>NW_028241368.1:0-469883 GCF_964263255.1 Lissotriton vulgaris | reverse complement strand
AATTGGCCATTTTCATGCACTTTTAACCATTCCATTAATCTTGTGTTTTGTGGCCCCTGGAAGCATGAAAATCACTTTAAACATGCTAATTTTAGCTCTAACACTGATGATCCACCTACAAATGTGAACTGACGTTCAAAAATAAAACATTTGAAAACGGACCATTTTCCACATTTCTGAAGCATGACGTAATGGGGGGGTGTTATCTCTCTTTGTCGAAAATCAGCCGTTTTTGCTTGAACATTAAATGCCTCCAAATGGTATTTAATTTAACTTCCCGAGCCCCTGGAAGCATGAAAATCACTTTAAACATGCTAATTTTAGCTCTAACACTGATGATCCACCTACAAATGTGAACTGACGTTCAAAAATAAAACATTTGAAAACGGACCATTTTCCACATTTCTGAAGCATGACGTAATGGGGGGGTGTTATCTCTTTTGTCGAAAATCAGCCGTTTTTGCTCGAACATTAAATGCCTCCAAATGGTATTTAATTAACTTCCCGAGCCCCTGGAAGCATGAAAATCACTTTAAACATGCTAATTTTAGCTCTAACACTGATGATCCACCTACAAATGTGAACTGACGTTCAAAAATAAAACATTTGAAAACGGACCATTTTCCACATTTCTGAAGCATGACGTAATGGGGGGTGTTATCTCTTTTGTCGAAAATCAGCCGTTTTTGCTCGAACATTAAATGCCTCCAAATGGTATTTAATTAACTTCCCGAGCCCCTGGAAGCATGAAAATCACTTTAAACATGCTAATTTTAGCTCTAACACTGATGATCCACCTACAAATGTGAACTGACGTTCAAAAATAAAACATTTGAAAACGGACCATTTTCCACATTTCTGAAGCATGACGTAATGGGGGGGTGTTATCTCTTTTGTCGAAAATCAGCCGTTTTTTGCTCGAACATTAAATGCCTCCAAATGGTATTTATTTCACTTCCCGAGCCCCTGGAAGCATGAAAATCACTTTAAACATGCTAATTTTAGCTCTAACACTGATGATCCACCTACAAATGTGAACTGACGTTCAAAAATAAAACATTTGAAAACGGACCATTTTCCACATTTCTGAAGCATGACGTAATGGGGGGGTGTTATCTCTTTTGTCGAAAATCAGCCGTTTTTGCTCGAACATTAAATGCCTCCAAATGGTATTTATTAACTTCCCGAGCCCCTGGAAGCATGAAAATCACTTTAAACATTCTAATTTTAGCTCTAACACTGATGATCCACCTACAAATGTGAACTGACGTTCAAAAATAAAACATTTGAAAACGGACCATTTTCCACATTTCTGAAGCATGACGTAATGGGGGGGGGTGTTATCTCTTTTGTCGAAAATCAGCCGTTTTTGCTCGAACATTAAATGCCTCCAAATGTTATTTAATTAACTTCCCGAGCCCCTGGAAGCATGAAAATCACTTTAAACATGCTAATTTTAGCTCTAACACTGATGATCCACCTACAAATGTGAACTGACGTTCAAAAATAAAACATTTGAAAACGGACCATTTTCCACATTTCTGAAGCAGACGTAATGGGGGGTGTTATCTCTTTTGTCGAAAATCAGCTGTTTTTGCTCGAACATTAAATGCCTCCAAATGGTATATTATTTCACTTCCCGGGGTGAAGAAACCCTTTTTGAGAACTCAGAGTGAGTAAATTGGCCATTTTCATGCACTTTTAACCATTCCATTAATCTTGTGTTTTGGGCCCCTGGAAGCATGAAAATCCCTTTAAACATGCTAATTTTAGCTCTAACACTGATGATCCACCTACAAATGTGAACTGACGTTCAAAAATAAACATTTGAAAACGGACCATTTTCCACATTTCTGAAGCATGACGTAATGGGGGGGTGTTATCTCTCTTTTGTCGAAAATCAGCCGTTTTTGCTCGAACATTAAATGCCTCCAAATGGTATTTAATTAACTTCCCGAGCCCCTGGAAGCATGAAAATCACTTTAAACATGCTAATTTTAGCTCTAACACTGATGATCCACCTACAAATGTGAACTAACGTTCAAAAATAAAACATTTGAAAACGGACCATTTTCCACATTTCTGAAGCATGACGTAATGGGGGGGTGTTATCTCTTTTTGTCGAAAATCAGCCGTTTTTGCTCGAACATTAAATGCCTCCAAATGGTATTTATTTCACTTCCCGAGCCCCTGGAAGCATGAAAATCACTTTAAACATGCTAATTTTAGCTCTAACACTGATGATCCACCTACAAATGTGAACTGACGTTCAAAAATAAAACATTTGAAAACGGACCATTTTCCACATTTCTGAAGCATGACGTAATGGGGGGGTGTTATCTCTTTTGTCGAAAATCAGCCGTTTTTGCTCGAACATTAAATGCCTCCAAATGGTATTTAATTAACTTCCCGAGCCCCTGGAAGCATGAAAATCACTTTAAACATGCTAATTTTAGATCTAACACTGATGATCCACCTACAAATGTGAACTGACGTTCAAAAATAAAACATTTGAAAACGGACCATTTTCCACATTTCTGAAGCATGACGTAGTGGGGGGGTGTTATCTCTTTTGTCGAAAATCAGCCGTTTTTGCTCGAACATTAAATGCCTCCAAATGGTATTTAATTAACTTCCCGAGCCCCTGGAAGCATGAAAATCACTTTAAACATGCTAATTTTAGCTCTAACACTGATGATCCACCTACAAATGTGAACTGACGTTCAAAAATAAAACATTTGAAAACGGACCATTTTCCACATTTCTGAAGCATGACGTAATGGGGGGGGGTGTCATCTCTTTTGTCGAAAATCAGCCGTTTTTGCTCGAACATTAAATGCCTCCAAATGGTATTTAATTAACTTCCCGAGCCCCTGGAAGCATGAAAATCACTTTAAACATGCTAATTTTAGCTCTAACACTGATGATCCACCTACAAATGTGAACTGACGTTCAAAAATAAAACATTTGAAAACGGACCATTTTCCACATTTCTGAAGCATGACGTAATGGAGGGGTGTTATCTCTTTTGTCGAAAATCAGCCGTTTTTGCTCGAACATTAAATGCCTCCAAATGGTATTTATTTCACTTCCCGGGGTGAAGAAACCCTTTTTGAGAACTCAGAGTGAGTAAATTGGCCATTTTCATGCACTTTTAACCATTCCATAAATCTTGTGTTTTGGGCCCCTGGAAGCATGAAAATCACTTTAAACATGCTAATTTTAGCTCTAACACTGATGATCCACCTACAAATGTGAACTGACGTTCAAAAATAAAACATTTGAAAACGGACCATTTTCCACATTTCTGAAGCATGACGTAATGGGGGGGTGTTATCTCTTTTGTCGAAAATCAGCCGTTTTTGCTCGAACATTAAATGCCTCCAAATGGTATTTAATTAACTTCCTGAGCCCCTGGAAGCATGAAAATCACTTTAAACATGCTAATTTTAGCTCTAACACTGATGATCCACCTACAAATGTGAACTGACGTTCAAAAATAAAACATTTGAAAACGGACCATTTTCCACATTTCTGAAGCATGACGTAATGGGGGGGTGTTATCTCTTTTATCGAAAATCAGCCGTTTTTGCTCGAACATTAAATGCCTCCAAATGGTATTTAATTAACTTCCCGAGCCCCTGGAAGCATGAAAATCACTTTAAACATGCTAATTTTAGCTCTAACACTGATGATCCACCTACAAATGTGAACTGACGTTCAAAAATAAAACATTTGAAAACGGACCATTTTCCACATTTCTGAAGCATGACGTAATGGGGGGGTGTTATCTCTTTTGTCGAAAATCAGCCGTTTTTGCTCGAACATTAAATGCCTCCAAATGGTATTTATTTCACTTCCCGGGGTGAAGAAACCTTTTTTGAGAACTCAGAGTGAGTAAATTGGCCATTTTCATGCACTTTTAACCATTCCATTAATCTTGTGTTTTGGGCCCCTGGAAGCATGAAAATCACTTTAAACATGCTAATTTTAGCTCTAACACTGATGATCCACCTACAAATGTGAACTGACGTTCAAAAATAAAACATTTGAAAACGGACCATTTTCCACATTTCTGAAGCATGACGTAATGGGGGGGTGTTATCTCTTTTGTCGAAAATCAGCCGTTTTTGCTTGAACATTAAATGCCTCCAAATGGTATTTAATTAACTTCCCGAGCCCCTGGAAGCATGAAAATCACTTTAAACATGCTAATTTTAGCTCTAACACTGATGATCCACCTACAAATGTGAACTGACGTTCAAAAATAAAACATTTGAAAACGGACCATTTTCCACATTTCTGAAGCATGACGTAATGGGGGGGTGTTATCTCTTTTGTCGAAAATCAGCCGTTTTTGCTCGAACATTAAATGCCTCCAAATGGTATTTAATTAACTTCCCGAGCCCCTGGAAGCATGAAAATCACTTTAAACATGCTAATTTTAGCTCTAACACTGATGATCCACCTACAAATGTGAACTGACGTTCAAAAATAAAACATTTGAAAACGGACCATTTTCCACATTTCTGAAGCATGACGTAATGGGGGGGTGTTATCTCTTTTGTCGAAAATCAGCCGTTTTTGCTCGAACATTAAATGCCTCCAAATGGTATTTAATTAACTTCCCGAGCCCCTGGAAGCATGAAAATCACTTTAAACATGCTAATTTTAGCTCTAACACTGATGATCCACCTACAAATGTGAACTGACGTTCAAAAATAAAACATTTGAAAACGGACCATTTTCCACATTTCTGAAGCATGACGTAATGGGGGGGGTGTTATCTCTTTTGTCGAAAATCAGCCGTTTTTGCTCGAACATTAAATGCCTCCAAATGGTATTTATTTCACTTCCCGAGCCCCTGGAAGCATGAAAATCACTTTAAACATGCTAATTTTAGCTCTAACACTGATGATCCACCTACAAATGTGAACTGACGTTCAAAAATAAAACATTTGAAAACGGACCATTTTCCACATTTCTGAAGCATGACGTAATGGGGGGGTGTTATCTCTTTTGTCGAAAATCAGCCGTTTTTGCTCGAACATTAAATGCCTCCAAATGGTATTTAATTAACTTCCCGAGCCCCTGGAAGCATGAAAATCACTTTAAACATTCTAATTTTAGCTCTAACACTGATGATCCACCTACAAATGTGAACTGACGTTCAAAAATAAAACATTTGAAAACGGACCATTTTCCACATTTCTGAAGCATGACGTAATGGGGGGGGGTGTTATCTCTTTTGTCGAAAATCAGCCGTTTTTGCTCGAACATTAAATGCCTCCAAATGGTATTTAATTAACTTCCCGAGCCCCTGGAAGCATGAAAATCACTTTAAACATGCTAATTTTAGCTCTAACACTGATGATCCACCTACAAATGTGAACTGACGTTCAAAAATAAAACATTTGAAAACGGACCATTTTCCACATTTCTGAAGCATGACGTAATGGGGGGGTGTTATCTCTTTTGTCGAAAATCAGCTGTTTTTGCTCGAACATTAAATGCCTCCAAATGGTATTTATTTCACTTCCCGGGGTGAAGAAACCCTTTTTGAGAACTCAGAGTGAGTAAATTGGCCATTTTCATGCACTTTTAACCATTCCATTAATCTTGTGTTTTGGGCCCCTGGAAGCATGAAAATCCCTTTAAACATGCTAATTTTAGCTCTAACACTGATGATCCACCTACAAATGTGAACTGACGTTCAAAAATAAAACATTTGAAAACGGACCATTTTCCACATTTCTGAAGCATGACGTAATGGGGGGGTGTTATCTCTTTTGTCGAAAATCAGCCGTTTTTGCTCGAACATTAAATGCCTCCAAATGGTATTTAATTAACTTCCCGAGCCCCTGGAAGCATGAAAATCACTTTAAACATGCTAATTTTAGCTCTAACACTGATGATCCACCTACAAATGTGAACTAACGTTCAAAAATAAAACATTTGAAAACGGACCATTTTCCACATTTCTGAAGCATGACGTAATGGGGGGGTGTTATCTCTTTTGTCGAAAATCAGCCGTTTTTGCTCGAACATTAAATGCCTCCAAATGGTATTTATTTCACTTCCCGAGCCCCTGGAAGCATGAAAATCACTTTAAACATGCTAATTTTAGCTCTAACACTGATGATCCACCTACAAATGTGAACTGACGTTCAAAAATAAAACATTTGAAAACGGACCATTTTCCACATTTCTGAAGCATGACGTAATGGGGGGGTGTTATCTCTTTTGTCGAAAATCAGCCGTTTTTGCTCGAACATTAAATGCCTCCAAATGGTATTTAATTAACTTCCCGAGCCCCTGGAAGCATGAAAATCACTTTAAACATGCTAATTTTAGATCTAACACTGATGATCCACCTACAAATGTGAACTGACGTTCAAAAATAAAACATTTGAAAACGGACCATTTTCCACATTTCTGAAGCATGACGTAGTGGGGGGGTGTTATCTCTTTTGTCGAAAATCAGCCGTTTTTGCTCGAACATTAAATGCCTCCAAATGGTATTTAATTAACTTCCCGAGCCCCTGGAAGCATGAAAATCACTTTAAACATGCTAATTTTAGCTCTAACACTGATGATCCACCTACAAATGTGAACTGACGTTCAAAAATAAAACATTTGAAAACGGACCATTTTCCACATTTCTGAAGCATGACGTAATGGGGGGGGGTGTCATCTCTTTTGTCGAAAATCAGCCGTTTTTGCTCGAACATTAAATGCCTCCAAATGGTATTTAATTAACTTCCCGAGCCCCTGGAAGCATGAAAATCACTTTAAACATGCTAATTTTAGCTCTAACACTGATGATCCACCTACAAATGTGAACTGACGTTCAAAAATAAAACATTTGAAAACGGACCATTTTCCACATTTCTGAAGCATGACGTAATGGAGGGGTGTTATCTCTTTTGTCGAAAATCAGCCGTTTTTGCTCGAACATTAAATGCCTCCAAATGGTATTTATTTCACTTCCCGGGGTGAAGAAACCCTTTTTGAGAACTCAGAGTGAGTAAATTGGCCATTTTCATGCACTTTTAACCATTCCATAAATCTTGTGTTTTGGGCCCCTGGAAGCATGAAAATCACTTTAAACATGCTAATTTTAGCTCTAACACTGATGATCCACCTACAAATGTGAACTGACGTTCAAAAATAAAACATTTGAAAACGGACCATTTTCCACATTTCTGAAGCATGACGTAATGGGGGGGTGTTATCTCTTTTGTCGAAAATCAGCCGTTTTTGCTCGAACATTAAATGCCTCCAAATGGTATTTAATTAACTTCCTGAGCCCCTGGAAGCATGAAAATCACTTTAAACATGCTAATTTTAGCTCTAACACTGATGATCCACCTACAAATGTGAACTGACGTTCAAAAATAAAACATTTGAAAACGGACCATTTTCCACATTTCTGAAGCATGACGTAATGGGGGGGTGTTATCTCTTTTGTCGAAAATCAGCCGTTTTTGCTCGAACATTAAATGCCTCCAAATGGTATTTAATTAACTTCCCGAGCCCCTGGAAGCATGAAAATCACTTTAAACATGCTAATTTTAGCTCTAACACTGATGATCCACCTACAAATGTGAACTGACGTTCAAAAATAAAACATTTGAAAACGGACCATTTTCCACATTTCTGAAGCATGACGTAATGGGGGGGGTGTTATCTCTTTTGTCGAAAATCAGCCGTTTTTGCTCGAACATTAAATGCCTCCAAATGGTATTTATTTCACTTCCCGAGCCCCTGGAAGCATGAAAATCACTTTAAACATGCTAATTTTAGCTCTAACACTGATGATCCACCTACAAATGTGAACTGACGTTCAAAAATAAAACATTTGAAAACGGACCATTTTCCACATTTCTGAAGCATGACGTAATGGGGGGGTGTTATCTCTTTTGTCGAAAATCAGCCGTTTTTGCTCGAACATTAAATGCCTCCAAATGGTATTTAATTAACTTCCCGAGCCCCTGGAAGCATGAAAATCACTTTAAACATTCTAATTTTAGCTCTAACACTGATGATCCACCTACAAATGTGAACTGACGTTCAAAAATAAAACATTTGAAAACGGACCATTTTCCACATTTCTGAAGCATGACGTAATGGGGGGGGTGTTATCTCTTTTGTCGAAAATCAGCCGTTTTTGCTCGAACATTAAATGCCTCCAAATGGTATTTAATTAACTTCCCGAGCCCCTGGAAGCATGAAAATCACTTTAAACATGCTAATTTTAGCTCTAACACTGATGATCCACCTACAAATGTGAACTGACGTTCAAAAATAAAACATTTGAAAACGGACCATTTTCCACATTTCTGAAGCATGACGTAATGGGGGGGTGTTATCTCTTTTGTCGAAAATCAGCTGTTTTTGCTCGAACATTAAATGCCTCCAAATGGTATTTATTTCACTTCCCGGGGTGAAGAAACCCTTTTTGAGAACTCAGAGTGAGTAAATTGGCCATTTTCATGCACTTTTAACCATTCCATTAATCTTGTGTTTTGGGCCCCTGGAAGCATGAAAATCACTTTAAACATGCTAATTTTAGCTCTAACACTGATGATCCACCTACAAATGTGAACTGACGTTCAAAAATAAAACATTTGAAAACGGACCATTTTCCACATTTCTGAAGCATGACGTAATGGGGGGGTGTTATCTCTTTTGTCGAAAATCAGCCGTTTTTGCTCGAACATTAAATGCCTCCAAATGGTATTTAATTAACTTCCCGAGCCCCTGGAAGCATGAAAATCACTTTAAACATGCTAATTTTAGCTCTAACACTGATGATCCACCTACAAATGTGAACTGACGTTCAAAAATAAAACATTTGAAAACGGACCATTTTCCACATTTCTGAAGCATGACGTAATGGGGGGGTGTTATCTCTTTTGTCGAAAATCAGCCGTTTTTGCTCGAACATTAAATGCCTCCAAATGGTATTTATTTCACTTCCCGAGCCCCTGGAAGCATGAAAATCACTTTAAACATGCTAATTTTAGCTCTAACACTGATGATCCACCTACAAATGTGAACTGACGTTCAAAAATAAAACATTTGAAAACGGACCATTTTCCACATTTCTGAAGCATGACGTAATGGGGGGGTGTTATCTCTTTTGTCGAAAATCAGCCGTTTTTGCTCGAACATTAAATGCCTCCAAATGGTATTTAATTAACTTCCCGAGCCCCTGGAAGCATGAAAATCACTTTAAACATGCTAATTTTAGATCTAACACTGATGATCCACCTACAAATGTGAACTGACGTTCAAAAATAAAACATTTGAAAACGGACCATTTTCCACATTTCTGAAGCATGACGTAGTGGGGGGGTGTTATCTCTTTTGTCGAAAATCAGCCGTTTTTGCTCGAACATTAAATGCCTCCAAATGGTATTTAATTAACTTCCCGAGCCCCTGGAAGCATGAAAATCACTTTAAACATGCTAATTTTAGCTCTAACACTGATGATCCACCTACAAATGTGAACTGACGTTCAAAAATAAAACATTTGAAAACGGACCATTTTCCACATTTCTGAAGCATGACGTAATGGGGGGGGTGTCATCTCTTTTGTCGAAAATCAGCCGTTTTTGCTCGAACATTAAATGCCTCCAAATGGTATTTAATTAACTTCCCGAGCCCATGGAAGCATGAAAATCACTTTAAACATGCTAATTTTAGCTCTAACACTGATGATCCACCTACAAATGTGAACTGACGTTCAAAAATAAAACATTTGAAAACGGACCATTTTCCACATTTCTGAAGCATGACGTAATGGAGGGGTGTTATCTCTTTTGTCGAAAATCAGCCGTTTTTGCTCGAACATTAAATGCCTCCAAATGGTATTTATTTCACTTCCCGGGGTGAAGAAACCCTTTTTGAGAACTCAGAGTGAGTAAATTGGCCATTTTCATGCACTTTTAACCATTCCATTAATCTTGTGTTTTGGGCCCCTGGAAGCATGAAAATCACTTTAAACATGCTAATTTTAGCTCTAACACTGATGATCCACCTACAAATGTGAACTGACGTTCAAAAATAAAACATTTGAAAACGGACCATTTTCCACATTTCTGAAGCATGACGTAATGGGGGGGGTGTTATCTCTTTTGTCGAAAATCAGCCGTTTTTGCTCGAACATTAAATGCCTCCAAATGGTATTTATTTCACTTCCCGAGCCCCTGGAAGCATGAAAATCCCTTTAAACATGCTAATTTTAGCTCTAACACTGATGATCCACCTACAAATGTGAACTGACGTTCAAAAATAAAACATTTGAAAACGGACCATTTTCCACATTTCTGAAGCATGAAGTAATGGGGGGGTGTTATCTCTTTTGTCGAAAATCAGCCGTTTTTGTTTGAACATTAAATGCCTCCAAATGGTATTTAATTAACTTCCCGAGCCCCTGGAAGCATGAAAATCACTTTAAACATGCTAATTTTAGCTCTAACACTGATGATCCACCTACAAATGTGAACTGACGTGCAAAAATAAAACATTTGAAAACGGACCATTTTCCACATTTCTGAAGCATGACGTAATGGAGGGGTGTTATCTCTTTTGTCGAAAATCAGCCGTTTTTGCTCGAACATTAAATGCCTCCAAATGGTATTTATTTCACTTCCCAAGCCCCTGGAAGCATGAAAATCACTTTAAACATGCTAATTTTAGCTCTAACACTGATGATCCACCTACAAATGTGAACTGACGTTCAAAAATAAAACATTTGAAAACGGACCATTTTCCACATTTCTGAAGCATGACGTAATGGGGGGGTGTTATCTCTTTTGTCGAAAATCAGCCGTTTTTGCTCGAACATTAAATGCCTCCAAATGGTATTTAATTAACTTCCCGGGGTGAAGAAACCCTTTTTGAGAACTCAGAGTGAGTAAATTGGCCATTTTCATGCACTTTTAACCATTCCATAAATCTTGTGTTTTGGGCCCCTGGAAGCATGAAAATCACTTTAAACATGCTAATTTTAGCTCTAACACTGATGATCCACCTACAAATGTGAACTGACGTTCAAAAATAAAACATTTGAAAACGGACCATTTTCCACATTTCTGAAGCATGAAGTAATGGGGGGGTGTTATCTCTTTTGTCGAAAATCAGCCGTTTTTGCTCGAACATTAAATGCCTCCAAATGGTATTTAATTAACTTCCCGAGCCCCTGGAAGCATGAAAATCACTTTAAACATGCTAATTTTAGCTCTAACACTGATGATCCACCTACAAATGTGAACTGACGTTCAAAAATAAAACATTTGAAAACGGACCATTTTCCACATTTCTGAAGCATGACGTAATGGGAGGGTGTTATCTCTTTTGTCGAAAATCAGCCGTTTTTGCTCGAACATTAAATGCCTCCAAATGGTATTTAATTAACTTCCCAAGCCCCTGGAAGCATGAAAATCACTTTAAACATGCTAATTTTAGCTCTAACACTGATGATCCACCTACAAATGTGAACTGACGTTCAAAAATAAAACATTTGAAAACGGACCATTTTCCACATTTCTGAAGCATGACGTAATGGGGGGGTGTTATCTCTTTTGTCGAAAATCAGCCGTTTTTGCTCGAACATTAAATGCCTCCAAATGGTATTTAATTAACTTCCCGAGCCCCTGGAAGCATGAAAATCACTTTAAACATGCTAATTTTAGCCCTAACACTGATGATCCACCTACAAATGTGAACTGACGTTCAAAAATAAAACATTTGAAAACGGACCATTTTCCACATTTCTGAAGCATGACGTAATGGGGGGGTGTTATCTCTTTTGTCGAAAATCAGCCGTTTTTGCTCGAACATTAAATGCCTCCAAATGGTATTTAATTAACTTCCCGAGCCCCTGGAAGCATGAAAATCACTTTAAACATGCTAATTTTAGCTCTAACACTGATGATCCACCTACAAATGTGAACTGACGTTCAAAAATAAAACATTTGAAAACGGACCATTTTCCACATTTCTGAAGCATGACGTAATGGGGGGGTGATATCTCTTTGGTCGAAAATCAGCCGTTTTTGCTCGAACATTAAATGCCTCCAAATGGTATTTATTTCACTTCCCGGGGTGAAGAAACCCTTTTTGAGAACTCAGAGTGAGTAAATTGGCCATTTTCATGCACTTTTAACCATTCCATTAATCTTGTGTTTTGGGCCCCTGGAAGCATGAAAATCACTTTAAACATGCTAATTTTAGCTCTAACACTGATGATCCACCTACAAATGTGAACTGACGTTCAAAAATAAAACATTTGAAAACGGACCATTTTCCACATTTCTGAAGCATGACGTAATGGGGGGGTGTTATCTCTTTTGTCGAAAATCAGCCGTTTTTGCTCGAACATTAAATGCCTCCAAATGGTATTTAATTAACTTCCCGAGCCCCTGGAAGCATGAAAATCACTTTAAACATGCTAATTTTAGCTCTAACACTGATGATCCACCTACAAATGTGAACTGACGTTCAAAAATAAAACATTTGAAAACGGACCATTTTCCACATTTCTGAAGCATGACGTAATGGGGGGTGTTATCTCTTTTGTCGAAAATCAGCCGTTTTTGCTCGAACATTAAATGCCTCCAAATGGTATTTATTTCACTTCCCGAGCCCCTGGAAGCATGAAAATCACTTTAAACATGCTAATTTTAGCTCTAACACTGATGATCCACCTACAAATGTGAACTGACGTTCAAAAATAAAACATTTGAAAACGGACCATTTTCCACATTTCTGAAGCATGACGTAATGGGGGGGTGTTATCTCTTTTGTCGAAAATCAGCCGTTTTTGCTCGAACATTAAATGCCTCCAAATGGTATTTAATTAACTTCCCGAGCCCCTGGCAGCATGAAAATCACTTTAAACATGCTAATTTTAGCTCTAACACTGATGATCCACCTACAAATGTGAACTGACGTTCAAAAATAAAACATTTGAAAACGGACCATTTTCCACATTTCTGAAGCATGACGTAATGGGGGGGGTGTTATCTCTTTTGTCGAAAATCAGCCGTTTTTGCTCGAACATTAAATGCCTCCAAATGGTATTTAATTAACTTCCCGAGCCCCTGGAAGCATGAAAATCACTTTAAACATGCTAATTTTAGCTCTAACACTGATGATCCACCTACAAATGTGAACTGACGTTCAAAAATAAAACATTTGAAAACGGACCATTTTCCACATTTCTGAAGCATGACGTAATGGGGGGGTGTTATCTCTTTTGTCGAAAATCAGCCGTTTTTGCTCGAACATTAAATGCCTCCAAATGGTATTTAATTAACTTCCCGAGCCCCTGGAAGCATGAAAATCACTTTAAACATGCTAATTTTAGCTCTAACACTGATGATCCACCTACAAATGTGAACTGACGTTCAAAAATAAAACATTTGAAAACGGACCATTTTCCACATTTCTGAAGCATGACGTAATGGGGGGGGTGTTATCTCTTTTGTCGAAAATCAGCCGTTTTTGCTCGAACATTAAATGCCTCCAAATGGTATTTATTTCACTTCCCGAGCCCCTGGAAGCATGAAAATCACTTTAAACATGCTAATTTTAGCTCTAACACTGATGATCTACCTACAAATGTGAACTGACGTTCAAAAATAAAACATTTGAAAACGGACCATTTTCCACATTTCTGAAGCATGACGTAATGGGGGGGTGTTATCTCTTTTGTCGAAAATCAGCCGTTTTTGCTCGAACATTAAATGCCTCCAAATGGTATTTAATTAACTTCCCGAGCCCCTGGAAGCATGAAAATCACTTTAAACATGCTAATTTTAGCTCTAACACTGATGATCCACCTACAAATGTGAACTGACGTTCAAAAATAAAACATTTGAAAACGGACCATTTTCCACATTTCTGAAGCATGACGTAATGGAGGGGTGTTATCTCTTTTGTCGAAAATCAGCCGTTTTTGCTCGAACATTAAATGCCTCCAAATGGTATTTATTTCACTTCCCGGGGTGAAGAAAACCTTTTTGAGAACTCAGAGTGAGTAAATTGGCCATTTTCATGCACTTTTAACCATTCCATTAATCTTGTGTTTTGGGCCCCTGGAAGCATGAAAATCACTTTAAACATGCTAATTTTAGCTCTAACACTGATGATCCACCTACAAATGTGAACTGACGTTCAAAAATAAAACATTTGAAAACGGACCATTTTCCACATTTCTGAAGCATGACGTAATGGGGGGGGTGTTATCTCTTTTGTCGAAAATCAGCCGTTTTTGCTCGAACATTAAATGCCTCCAAATGGTATTTAATTAACTTCCCGAGCCCCTGGAAGCATGAAAATCACTTTAAACATGCTAATTTTAGCTCTAACACTGATGATCCACCTACAAATGTGAACTGACGTTCAAAAATAAAACATTTGAAAACGGACCATTTTCCACATTTCTGAAGCATGACGTAATGGGGGGGTGTTATCTCTTTTGTCGAAAATCAGCCGTTTTTGCTCGAACATTAAATGCCTCCAAATGGTATTTATTTCACTTCCCGGGGTGAAGAAACCCTTTTTGAGAACTCAGAGTGAGTAAATTGGCCATTTTCATGCACTTTTAACCATTCCATTAATCTTGTGTTTTGGGCCCCTGGAAGCATGAAAATCACTTTAAACATGCTAATTTTAGCTCTAACACTGATGATCCACCTACAAATGTGAACTGACGTTCAAAAATAAAACATTTGAAAACGGACCATTTTCCACATTTCTGAAGCATGACGTAATGGGGGGGTGTTATCTCTTTTGTCGAAAATCAGCCGTTTTTGCTTGAACATTAAATGCCTCCAAATGGTATTTATTAACTTCCCGAGCCCCTGGAAGCATGAAAATCACTTTAAACATGCTAATTTTAGCTCTAACACTGATGATCCACCTACAAATGTGAACTGACGTTCAAAAATAAAACATTTGAAAACGGACCATTTTCCACATTTCTGAAGCATGACGTAATGGGGGGGTGTTATCTCTTTTGTCGAAAATCAGCCGTTTTTGCTCGAACATTAAATGCCTCCAAATGGTATTTAATTAACTTCCCGAGCCCCTGGAAGCATGAAAATCACTTTAAACATGCTAATTTTAGCTCTAACACTGATGATCCACCTCCAAATGTGAACTGACGTTCAAAAATAAAACATTTGAAAACGGACCATTTTCCACATTTCTGAAGCATGACGTAATGGGGGGGTGTTATCTCTTTTGTCGAAAATCAGCCGTTTTTGCTCGAACATTAAATGCCTCCAAATGGTATTTATTTCACTTCCCGGGGTGAAGAAACCCTTTTTGAGAACTCAGAGTGAGTAAATTGGCCATTTTCATGCACTTTTAACCATTCCATAAATCTTGTGTTTTGGGCCCCTGGAAGCATGAAAATCACTTTAAACATGCTAATTTTAGCTCTAACACTGATGATCCACCTACAAATGTGAACTGACGTTCAAAAATAAAACATTTGAAAACGGACCATTTTCCACATTTCTGAAGCATGACGTAATGGGGGGGTGTTATCTCTTTTGTCGAAAATCAGCCGTTTTTGCTCGAACATTAAATGCGTCCAAATGGTATTTAATTAACTTCCCGGGGTGAAGAAACCCTTTTTGAGAACTCAGAGTGAGTAAATTGGCCATTTTCATGCACTTTTAACCATTCCATAAATCTTGTGTTTTGGGCCCCTGGAAGCATGAAAATCACTTTAAACATGCTAATTTTAGCTCTAACACTGATGATCCACCTACAAATGTGAACTGACGTTCAAAAATAAAACATTTGAAAACGGACCATTTTCCACATTTCTGAAGCATGACGTAATGGGGGGGTGTTATCTCTTTTGTCGAAAATCAGCCGTTTTTGCTCGAACATTAAATGCCTCCAAATGGTATTTAATTAACTTCCCGAGCCCCTGGAAGCATGAAAATCACTTTAAACATGCTAATTTTAGCTCTAACACTGATGATCCACCTACAAATGTGAACTGACGTTCAAAAATAAAACATTTGAAAACGGACCATTTTCCACATTTCTGAAGCATGACGTAATGGGGGGGTGTTATCTCTTTTGTCGAAAATCAGCCGTTTTTGCTCGAACATTAAATGCGTCCAAATGGTATTTAATTAACTTCCCGGGTTGAAGAAACCCTTTTTGAGAACTCAGAGTGAGTAAATTGGCCATTTTCATGCACTTTTAACCATTCCATAAATCTTTTGTTTTGGGCCCCTGGAAGCATGAAAATCACCTTAAACATGCTAATTTTAGCTCTAACACTGATGATCCACCTACAAATGTGAACTGACGTTCAAAAATAAAACATTTGAAAACGGACCATTTTCCACATTTCTGAAGCATGACGTAATGGGGGGGTGTTATCTCTTTTGTCGAAAATCAGCCGTTTTTGCTCGAACATTAAATGCCTCCAAATGGTATTTAATTAACTTCCCGAGCCCCTGGAAGCATGAAAATCACTTTAAACATGCAAATTTTAGCTCTAACACTGATGATCCACCTACAAATGTGAACTGACGTTCAAAAATAAAACATTTAAAACGGACCATTTTCCACATTTCTGAAGCATGACGTAATGGGGGGGGTGTTATCTCTTTTGTCGAAAATCAGCCGTTTTTGCTCGAACATTAAATGCCTCCAAATGGTATTTAATTAACTTCCCGAGCCCCTGGAAGCATGAAAATCACTTTAAACATGCTAATTTTAGCTCTAACACTGATGATCCACCTACAAATGTGAACTGACGTTCAAAAATAAAACATTTGAAAACGGACCATTTTCCACATTTCTGAAGCATGACGTAATGGAGGGGGGTGTTATCTCTTTTGTCGAAAATCAGCCGTTTTTGCTCGAACATTAAATGCCTCCAAATGGTATTTAATTAACTTCCCGAGCCCCTGGAAGCATGAAAATCACTTTAAACATGCTAATTTTAGCTCTAACACTGATGATCCACCTACAAATGTGAACTGACGTTCAAAAATAAAACATTTGAAAACGGACCATTTTCCACATTTCTGAAGCATGACGTAATGGAGGGGTGTTATCTCTTTTGTCGAAAATCAGCCGTTTTTGCTCGAACATTAAATGCCTCCAAATGGTATTTATTTCACTTCCCGGGGTGAAGAAACCCTTTTTGAGAACTCAGAGTGAGTAAATTGGCCATTTTCATGCACTTTTAACCATTCCATTAATCTTGTGTTTTGGGCCCCTGGAAGCATGAAAATCACTTTAAACATGCTAATTTTAGCTCTAACACTGATGATCCACCTACAAATGTGAACTGACGTTCAAAAATAAAACATTTGAAAACGGACCATTTTCCACATTTCTGAAGCATGACGTAATGAGGGGGGTGTTATCTCTTTTGTCGAAAATCAGACGTTTTTCCTCGAACATTATATGCCTCCAAATGGTATTTAATTAACTTCCCGAGCCCCTGGAAGCATGAAAATCACTTTAAACATGCTAATTTTAGCTCTAACACCGATGATCCACCTACAAATGTGAACTGACGTTCAAAAATAAAACATTTGAAAACGGACCATTTTCCACATTTCTGAAGCATGACGTAATGGGGGGGTGTTATCTCTTTTGTCGAAAATCAGCCGTTTTTGCTCGAACATTAAATGCCTCCAAATGGTATTTATTTCACTTCCCGGGGTGAAGAAACCCTTTTTGAGAACTCAGAGTGAGTAAATTGGCCATTTTCATGCACTTTTAACCATTCCATTAATCTTGTGTTTTGGGCCCCTGGAAGCATGAAAATCACTTTAAACATGCGAATTTTAGCTCTAACACTGATGATCCACCTACAAATGTGAACTGACGTTCAAAAATAAAACATTTGAAAACAGACCATTTTCCACATTTCTGAAGCATGACGTAATGGGGGGGTGTTATCTCTTTTATCGAAAATCAGCCGTTTTTGCTCGAACATTAAATGCCTCCAAATGGTATTTAATTAACTTCCCGAGCCCCTGGAAGCATGAAAATCACTTTAAACATGCTAATTTTAGCTCTAACACTGATGATCCACCTACAAATGTGAACTGACGTTCAAAAATAAAACATTTGAAAACGGACCATTTTCCACATTTCTGAAGCATGACGTAATGGGGGGGTGTTATCTCTTTTGTCGAAAATCAGCCGTTTTTGCTCGAACATTAAATGCCTCCAAATGGTATTTATTTCACTTCCCGGGGTGAAGAAACCTTTTTTGAGAACTCAGAGTGAGTAAATTGGCCATTTTCATGCACTTTTAACCATTCCATTAATCTTGTGTTTTGGGCCCCTGGAAGCATGAAAATCACTTTAAACATGCTAATTTTAGCTCTAACACTGATGATCCACCTACAAATGTGAACTGACGTTCAAAAATAAAACATTTGAAAACGGACCATTTTCCACATTTCTGAAGCATGACGTAATGGGGGGGTGTTATCTCGTTTGTCGAAAATCAGCCGTTTTTGCTCGAACATTAAATGCCTCCAAATGGTATTTAATTAACTTCCCGAGCCCCTGGAAGCATGAAAATCACTTTAAACATGCTAATTTTAGCTCTAACACTGATGATCCACCTACAAATGTGAACTGACGTTCAAAAATAAAACATTTGAAAACGGACCATTTTCCACATTTCTGAAGCATGACGTAATGGGGGGGTGTTATCTCTTTTGTCGAAAATCAGCCGTTTTTGCTCGAACATTAAATGCCTCCAAATGGTATTTATTTCACTTCCCGGGGTGAAGAAACCCTTTTTGAGAACTCAGAGTGAGTAAATTGGCCATTTTCATGCACTTTTAACCATTCCATAAATCTTGTGTTTTGGGCCCCTGGAAGCATGAAAATCACATTAAACATGCTAATTTTAGCTCTAACACTGATGATCCACCTACAAATGTGAACTGACGTTCAAAAATAAAACATTTGAAAACGGACCATTTTCCACATTTCTGAAGCATGACGTAATGGGGGGGTGTTATCTCTTTTGTCGAAAATCAGCCGTTTTTGCTCGAACATTAAATGCCTCCAAATGGTATTTAATTAACTTCCCGAGCCCCTGGAAGCATGAAAATCACTTTAAACATGCTAATTTTAGCTCTAACACTGATGATCCACCTACAAATGTGAACTGACGTTCAAAAATAAAACATTTGAAAACGGACCATTTTCCACATTTCTGAAGCATGACGTAATGGGGGGGTGTTATCTCTTTTGTCGAAAATCAGCCGTTTTTGCTCGAACATTAAATGCGTCCAAATGGTATTTAATTAACTTCCCGGGGTGAAGAAACCCTTTTTGAGAACTCAGAGTGAGTAAATTGGCCATTTTCATGCACTTTTAACCATTCCATAAATCTTGTGTTTTGGGCCCCTGGAAGCATGAAAATCACTTTAAACATGCTAATTTTAGCTCTAACACTGATGATCCACCTACAAATGTGAACTGACGTTCAAAAATAAAACATTTGAAAACGGACCATTTTCCACATTTCTGAAGCATGACGTAATGGGGGGGTGTTATCTCTTTTGTCGAAAATCAGCCGTTTTTGCTCGAACATTAAATGCCTCCAAATGGTATTTAATTAACTTCCCGAGCCCCTGGAAGCATGAAAATCACTTTAAACATGCTAATTTTAGCTCTAACACTGATGATCCACCTACAAATGTGAACTGACGTTCAAAAATAAAACATTTGAAAACGGACCATTTTCCACATTTCTGAAGCATGACGTAATGGGGGGGGTGTTATCTCTTTTGTCGAAAATCAGCCGTTTTTGCTCGAACATTAAATGCCTCCAAATGGTATTTAATTAACTTCCCGAGCCCCTGGAAGCATGAAAATCACTTTAAACATGCTAATTTTAGCTCTAACACTGATGATCCACCTACAAATGTGAACTGACGTTCAAAAATAAAACATTTGAAAACGGACCATTTTCCACATTTCTGAAGCATGACGTAATGGGGGGGTGTTATCTCTTTTGTCGAAAATCAGCCGTTTTTGCTCGAACATTAAATGCCTCCAAATGGTATTTAAATAACTTCCCGAGCCCCTGGAAGCATGAAAATCACTTTAAACATGCTAATTTTAGCTCTAACACTGATGATCCACCTACAAATGTGAACTGACGTTCAAAAATAAAACATTTGAAAACGGACCATTTTCCACATTTCTGAAGCATGACGTAATGGGGGGGTGTTATCTCTTTTGTCGAAAATCAGCCGTTTTTGCTCGAACATTAAATGCCTCCAAATGGTATTTATTTCACTTCCCGGGGTGAAGAAACCCTTTTTGAGAACTCAGAGTGAGTAAATTGGCCATTTTCATGCACTTTTAACCATTCCATAAATCTTGTGTTTTGGGCCCCTGGAAGCATGAAAATCACTTTAAACATGCTAATTTTAGCTCTAACACTGATGATCCACCTACAAATGTGAACTGACGTTCAAAAATAAAACATTTGAAAACGGACCATTTTCCACATTTCTGAAGCATGACGTAATGGGGGGGTGTTATCTCTTTTATCGAAAATCAGCCGTTTTTGCTCGAACATTAAATGCCTCCAAATGGTATTTAATTAACTTCCCGAGCCCCTGGAAGCATGAAAATCACTTTAAACATGCTAATTTTAGCTCTAACACTGATGATCCACCTACAAATGTGAACTGACGTTCAAAAATAAAACATTTGAAAACGGACCATTTTCCACATTTCTGAAGCATGACGTAATGGGGGGGTGTTATCTCTTTTGTCGAAAATCAGCCGTTTTTGCTCGAACATTAAATGCCTCCAAATGGTATTTATTTCACTTCCCGGGGTGAAGAAACCTTTTTTGAGAACTCAGAGTGAGTAAATTGGCCATTTTCATGCACTTTTAACCATTCCATTAATCTTGTGTTTTGGGCCCCTGGAAGCATGAAAATCACTTTAAACATGCTAATTTTAGCTCTAACACTGATGATCCACCTACAAATGTGAACTGACGTTCAAAAATAAAACATTTGAAAACGGACCATTTTCCACATTTCTGAAGCATGACGTAATGGGGGGGTGTTATCTCTTTTGTCGAAAATCAGCCGTTTTTGCTCGAACATTAAATGCCTCCAAATGGTATTTAATTAACTTCCCGAGCCCCTGGAAGCATGAAAATCACTTTAAACATACTAATTTTAGCTCTAACACTGATGATCCACCTACAAATGTGAACTGACGTTCAAAAATAAAACATTTGAAAACGGACCATTTTCCACATTTCTGAAGCATGACGTAATGGGGGGGTGTTATCTCTTTTGTCGAAAATCAGCCGTTTTTGCTCGAACATTAAATGCCTCCAAATGGTATTTATTTCACTTCCCGGGGTGAAGAAACCCTTTTTGAGAACTCAGAGTGAGTAAATTGGCCATTTTCATGCACTTTTAACCATTCCATAAATCTTGTGTTTTGGGCCCCTGGAAGCATGAAAATCACATTAAACATGCTAATTTTAGCTCTAACACTGATGATCCACCTACAAATGTGAACTGACGTTCAAAAATAAAACATTTGAAAACGGACCATTTTCCACATTTCTGAAGCATGACGTAATGGGGGGGTGTTATCTCTTTTGTCGAAAATCAGCCGTTTTTGCTCGAACATTAAATGCCTCCAAATGGTATTTAATTAACTTCCCGAGCCCCTGGAAGCATGAAAATCACTTTAAACATGCTAATTTTAGCTCTAACACTGATGATCCACCTACAAATGTGAACTGACGTTCAAAAATAAAACATTTGAAAACGGACCATTTTCCACATTTCTGAAGCATGACGTAATGGGGGGGTGTTATCTCTTTTGTCGAAAATCAGCCGTTTTTGCTCGAACATTAAATGCGTCCAAATGGTATTTAATTAACTTCCCGGGGTGAAGAAACCCTTTTTGAGAACTCAGAGTGAGTAAATTGGCCATTTTCATGCACTTTTAACCATTCCATAAATCTTGTGTTTTGGGCCCCTGGAAGCATGAAAATCACTTTAAACATGCTAATTTTAGCTCTAACACTGATGATCCACCTACAAATGTGAACTGACGTTCAAAAATAAAACATTTGAAAACGGACCATTTTCCACATTTCTGAAGCATGACGTAATGGGGGGGTGTTATCTCTTTTGTCGAAAATCAGCCGTTTTTGCTCGAACATTAAATGCCTCCAAATGGTATTTAATTAACTTCCCGAGCCCCTGGAAGCATGAAAATCACTTTAAACATGCTAATTTTAGCTCTAACACTGATGATCCACCTACAAATGTGAACTGACGTTCAAAAATAAAACATTTGAAAACGGACCATTTTCCACATTTCTGAAGCATGACGTAATGGGGGGGGTGTTATCTCTTTTGTCGAAAATCAGCCGTTTTTGCTCGAACATTAAATGCCTCCAAATGGTATTTAATTAACTTCCCGAGCCCCTGGAAGCATGAAAATCACTTTAAACATGCTAATTTTAGCTCTAACACTGATGATCCACCTACAAATGTGAACTGACGTTCAAAAATAAAACATTTGAAAACGGACCATTTTCCACATTTCTGAAGCATGACGTAATGGGGGGGTGTTATCTCTTTTGTCGAAAATCAGCCGTTTTTGCTCGAACATTAAATGCCTCCAAATGGTATTTAAATAACTTCCCGAGCCCCTGGAAGCATGAAAATCACTTTAAACATGCTAATTTTAGCTCTAACACTGATGATCCACCTACAAATGTGAACTGACGTTCAAAAATAAAACATTTGAAAACGGACCATTTTCCACATTTCTGAAGCATGACGTAATGGGGGGGTGTTATCTCTTTTGTCGAAAATCAGCCGTTTTTGCTCGAACATTAAATGCCTCCAAATGGTATTTATTTCACTTCCCGGGGTGAAGAAACCCTTTTTGAGAACTCAGAGTGAGTAAATTGGCCATTTTCATGCACTTTTAACCATTCCATAAATCTTGTGTTTTGGGCCCCTGGAAGCATGAAAATCACTTTAAACATGCTAATTTTAGCTCTAACACTGATGATCCACCTACAAATGTGAACTGACGTTCAAAAATAAAACATTTGAAAACGGACCATTTTCCACATTTCTGAAGCATGACGTAATGGGGGGGTGTTATCTCTTTTGTCGAAAATCAGCCGTTTTTGCTCAAACATTAAATGCCTCCAAATGGTATTTAATTAACTTCCCGAGCCCCTGGAAGCATGAAAATCACTTTAAACATGCTAATTTTAGCTCTAACACTGATGATCCACCTACAAATGTGAACTGACGTTCAAAAATAAAACATTTGAAAACGGACCATTTTCCACATTTCTGAAGCATGACGTAATGGGGGGGTGTTATCTCTTTTGTCGAAAATCAGCCATTTTTGCTCGAACATTAAATGCGTCCAAATGGTATTTAATTAACTTCCCGGGGTGAAGAAACCCTTTTTGAGAACTCAGAGTGAGTAAATTGGCCATTTTCATGCACTTTTAACCATTCCATAAATCTTGTGTTTTGGGCCCCTGGAAGCATGAAAATCACTTTAAACATGCTAATTTTAGCTCTAACACTGATGATCCACCTACAAATGTGAACTGACGTTCAAAAATAAAACATTTGAAAACGGACCATTTTCCACATTTCTGAAGCATGACGTAATGGGGGGGTGTTATCTCTTTTGTCGAAAATCAGCCGTTTTTGCTCGAACATTAAATGCCTCCAAATGGTATTTAATTAACTTCCCGAGCCCCTGGAAGCATGAAAATCACTTTAAACATGCTAATTTTAGCTCTAACACTGATGATCCACCTACAAATGTGAACTGACGTTCAAAAATAAAACATTTGAAAACGGACCATTTTCCACATTTCTGAAGCATGACGTAATGGGGGGGGTGTTATCTCTTTTGTCGAAAATCAGCCGTTTTTGCTCGAACATTAAATGCCTCCAAATGGTATTTAATTATCTTCCCGAGCCCCTGGAAGCATGAAAATCACTTTAAACATGCTAATTTTAGCTCTAACACTGATGATCCACCTACAAATGTGAACTGACGTTCAAAAATAAAACATTTGAAAATGGACCATTTTCCACATTTCTGAAGCATGACGTAATGGGGGGGGTGTTATCTCTTTTGTCGAAAATCAGCCGTTTTTGCTCGAACATTAAATGCCTCCAAATGGTATTTAATTAACTTCCCGAGCCCCTGGAAGCATGAAAATCACTTTAAACATGCTAATTTTAGCTCTAACACTGATGATCCACCTACAAATGTGAACTGACGTTCAAAAATAAAACATTTGAAAACGGACCATTTTCCACATTTCTGAAGCATGACGTAATGGAGGGGTGTTATCTCTTTTGTCGAAAATCAGCCGTTTTTGCTCGAACATTAAATGCCTCCAAATGGTATTTATTTCACTTCCCGGGGTGAAGAAACCCTTTTTGAGAACTCAGAGTGAGTAAATTGGCCATTTTCATGCACTTTTAACCATTCCATTAATCTTGTGTTTTGGGCCCCTGGAAGCATGAAAATCACTTTAAACATGCTAATTTTAGCTCTAACACTGATGATCCACCTACAAATGTGAACTGACGTTCAAAAATAAAACATTTGAAAACGGACCATTTTCCACATTTCTGAAGCATGACGTAATGGGGGGGGTGTTATCTCTTTTGTCGAAAATCAGCCGTTTTTGCTCGAACATTAAATGCCTCCAAATGGTATTTAATTAACTTCCCGAGCCCCTGGAAGCATGAAAATCACTTTAAACATGCTAATTTTAGCTCTAACACTGATGATCCACCTACAAATGTGAACTGACGTTCAAAAATAAAACATTTGAAAACGGACCATTTTCCACATTTCTGAAGCATGACGTAATGGGGGGGTGTTATCTCTTTTGTCGAAAATCAGCCGTTTTTGCTCGAACATTAAATGCCTCCAAATGGTATTTATTTCACTTCCCGGGGTGAAGAAACCCTTTTTGAGAACTTAGAGTGAGTAAATTGGCCATTTTCATGCACTTTTAACCATTCCATTAATCTTGTGTTTTGGGCCCCTGGAAGCATGAAAATCACTTTAAACATGCTAATTTTAGCTCTAACACTGATGATCCACCTACAAATGTGAACTGACGTTCAAAAATAAAACATTTGAAAACGGACCATTTTCCACATTTCTGAAGCATGACGTAATGGGGGGGTGTTATCTCTTTTGTCGAAAATCAGCCGTTTTTGCTCAAACATTAAATGCCTCCAAATGGTATTTAATTAACTTCCCGAGCCCCTGGAAGCATGAAAATCACTTTAAACATGCTAATTTTAGCTCTAACACTGATGATCCACCTACAAATGTGAACTGACGTTCAAAAATAAAACATTTGAAAACGGACCATTTTCCACATTTCTGAAGCATGACGTAATGGGGGGGTGTTATCTCTTTTGTCGAAAATCAGCCATTTTTGCTCGAACATTAAATGCGTCCAAATGGTATTTAATTAACTTCCCGGGGTGAAGAAACCCTTTTTGAGAACTCAGAGTGAGTAAATTGGCCATTTTCATGCACTTTTAACCATTCCATAAATCTTGTGTTTTGGGCCCCTGGAAGCATGAAAATCACTTTAAACATGCTAATTTTAGCTCTAACACTGATGATCCACCTACAAATGTGAACTGACGTTCAAAAATAAAACATTTGAAAACGGACCATTTTCCACATTTCTGAAGCATGACGTAATGGGGGGGGTGTTATCTCTTTTGTCGAAAATCAGCCGTTTTTGCTCGAACATTAAATGCCTCCAAATGGTATTTAATTAACTTCCCGAGCCCCTGGAAGCATGAAAATCACTTTAAACATGCTAATTTTAGCTCTAACACTGATGATCCACCTACAAATGTGAACTGACGTTCAAAAATAAAACATTTGAAAACGGACCATTTTCCACATTTCTGAAGCATGACGTAATGGGGGGGGTGTTATCTCTTTTGTCGAAAATCAGCCGTTTTTGCTCGAACATTAAATGCCTCCAAATGGTATTTAATTAACTTCCCGAGCCCCTGGAAGCATGAAAATCACTTTAAACATGCTAATTTTAGCTCTAACACTGATGATCCACCTACAAATGTGAACTGACGTTCAAAAATAAAACATTTGAAAACGGACCATTTTCCACATTTCTGAAGCATGACGTAATGGGGGGGTGTTATCTCTTTTGTCGAAAATCAGCCGTTTTTGCTCGAACATTAAATGCCTCCAAATGGTATTTAATTAACTTCCCGAGCCCCTGGAAGCATGAAAATCACTTTAAACATGCTAATTTTAGCTCTAACACTGATGATCCACCTACAAATGTGAACTGACGTTCAAAAATAAAACATTTGAAAACGGACCATTTTCCACATTTATGAAGCATGACGTAATGGAGGGGTGTTATCTCTTTTGTCGAAAATCAGCCGTTTTTGCTCGAACATTAAATGCCTCCAAATGGTATTTATTTCACTTCCCGGGGTGAAGAAACCCTTTTTGAGAACTCAGAGTGAGTAAATTGGCCATTTTCATGCACTTTTAACCATTCCATTAATCTTGTGTTTTGGGCCCCTGGAAGCATGAAAATCACTTTAAACATGCTAATTTTAGCTCTAACACTGATGATCCACCTACAAATGTGAACTGACGTTCAAAAATAAAACATTTGAAAACGGACCATTTTCCACATTTCTGAAGCATGACGTAATGGGGGGGGTGTTATCTCTTTTGTCGAAAATCAGCCGTTTTTGCTCGAACATTAAATGCCTCCAAATGGTATTTAATGAACTTCCCGAGCCTCTGGAAGCATGAAAATCACTTTAAACATGCTAATTTTAGCTCTAACACTGATGATCCACCTACAAATGTGAACTGACGTTCAAAAATAAAACATTTGAAAACGGACCATTTTCCACATTTCTGAAGCATGACGTAATGGGGGGGTGTTATCTCTTTTGTCGAAAATCAGCCGTTTTTGCTCGAACATTAAATGCCTCCAAATGGTATTTATTTCACTTCCCGGGGTGAAGAAACCCCTTTTGAGAACTCAGAGTGAGTAAATTGGCCATTTTCATGCACTTTTAACCATTCCATTAATCTTGTGTTTTGGGCCCCTGGAAGCATGAAAATCACTTTAAATATCCTAATTTTAGCTCTAACACTGATGATCCACCTACAAATGTGAACTGACGTTCAAAAATAAAACATTTGAAAACGGACCATTTTCCACATTTCTGAAGCATGACGTAATGGGGGGGTGTTATCTCTTTTATCGAAAATCAGCCGGTTTTGCTCGAACATTAAATGCCTCCAAATGGTATTTAATTAACTTCCTGAGCCCCTGGAAGCATGAAAATCACTTTAAACATGCTAATTTTAGCTCTAACACTGATGATCCACCTACAAATGTGAACTGACGTTCAAAAATAAAACATTTGAAAACGGACCATTTTCCACATTTCTGAAGCATGACGTAATGGGGGGGTGTTATCTCTTTTGTCGAAAATCAGCCGTTTTTGCTCGAACATTAAATGCCTCCAAATGGTATTTATTTCACTTCCCGGGGTGAAGAAACCTTTTTTGAGAACTCAGAGTGAGTAAATTGGCCATTTTCATGCACTTTTAACCATTCCATTAATCTTGTGTTTTGGGCCCCTGGAAGCATGAAAATCACTTTAAACATGCTAATTTTAGCTCTAACACTGATGATCCACCTACAAATGTGAACTGACGTTCAAAAATAAAACATTTGAAAACGGACCATTTTCCACATTTCTGAAGCATGACGTAATGGGGGGGTGTTATCTCTTTTGTCGAAAATCAGCCGTTTTTGCTCGAACATTAAATGCCTCCAAATGGTATTTAATTAACTTCCCGAGCCCCTGGAAGCATGAAAATCACTTTAAACATGCTAATTTTAGCTCTAACACTGATGATCCACCTACAAATGTGAACTGACGTTCAAAAATAAAACATTTGAAAACGGACCATTTTCCACATTTCTGAAGCATGACGTAATGGGGGGGTGTTATCTCTTTTGTCGAAAATCAGCCGTTTTTGCTCGAACATTAAATGCCTCCAAATGGTATTTATTTCACTTCCCGGGGTGAAGAAACCCTTTTTGAGAACTCAGAGTGAGTAAATTGGCCATTTTCATGCACTTTTAACCATTCCATAAATCTTGTGTTTTGGGCCCCTGGAAGCATGAAAATCACTTTAAACATGCTAATTTTAGCTCTAACACTGATGATCCACCTACAAATGTGAACTGACGTTCAAAAATAAAACATTTGAAAACGGACCATTTTCCACATTTCTGAAGCATGACGTAATGGGGGGGTGTTATCTCTTTTGTCGAAAATCAGCCGTTTTTGCTCGAACATTAAATGCCTCCAAATGGTATTTAATTAACTTCCCGAGCCCCTGGAAGCATGAAAATCACTTTAAACATGCTAATTTTAGCTCTAACACTGATGATCCACCTACAAATGTGAACTGACGTTCAAAAATAAAACATTTGAAAACGGACCATTTTCCACATTTCTGAAGCATGACGTAATGGGGGGGTGTTATCTCTTTTGTCGAAAATCAGCCGTTTTTGCTCGAACATTAAATGCGTCCAAATGGTATTTAATTAACTTCCCGGGGTGAAGAAACCCTTTTTGAGAACTCAGAGTGAGTAAATTGGCCATTTTCATGCACTTTTAACCATTCCATAAATCTTGTGTTTTGGGCCCCTGGAAGCATGAAAATCACTTTAAACATGCTAATTTTAGCTCTAACACTGATGATCCACCTACAAATGTGAACTGACGTTCAAAAATAAAACATTTGAAAACGGACCATTTTCCACATTTCTGAAGCATGACGTAATGGGGGGGTGTTATCTCTTTTGTCGAAAATCAGCCGTTTTTGCTCGAACATTAAATGCCTCCAAATGGTATTTAATTAACTTCCCGAGCCCCTGGAAGCATGAAAATCACTTTAAACATGCTAATTTTAGCTCTAACACTGATGATCCACCTACAAATGTGAACTGACGTTCAAAAATAAAACATTTGAAAACGGACCATTTTCCACATTTCTGAAGCATGACGTAATGGGGGGGTGTTATCTCTTTTGTCGAAAATCAGCCGTTTTTGCTCGAACATTAAATGCCTCCAAATGGTATTTAATTAACTTCCCGAGCCCCTGGAAGCATGAAAATCACTTTAAACATGCTAATTTTAGCTCTAACACTGATGATCCACCTACAAATGTGAACTGACGTTCAAAAATAAAACATTTGAAAACGGACCATTTTCCACATTTCTGAAGCATGACGTAATGGGGGGGTGTTATCTCTTTTGTCGAAAATCAGCCGTTTTTGCTCGAACATTAAATGCCTCCAAATGGTATTTAAATAACTTCCCGAGCCCCTGGAAGCATGAAAATCACTTTAAACATGCTAATTTTAGCTCTAACACTGATGATCCACCTACAAATGTGAACTGACGTTCAAAAATAAAACATTTGAAAACGGACCATTTTCCACATTTCTGAAGCATGACGTAATGGGGGGGTGTTATCTCTTTTGTCGAAAATCAGCCGTTTTTGCTCGAACATTAAATGCCTCCAAATGGTATTTATTTCACTTCCCGGGGTGAAGAAACCCTTTTTGAGAACTCAGAGTGAGTAAATTGGCCATTTTCATGCACTTTTAACCATTCCATTAATCTTGTGTTTTGGGCCCCTGGAAGCATGAAAATCACTTTAAATATCCTAATTTTAGCTCTAACACTGATGATCCACCTACAAATGTGAACTGACGTTCAAAAATAAAACATTTGAAAACGGACCATTTTCCACATTTCTGAAGCATGACGTAATGGGGGGTGTTATCTCTTTTATCGAAAATCAGCCGGTTTTGCTCGAACATTAAATGCCTCCAAATGGTATTTAATTAACTTCCTGAGCCCCTGGAAGCATGAAAATCACTTTAAACATGCTAATTTTATCTCTAACACTGATGATCCACCTACAAATGTGAACTGACGTTCAAAAATAAAACATTTGAAAACGGACCATTTTCCACATTTCTGAAGCATGACGTAATGGGGGGGTGTTATCTCTTTTGTCGAAAATCAGCCGTTTTTGCTCGAACATTAAATGCCTCCAAATGGTATTTATTTCACTTCCCGGGGTGAAGAAACCTTTTTTGAGAACTCAGAGTGAGTAAATTGGCCATTTTCATGCACTTTTAACCATTCCATTAATCTTGTGTTTTGGGCCCCTGGAAGCATGAAAATCACTTTAAACATGCTAATTTTAGCTCTAACACTGATGATCCACCTACAAATGTGAACTGACGTTCAAAAATAAAACATTTAAAAACGGACCATTTTCCACATTTCTGAAGCATGACGTAATGGGGGGGTGTTATCTCTTTTGTCGAAAATCAGCCGTTTTTGCTCGAACATTAAATGCCTCCAAATGGTATTTAATTAACTTCCCGAGCCCCTGGAAGCATGAAAATCACTTTAAACATGCTAATTTTAGCTCTAACACTGATGATCCACCTACAAATGTGAACTGACGTTCAAAAATAAAACATTTGAAAACGGACCATTTTCCACATTTCTGAAGCATGACGTAATGGGGGGGTGTTATCTCTTTTGTCGAAAATCAGCCGTTTTTGCTCGAACATTAAATGCCTCCAAATGGTATTTATTTCACTTCCCGGGGTGAAGAAACCCTTTTTGAGAACTCAGAGTGAGTAAATTGGCCATTTTCATGCACTTTTAACCATTCCATAAATCTTGTGTTTTGGGCCCCTGGAAGCATGAAAATCACTTTAAACATGCTAATTTTAGCTCTAACACTGATGATCCACCTATAAATGTGAACTGACGTTCAAAAATAAAACATTTGAAAACGGACCATTTTCCACATTTCTGAAGCATGACGTAATGGGGGGGTGTTATCTCTTTTGTCGAAAATCAGCCGTTTTTGCTCGAACATTAAATGCCTCCAAATGGTATTTAATTAACTTCCCGAGCCCCTGGAAGCATGAAAATCACTTTAAACATGCTAATTTTAGCTCTAACACTGATGATCCACCTACAAATGTGAACTGACGTTCAAAAATAAAACATTTGAAAACGGACCATTTTCCACATTTCTGAAGCATGACGTAATGGGGGGGTGTTATCTCTTTTGTCGAAAATCAGCCGTTTTTGCTCGAACATTAAATGCGTCCAAATGGTATTTAATTAACTTCCCGGGGTGAAGAAACCCTTTTTGAGAACTCAGAGTGAGTAAATTGGCCATTTTCATGCACTTTTAACCATTCCATAAATCTTGTGTTTTGGGCCCCTGGAAGCATGAAAATCACTTTAAACATGCTAATTTTAGCTCTAACACTGATGATCCACCTACAAATGTGAACTGACGTTCAAAAATAAAACATTTGAAAACGGACCATTTTCCACATTTCTGAAGCATGACGTAATGGGGGGGTGTTATCTCTTTTGTCGAAAATCAGCCGTTTTTGCTCGAACATTAAATGCCTCCAAATGGTATTTAATTAACTTCCCGAGCCCCTGGAAGCATGAAAATCACTTTAAACATGCTAATTTTAGCTCTAACACTGATGATCCACCTACAAATGTGAACTGACGTTCAAAAATAAAACATTTGAAAACGGACCATTTTCCACATTTCTGAAGCATGACGTAATGGGGGGGTGTTATCTCTTTTGTCGAAAATCAGCCGTTTTTGCTCGAACATTAAATGCCTCCAAATGGTATTTAATTAACTTCCCGAGCCCCTGGAAGCATGAAAATCACTTTAAACATGCTAATTTTAGCTCTAACACTGATGATCCACCTACAAATGTGAACTGACGTTCAAAAATAAAACATTTGAAAACGGACCATTTTCCACATTTCTGAAGCATGACGTAATGGGGGGGTGTTATCTCTTTTGTCGAAAATCAGCCGTTTTTGCTCGAACATTAAATGCCTCCAAATGGGATTTAATTAACTTCCCGAGCCCCTGGAAGCATGAAAATCACTTTAAACATGCTAATTTTAGCTCTAACACTGATGATCCACCTACAAATGTGAACTGACGTTCAAAAATAAAACATTTGAAAACGGACCATTTTCCACATTTCTGAAGCATGACGTAATGGGGGGGTGTTATCTCTTTTGTCGAAAATCAGCCGTTTTTGCTCGAACATTAAATGCCTCCAAATGGTATTTAATTAACTTCCCGAGCCCCTGGAAGCATGAAAATCACTTTAAACATGCTAATTTTAGCTCTAACACTGATGATCCACCTACAAATGTGAACTGACGTTCAAAAATAAAACATTTGAAAACGGACCATTTTCCACATTTCTGAAGCATGACGTAATGGGGGGGTGTTATCTCTTTTGTCGAAAATCAGCCGTTTTTGCTCGAACATTAAATGCCTCCAAATGGTATTTATTTCACTTCCCGGGGTGAAGAAACCCTTTTTGAGAACTCAGAGTGAGTAAATTGGCCATTTTCATGCACTTTTAACCATTCCATAAATCTTGTGTTTTGGGCCCCTGGAAGCATGAAAATCACTTTAAACATGCTAATTTTAGCTCTAACACTGATGATCCACCTATAAATGTGAACTGACGTTCAAAAATAAAACATTTGAAAACGGACCATTTTCCACATTTCTGAAGCATGACGTAATGGGGGGGTGTTATCTCTTTTGTCGAAAATCAGCCGTTTTTGCTCGAACATTAAATGCCTCCAAATGGTATTTAATTAACTTCCCGAGCCCCTGGAAGCATGAAAATCACTTTAAACATGCTAATTTTAGCTCTAACACTGATGATCCACCTACAAATGTGAACTGACGTTCAAAAATAAAACATTTGAAAACGGACCATTTTCCACATTTCTGAAGCATGACGTAATGGGGGGGTGTTATCTCTTTTGTCGAAAATCAGCCGTTTTTGCTCGAACATTAAATGCGTCCAAATGGTATTTAATTAACTTCCCGGGGTGAAGAAACCCTTTTTGAGAACTCAGAGTGAGTAAATTGGCCATTTTCATGCACTTTTAACCATTCCATAAATCTTGTGTTTTGGGCCCCTGGAAGCATGAAAATCACTTTAAACATGCTAATTTTAGCTCTAACACTGATGATCCACCTACAAATGTGAACTGACGTTCAAAAATAAAACATTTGAAAACGGACCATTTTCCACATTTCTGAAGCATGACGTAATGGGGGGGTGTTATCTCTTTTGTCGAAAATCAGCCGTTTTTGCTCGAACATTAAATGCCTCCAAATGGTATTTAATTAACTTCCCGAGCCCCTGGAAGCATGAAAATCACTTTAAACATGCTAATTTTAGCTCTAACACTGATGATCCACCTACAAATGTGAACTGACGTTCAAAAATAAAACATTTGAAAACGGACCATTTTCCACATTTCTGAAGCATGACGTAATGGGGGGGTGTTATCTCTTTTGTCGAAAATCAGCCGTTTTTGCTCGAACATTAAATGCCTCCAAATGGTATTTAATTAACTTCCCGAGCCCCTGGAAGCATGAAAATCACTTTAAACATGCTAATTTTAGCTCTAACACTGATGATCCACCTACAAATGTGAACTGACGTTCAAAAATAAAACATTTGAAAACGGACCATTTTCCACATTTCTGAAGCATGACGTAATGGGGGGGTGTTATCTCTTTTGTCGAAAATCAGCCGTTTTTGCTCGAACATTAAATGCCTCCAAATGGTATTTAAATAACTTCCCGAGCCCCTGGAAGCATGAAAATCACTTTAAACATGCTAATTTTAGCTCTAACACTGATGATCCACCTACAAATGTGAACTGACGTTCAAAAATAAAACATTTGAAAACGGACCATTTTCCACATTTCTGAAGCATGACGTAATGGGGGGGTGTTATCTCTTTTGTCGAAAATCAGCCGTTTTTGCTCGAACATTAAATGCCTCCAAATGGTATTTATTTCACTTCCCGGGGTGAAGAAACCCTTTTTGAGAACTCAGAGTGAGTAAATTGGCCATTTTCATGCACTTTTAACCATTCCATTAATCTTGTGTTTTGGGCCCCTGGAAGCATGAAAATCACTTTAAATATCCTAATTTTAGCTCTAACACTGATGATCCACCTACAAATGTGAACTGACGTTCAAAAATAAAACATTTGAAAACGGACCATTTTCCACATTTCTGAAGCATGACGTAATGGGGGGGTGTTATCTCTTTTATCGAAAATCAGCCGGTTTTGCTCGAACATTAAATGCCTCCAAATGGTATTTAATTAACTTCCTGAGCCCCTGGAAGCATGAAAATCACTTTAAACATGCTAATTTTAGCTCTAACACTGATGATCCACCTACAAATGTGAACTGACGTTCAAAAATAAAACATTTGAAAACGGACCATTTTCCACATTTCTGAAGCATGACGTAATGGGGGGGTGTTATCTCTTTTGTCGAAAATCAGCCGTTTTTGCTCCAACATTAAATGCCTCCAAATGGTATTTATTTCACTTCCCGGGGTGAAGAAACCTTTTTTGAGAACTCAGAGTGAGTAAATTGGCCATTTTCATGCACTTTTAACCATTCCATTAATCTTGTGTTTTGGGCCCCTGGAAGCATGAAAATCACTTTAAACATGCTAATTTTAGCTCTAACACTAATGATCCACCTACAAATGTGAACTGACGTTCAAAAATAAAACATTTGAAAACGGACCATTTTCCACATTTCTGAAGCATGACGTAATGGGGGGGTGTTATCTCTTTTGTCGAAAATCAGCCGTTTTTGCTCGAACATTAAATGCCTCCAAATGGTATTTAATTAACTTCCCGAGCCCCTGGAAGCATGAAAATCACTTTAAACATGCTAATTTTAGCTCTAACACTGATGATCCACCTACAAATGTGAACTGACGTTCAAAAATAAAACATTTGAAAACGGACCATTTTCCACATTTCTGAAGCATGACGTAATGGGGGGGTGTTATCTCTTTTGTCGAAAATCAGCCGTTTTTGCTCGAACATTAAATGCCTCCAAATGGTATTTATTTCACTTCCCGGGGTGAAGAAACCCTTTTTGAGAACTCAGAGTGAGTAAATTGGCCATTTTCATGCACTTTTAACCATTCCATAAATCTTGTGTTTTGGGCCCCTGGAAGCATGAAAATCACTTTAAACATGCTAATTTTAGCTCTAACACTGATGATCCACCTACAAATGTGAACTGACGTTCAAAAATAAAACATTTGAAAACGGACCATTTTCCACATTTCTGAAGCATGACGTAATGGGGGGGTGTTATCTCTTTTGTCGAAAATCAGCCGTTTTTGCTCGAACATTAAATGCCTCCAAATGGTATTTAATTAACTTCCCGAGCCCCTGGAAGCATGAAAATCACTTTAAACATGCTAATTTTAGCTCTAACACTGATGATCCACCTACAAATGTGAACTGACGTTCAAAAATAAAACATTTGAAAACGGACCATTTTCCACATTTCTGAAGCATGACGTAATGGGGGGGTGTTATCTCTTTTGTCGAAAATCAGCCGTTTTTGCTCGAACATTAAATGCGTCCAAATGGTATTTAATTAACTTCCCGGGGTGAAGAAACCCTTTTTGAGAACTCAGAGTGAGTAAATTGGCCATTTTCATGCACTTTTAACCATTCCATAAATCTCGTGTTTTGGGCCCCTGGAAGCATGAAAATCACTTTAAACATGCTAATTTTAGCTCTAACACTGATGATCCACCTACAAATGTGAACTGACGTTCAAAAATAAAACATTTGAAAACGGACCATTTTCCACATTTCTGAAGCATGACGTAATGGGGGGGTGTTATCTCTTTTGTCGAAAATCAGCCGTTTTTGCTCGAACATTAAATGCCTCCAAATGGTATTTAATTAACTTCCCGAGCCCCTGGAAGCATGAAAATCACTTTAAACATGCTAATTTTAGCTCTAACACTGATGATCCACCTACAAATGTGAACTGACGTTCAAAAATAAAACATTTGAAAACGGACCATTTTCCACATTTCTGAAGCATGACGTAATGGGGGGGTGTTATCTCTTTTGTCGAAAATCAGCCGTTTTTGCTCGAACATTAAATGCCTCCAAATGGTATTTAATTAACTTCCCGAGCCCCTGGAAGCATGAAAATCACTTTAAACATGCTAATTTTAGCTCTAACACTGATGATCCACCTACAAATGTGAACTGACGTTCAAAAATAAAACATTTGAAAACGGACCATTTTCCACATTTCTGAAGCATGACGTAATGGGGGGGTGTTATCTCTTTTGTCGAAAATCAGCCGTTTTTGCTCGAACATTAAATGCCTCCAAATGGTATTTAAATATCTTCCCGAGCCCCTGGAAGCATGAAAATCACTTTAAACATGCTAATTTTAGCTCTTACACTGATGATCCACCTACAAATGTGAACTGACGTTCAAAAATAAAACATTTGAAAACGGACCATTTTCCACATTTCTGAAGCATGACGTAATGGGGGGGTGTTATCTCTTTTGTCGAAAATCAGCCGTTTTTGCTCGAACATTAAATGCCTCCAAATGGTATTTATTTCACTTCCCGGGGTGAAGAAACCCTTTTTGAGAACTCAGAGTGAGTAAATTGGCCATTTTCATGCACTTTTAACCATTCCATAAATCTCGTGTTTTGGGCCCCTGGAAGCATGAAAATCACTTTAAACATGCTAATTTTAGCTCTAACACTGATGATCCACCTACAAATGTGAACTGACGTTCAAAAATAAAACATTTGAAAACGGACCATTTTCCACATTTCTGAAGCATGACGTAATGGGGGGGTGTTATCTCTTTTGTCGAAAATCAGCCGTTTTTGCTCGAACATTAAATGCCTCCAAATGGTATTTAATTAACTTCCCGAGCCCCTGGAAGCATGAAAATCACTTTAAACATGCTAATTTTAGCTCTAACACTGATGATCCACCTACAAATGTGAACTGACGTTCAAAAATAAAACATTTGAAAACGGACCATTTTCCACATTTCTGAAGCATGACGTAATGGGGGGGGTGTTATCTCTTTTGTCGAAAATCAGCCGTTTTTGCTCGAACATTAAATGCCTCCAAATGGTATTTAATTAACTTCCCGAGCCCCTGGAAGCATGAAAATCACTTTAAACATGCTAATTTTAGCTCTAACACTGATGATCCACCTACAAATGTGAACTGACGTTCAAAAATAAAACATTTGAAAACGGACCATTTTCCACATTTCTGAAGCATGACGTAATGGGGGGGGGTGTTATCTCTTTTGTCGAAAATCAGCCGTTTTTGCTCGAACATTAAATGCCTCCAAATGGTATTTAATTAACTTCCCGAGCCCCTGGAAGCATGAAAATCACTTTAAACATGCTAATTTTAGCTCTAACACTGATGATCCACCTACAAATGTGAACTGACGTTCAAAAATAAAACATTTGAAAACGGACCATTTTCCACATTTCTGAAGCATGACGTAATGGGGGGGGGTGTTATCTCTTTTGTCGAAAATCAGCCGTTTTTGCTCGAACATTAAATGCCTCCAAATGGTATTTAATTAACTTCCCGAGCCCCTGGAAGCATGAAAATCACTTTAAACATGCTAATTTTAGCTCTAACACTGATGATCCACCTACAAATGTGAACTGACGTTCAAAAATAAAACATTTGAAAACGGACCATTTTCCACATTTCTAAAGCATGACGTAATGGGGGGGTGTTATCTCTTTTGTCGAAAATCAGCCGTTTTTGCTCGAACATTAAATGCCTCCAAATGGTATTTATTTCACTTCCCGGGGTGAAGAAACCCTTTTTGAGAACTCAGAGTGAGTAAATTGGCCATTTTCATGCACTTTTAACCATTCCATTAATCTTGTGTTTTGGGCCCCTGGAAGCATGAAAATCACTTTAAACATGCTAATTTTAGCTCTAACACTGATGATCCACCTACAAATGTGAACTGACATTCAAAAATAAAACATTTGAAAACGGACCATTTTCCACATTTCTGAAGCATGACGTAATGGGGGGGTGTTATCTCTTTTGTCGAAAATCAGCCGTTTTTGCTCAAACATTAAATGCCTCCAAATTGTATTTAATTAACTTCCCGAGCCCCTGGAAGCATGAAAATCACTTTAACATGCTAATTTTAGCTCTAACACTGATGATCCACCTACAAATGTGAACTAACGTTCAAAAATAAAACATTTGAAAACGGACCATTTTCCACATTTCTGAAGCATGACGTAATGGGGGGGTGTTATCTCTTTTGTCGAAAATCAGCCATTTTTGCTCGAACATTAAATGCGTCCAAATGGTATTTAATTAACTTCCCGGGGTGAAGAAACCCTTTTTGAGAACTCAGAGTGAGTAAATTGGCCATTTTCATGCACTTTTAACCATTCCATAAATCTTGTGTTTTGGGCCCCTGGAAGCATGAAAATCACTTTAAACATGCTAATTTTAGCTCTAACACTGATGATCCACCTACAAATGTGAACTGACGTTCAAAAATAAAACATTTGAAAACGGACCATTTTCCACATTTCTGAAGCATGACGTAATGGGGGGGTGTTATCTCTTTTGTCGAAAATCAGCCGTTTTTGCTCGAACATTAAATGCCTCCAAATGGTATTTAATTAACTTCCCGAGCCCCTGGAAGCATGAAAATCACTTTAAACATGCTAATTTTAGCTCTAACACTGATGATCCACCTACAAATGTGAACTGACGTTCAAAAATAAAACATTTGAAAACGGACCATTTTCCACATTTCTGAAGCATGACGTAATGGGGGGGGTGTTATCTCTTTTGTCGAAAATCAGCCGTTTTTGCTCGAACATTAAATGCCTCCAAATGGTATTTAATTAACTTCCCGAGCCCCTGGAAGCATGAAAATCACTTTAAACATTCTAATTTTAGCTCTAACACTGATGATCCACCTACAAATGTGAACTGACGTTCAAAAATAAAACATTTGAAAACGGACCATTTTCCACATTTCTGAAGCATGACGTAATGGGGGGGGTGTTATCTCTTTTGTCGAAAATCAGCCGTTTTTGCTCGAACATTAAATGCCTCCAAATGGTATTTAATTAACTTCCCGAGCCCCTGGAAGCATGAAAATCACTTTAAACATGCTAATTTTAGCTCTAACACTGATGATCCACCTACAAATGTGAACTGACGTTCAAAAATAAAACATTTGAAAACGGACCATTTTCCACATTTCTGAAGCATGACGTAATGGAGGGGTGTTATCTCTTTTGTCGAAAATCAGCCGTTTTTGCTCGAACATTAAATGCCTCCAAATGGTATTTATTTCACTTCCCGGGGTGAAGAAACCCTTTTTGAGAACTCAGAGTGAGTAAATTGGCCATTTTCATGCACTTTTAACCATTCCATTAATCTTGTGTTTTGGGCCCCTGGAAGCATGAAAATCACTTTAAACATGCTAATTTTAGCTCTAACACTGATGATCCACCTACAAATGTGAACTGACGTTCAAAAATAAAACATTTGAAAACGGACCATTTTCCACATTTCTGAAGCATGACGTAATGGGGGGGGTGTTATCTCTTTTGTCGAAAATCAGCCGTTTTTGCTCGAACATTAAATGCCTCCAAATGGTATTTAATTAACTTCCCGAGCCCCTGGAAGCATGAAAATCACTTTAAACATGCTAATTTTAGCTCTAACACTGATGATCCACCTACAAATGTGAACTGACGTTCAAAAATAAAACATTTGAAAACGGACCATTTTCCACATTTCTGAAGCATGACGTAATGGGGGGGTGTTATCTCTTTTGTCGAAAATCAGCCGTTTTTGCTCGAACATTAAATGCCTCCAAATGGTATTTATTTCACTTCCCGGGGTGAAGAAACCCTTTTTGAGAACTCAGAGTGAGTACATTGGCCATTTTCATGCACTTTTAACCATTCCATTAATCTTGTGTTTTGGGCCCCTGGAAGCATGAAAATCACTTTAAACATGCTAATTTTAGCTCTAACACTGATGATCCACCTACAAATGTGAACTGACGTTCAAAAATAAAACATTTGAAAACGGACCATTTTCCACATTTCTGAAGCATGACGTAATGGGGGGGTGTTATCTCTTTTGTCGAAAATCAGCCGTTTTTGCTCGAACATTAAATGCCTCCAAATGGTATTTAATTAACTTCCCGAGCCCCTGGAAGCATGAAAATCACTTTAAACATGCTAATTTTAGCTCTAACACTGATGATCCACCTACAAATGTGAACTGACGTTCAAAAATAAAACATTTGAAAACGGACCATTTTCCACATTTCTGAAGCATGACGTAATGGGGGGGTGTTATCTCTTTTGTCGAAAATCAGCCGTTTTTGCTCGAACATTAAATGCGTCCAAATGGTATTTAATTAACTTCCCGGGGTGAAGAAACCCTTTTTGAGAACTCAGAGTGAGTAAATTGGCCATTTTCATGCACTTTTAACCATTCCATAAATCTTGTGTTTTGGGCCCCTGGAAGCATGAAAATCACTTTAAACATGCTAATTTTAGCTCTAACACTGATGATCCACCTACAAATGTGAACTGACGTTCAAAAATAAAACATTTGAAAACGGACCATTTTCCACATTTCTGAAGCATGACGTAATGGGGGGGTGTTATCTCTTTTGTCGAAAATCAGCCGTTTTTGCTCGAACATTAAATGCCTCCAAATGGTATTTAATTAACTTCCCGAGCCCCTGGAAGCATGAAAATCACTTTAAACATGCTAATTTTAGCTCTAACACTGATGATCCACCTACAAATGTGAACTGACGTTCAAAAATAAAACATTTGAAAACGGACCATTTTCCACATTTCTGAAGCATGACGTAATGGGGGGGGTGTTATCTCTTTTGTCGAAAATCAGCCGTTTTTGCTCGAACATTAAATGCCTCCAAATGGTATTTAATTAACTTCCCGAGCCCCTGGAAGCATGAAAATCACTTTAAACATGCTAATTTTAGCTCTAACACTGATGATCCACCTACAAATGTGAACTGACGTTCAAAAATAAAACATTTGAAAACGGACCATTTTCCACATTTCTGAAGCATGACGTAATGGGGGGGTGTTATCTCTTTTGTCGAAAATCAGCCGTTTTTGCTCGAACATTAAATGCCTCCAAATGGTATTTAATTAACTTCCCGAGCCCCTGGAAGCATGAAAATCACTTTAAAAATGCTAATTTTAGCTCTAACACTGATGATCCACCTACAAATGTGAACTGACGTTCAAATATAAAACATTTGAAAACGGACCATTTTCCACATTTCTGAAGCATGACGTAATGGGGGGGTGTTATCTCTTTTGTCGAAAATCAGCCGTTTTTGCTCGAACATTAAATGCTTCCAAATGGTATTTAATTAACTTCCCGGGGTGAAGAAACCCTTTTTGAGAACTCAGAGTGAGTAAATTGGCCATTTTCATGCACTTTTAACCATTCCATAAATCTTGTGTTTTGGGCCCCTGGAAGCATGAAAATCACTTTAAACATGCTAATTTTAGCTCTAACACTGATGATCCACCTACAAATGTGAACTGACGTTCAAAAATAAAACATTTGAAAACGGACCATTTTCCACATTTCTGAAGCATGACGTAATGGGGGGGTGTTATCTCTTTTGTCGAAAATCAGCCGTTTTTGCTCGAACATTAAATGCCTCCAAATGGTATTTATTTCACTTCCCGAGCCCCTGGAAGCATGAAAATCACTTTAAACATGCTAATTTTAGCTCTAACACTGATGATCCACCTACAAATGTGAACTGACGTTCAAAAATAAAACATTTGAAAACGGACCATTTTCCACATTTCTGAAGCATGACGTAATGGGGGGGTGTTATCTCTTTTGTCGAAAATCAGCAGTTTTTGCTCGAACATTAAATGCCTCCAAATGGTATTTATTTCACTTCCCGAGCCCCTGGAAGCATGAAAATCACTTTAAACATGCTAATTTTAGCTCTAACACTGATGATCCACCTACAAATGTGAACTGACGTTCAAAAATAAAACATTTGAAAACGGACCATTTTCCACATTTCTGAAGCATGACGTAATGGGGGGGTGTTATCTCTTTTGTCGAAAATCAGCCGTTTTTGCTCGAACATTAAATGCCTCCAAATGGTATTTATTTCACTTCCCGAGCCCCTGGAAGCATGAAAATCACTTTAAACATGCTAATTTTAGCTCTAACACTGATGATCCACCTACAAATGTGAACTGACGTTCAAAAATAAAACATTTGAAAACGGACCATTTTCCACATTTCTGAAGCATGACGTAATGGGGGGGTGTTATCTCTTTTGTCGAAAATCAGCCGTTTTTGCTCGAACATTAAATGCCTCCAAATGGTATTTATTTCACTTCCCAAGCCCCTGGAAGCATGAAAATCACTTTAAACATGCTAATTTTAGCTCTAACACTGATGATCCACCTACAAATGTGAACTGACGTTCAAAAATAAAACATTTGAAAACGGACCATTTTTCACATTTCTGAAGCATGACGTAATGGGGGGGTGTTATCTCTTTTGTCGAAAATCAGCCGTTTTTGCTCGAACATTAAATGCCTCCAAATGGTATTTAATTAACTTCCCGGGGTGAAGAAACCCTTTTTGAGAACTCAGAGTGAGTAAATTGGCCATTTTCATGCACTTTTAACCATTCCATAAATCTTGTGTTTTGGGCCCCTGGAAGCATGAAAATCACTTTAAACATGCTAATTTTAGCTCTAACACTGATGATCCACCTACAAATGTGAACTGACGTTCAAAAATAAAACATTTGAAAACAGACCATTTTCCACATTTCTGAAGCATGACGTAATGGGGGGGTGTTATCTCTTTTGTCGAAAATCAGCCGTTTTTGCTCGAACATTAAATGCCTCCAAATGGTATTTAATTAACTTCCCGAGCCCCTGGAAGCATGAGAATCACTTTAAACATGCTAATTTTAGCCCTAACACTGATGATCCACCTACAAATGTGAACTGACGTTCAAAAATAAAACATTTGAAAACGGACCATTTTCCACATTTCTGAAGCATGACGTAATGGGGGGGTGTTATCTCTTTTGTCGAAAATCAGCCGTTTTTGCTCGAACATTAAATGCCTCCAAATGGTATTTAATTAACTTCCCGAGCCCCTGGAAGCATGAAAATCACTTTAAACATGCTAATTTTAGCTCTAACACTGATGATCCACCTACAAATGTGAACTGACGTTCAAAAATAAAACATTTGAAAACGGACCATTTTCCACATTTCTGAAGCATGACGTAATGGGGGGGTGTTATCTCTTTTGTCGAAAATCAGCCGTTTTTGCTCGAACATTAAATGCCTCCAAATGGTATTTAATTAACTTCCCGGGGTGAAGAAACCCTTTTTGAGAACTCAAAGTGAGTAAATTGGCCATTTTCATGCACTTTTAACCATTCCATAAATCTTGTGTTTTGGGCCCCTGGAAGCATGAAAATCACTTTAAACATGCTAATTTTAGCTCTAACACTGATGATCCACCTACAAATGTGAACTGACGTTCAAAAATAAAACATTTGAAAACAGACCATTTTCCACATTTCTGAAGCATGACGTAATGGGGGGGTGTTATCTCTTTTGTCGAAAATCAGCCGTTTTTGCTCGAACATTAAATGCCTCCAAATGGTATTTAATTAACTTCCCGAGCCCCTGGAAGCATGAGAATCACTTTAAACATGCTAATTTTAGCCCTAACACTGATGATCCACCTACAAATGTGAACTGACGTTCAAAAATAAAACATTTGAAAACGGACCATTTTCCACATTTCTGAAGCATGACGTAATGGGGGGGTGTTATCTCTTTTGTCGAAAATCAGCCGTTTTTGCTCGAACATTAAATGCCTCCAAATGGTATTTAATTAACTTCCCGAGCCCCTGGAAGCATGAAAATCACTTTAAACATGCTAATTTTAGCTCTAACACTGATGATCCACCTACAAATGTGAACTGACGTTCAAAAATAAAACATTTGAAAACGGACCATTTTCCACATTTCTGAAGCATGACGTAATGGGGGGGTGTTATCTCTTTTGTCGAAAATCAGCCGTTTTTGCTCGAACATTAAATGCCTCCAAATGGTATTTATTTCACTTCCCGAGCCCCTGGAAGCATGAAAATCACTTTAAACATGCTAATTTTAGCTCTAACACTGATGATCCACCTACAAATGTGAACTGACGTTCAAAAATAAAACATTTGAAAACGGACCATTTTTCACATTTCTGAAGCATGACGTAATGGGGGGGTGTTATCTCTTTTGTCGAAAATCAGCCGTTTTTGCTCGAACATTAAATGCCTCCAAATGGTATTTAATTAACTTCCCGGGGTGAAGAAACCCTTTTTGAGAACTCAGAGTGAGTAAATTGGCCATTTTCATGCACTTTTAACCATTCCATAAATCTTGTGTTTTGGGCCCCTGGAAGCATGAAAATCACTTTAAACATGCTAATTTTAGCTCTAACACTGATGATCCACCTACAAATGTGAACTGACGTTCAAAAATAAAACATTTGAAAACAGACCATTTTCCACATTTCTGAAGCATGACGTAATGGGGGGGTGTTATCTCTTTTGTCGAAAATCAGCCGTTTTTGCTCGAACATTAAATGCCTCCAAATGGTATTTAATTAACTTCCCGAGCCCCTGGAAGCATGAGAATCACTTTAAACATGCTAATTTTAGCCCTAACACTGATGATCCACCTACAAATGTGAACTGACGTTCAAAAATAAAACATTTGAAAACGGACCATTTTCCACATTTCTGAAGCATGACGTAATGGGGGGGTGTTATCTCTTTTGTCGAAAATCAGCCGTTTTTGCTCGAACATTAAATGCCTCCAAATGGTATTTAATTAACTTCCCGAGCCCCTGGAAGCATGAAAATCACTTTAAACATGCTAATTTTAGCTCTAACACTGATGATCCACCTACAAATGTGAACTGACGTTCAAAAATAAAACATTTGAAAACGGACCATTTTCCACATTTCTGAAGCATGACGTAATGGGGGGGTGTTATCTCTTTTGTCGAAAATCAGCCGTTTTTGCTCGAACATTAAATGCCTCCAAATGGTATTTATTTCACTTCCCTGGGTGAAGAAACCCTTTTTGAGAACTCAGAGTGAGTAAATTGGCCATTTTCATGCACTTTTAACCATTCCATTAATCTTGTGTTTTGGGCCCCTGGAAGCATGAAAATCACTTTAAACATGCTAATTTTAGCTCTAACACTGATGATCCACCTACAAATGTGAACTGACGTTCAAAAATAAAACATTTGAAAACCGACCATTTTCCACATTTCTGAAGCATGACGTAATGGAGGGGTGTTATCTCTTTTGTCGAAAATCAGCCGTTTTTGCTCGAACATTAAATGCCTCCAAATGGTATTTATTTCACTTCCCGGGGTGAAGAAACCCTTTTTGAGAACTCAGAGTGTGTTAATTGGCCATTTTCATGTACTTTTAACCATTTCATTAATCTTGTGTTTTGGGCCCCTGGAAGCATGAAAATCACTTTAAACATGCTAATTTTAGCTTTAACACTGATGATCCACCTACAAATGTGAACTGACGTTCAAAAATAAAACATTTGAAAACGGACCATTTTCCACATTTCTGATGCATGACGTAATGTGGGGGGGTGTTATCTCTTTTGTCGAAAATCAGCCGTTTTTGCTCGAACATTAAATGCCTCCAAATGGTATTTAATTAACTTCCCGAGCCCCTGGAAGCATGAAAATCACTTTAAACATGCTAATTTTAGCTCTAACACTGATGATCCACCTACAAATGTGAACTGACGTTCAAAAATAAAACATTTGAAAACGGACCATTTTCCACATTTCTGAAGCATGACGTAATGGGGGGGTGTTATCTCTTTTATCGAAAATCAGCCGTTTTTGCTCGAACATTAAATGCCTCCAAATGGTATTTAATTAACTTCCCGAGCCCCTGGAAGCATGAAAATCACTTTAAACATGCTAATTTTAGCTCTAACACTGATGATCCACCTACAAATGTGAACTGACGTTCAAAAATAAAACATTTGAAAACGGACCATTTTCCACATTTCTGAAGCATGACGTAATGGGGGGGTGTTATCTCTTTTGTCGAAAATCAGCCGTTTTTGCTCGAACATTAAATGCCTCCAAATGGTATTTATTTCACTTCCCGGGGTGAAGAAACCTTTTTTGAAAACTCAGAGTGAGTAAATTGGCCATTTTCATGCACTTTTAACCATTCCATTAATCTTGTGTTTTGGGCCCCTGGAAGCATGAAAATCACTTTAAACATGCTAATTTTAGCTCTAACATTGATGATCCACCTACAAATGTGAACTGACGTTCAAAAATAAAACATTTGAAAACGGACCATTTTCCACATTTCTGAAGCATGACGTAATGGGGGGGTGTTATCTCTTTTGTCGAAAATCAGCCGTTTTTGCTTGAACATTAAATGCCTCCAAATGGTATTTAATTAACTTCCCGAGCCCCTGGAAGCATGAAAATCACTTTAAACATGCTAATTTTAGCTCTAACACTGATGATCCACCTACAAATGTGAACTGACGTTCAAAAATAAAACATTTGAAAACGGACCATTTTCCACATTTCTGAAGCATGACGTAATGGGGGGGTGTTATCTCTTTTGTCGAAAATCAGCCGTTTTTGCTCGAACATTAAATGCCTCCAAATGGTATTTAATTAACTTCCCGAGCCCCTGGAAGCATGAAAATCACTTTAAACATGCTAATTTTAGCTCTAACACTGATGATCCACCTACAAATGTGAACTGACGTTCAAAAATAAAACATTTGAAAACGGACCATTTTCCACATTTCTGAAGCATGACGTAATGGGGGGGTGTTATCTCTTTTGTCGAAAATCAGCCGTTTTTGCTCGAACATTAAATGCCTCCAAATGGTATTTATTTCACTTCCCGGGGTGAAGAAACCCTTTTTGAGAACTCAGAGTGAGTAAATTGGCCATTCTCATGCACTTTTAACCATTCCATAAATCTTGTGTTTTGGGCCCCTGGAAGCATGAAAATCACTTTAAACATGCTAATTTTAGCTCTAACACTGATGATCCACCTACAAATGTGAACTGACGTTCAAAAATAAAACATTTGAAAACGGACCATTTTCCACATTTCTGAAGCATGACGTAATGGGGGGGTGTTATCTCTTTTGTCGAAAATCAGCCGTTTTTGCTCGAACATTAAATGCCTCCAAATGGTATTTAATTAACTTCCCGAGCCCCTGGAAGCATGAAAATCACTTTAAACATGCTAATTTTAGCTCTAACACTGATGATCCACCTACAAATGTGAACTGACGTTCAAAAATAAAACATTTGAAAACGGACCATTTTCCACATTTCTGAAGCATGACGTAATGGGGGGGTGTTATCTCTTTTGTCGAAAATCAGCCGTTTTTGCTCGAACATTAAATGCCTCCAAATGGTATTTAATTAACTTCCCGGGGTGAAGAAACCCTTTTTGAGAACTCAGAGTGAGTAAATTGGCCATTTTCATGCACTTTTAACCATTCCATAAATCTTGTGTTTTGGGCCCCTGGAAGCATGAAAATCACTTTAAACATGCTAAGTTTAGCTCTAACACTGATGATCCACCTACAAATGTGAACTGACGTTCAAAAATAAAACATTTGAAAACGGACCATTTTCCACATTTCTGAAGCATGACGTAATGGGGGGGTGTTATCTCTTTTGTCGAAAATCAGCCGTTTTTGCTCGAACATTAAATGCCTCCAAATGGTATTTAATTAACTTCCCGAGCCCCTGGAAGCATGAAAATCACTTTAAACATGCTAATTTTAGCTCTAACACTGATGATCCACCTACAAATGTGAACTGACGTTCAAAAATAAAACATTTGAAAACGGACCATTTTCCACATTTCTGAAGCATGACGTAATGGGGGGGTGTTATCTCTTTTGTCGAAAATCAGCCGTTTTTGCTCGAACATTAAATGCCTCCAAATGGTATTTAATTAACTTCCCGAGTCCCTGGAAGCATGAAAATCACTTTAAACATGCTAATTTTAGCTCTAACACTGATGATCCACCTACAAATGTGAACTGACGTTCAAAAATAAAACATTTGAAAACGGACCATTTTCCACATTTCTGAAGCATGACGTAATGGGGGGGGTGTTATCTCTTTTGTCAAAAATCAGCCGTTTTTGCTCGAACATTAAATGCCTCCAAATGGTATTTAATTAACTTCCCGAGCCCCTGGAAGCATGAAAATCACTTTAAACATGCTAATTTTAGCTCTAACACTGATGATCCACCTACAAATGTGAACTGACGTTCAAAAATAAAACATTTGAAAACGGACCATTTTCCACATTTCTGAAGCATGACGTAATGGGGGGGTGTTATCTCTTTTGTCGAAAATCAGCCGTTTTTGCTCGAACATTAAATGCCTCCAAATGGTATTTAAATAACTTCCCGAGCCCCTGGAAGCATGAAAATCACTTTAAACATGCTAATTTTAGCTCTAACACTGATGATCCACCTACAAATGTGAACTGACGTTCAAAAATAAAACATTTGAAAAAAGACCATTTTCCACATTTCTGAAGCATGACGTAATGGGGGGGTGTTATCTCTTTTGTCGAAAATCAGCCGTTTTTGCTCGAACATTAAATGCCTCCAAATGGTATTTAATTAACTTCCCGAGCCCCTGGAAGCATGAAAATCACTTTAAACATGCTAATTTTAGCTCTAACACTGATGATCCACCTACAAATGTGAACTGACGTTCAAATATAAAACATTTGAAAACGGACCATTTTCCACATTTCTGAAGCATGACGTAATGGGGGGGTGTTATCTCTTTTGTCGAAAATCAGCCGTTTTTGCTCGAACATTAAATGCTTCCAAATGGTATTTAATTAACTTCCCGGGGTGAAGAAACCCTTTTTGAGAACTCAGAGTGAGTAAATTGGCCATTTTCATGCACTTTTAACCATTCCATAAATCTTGTGTTTTGGGCCCCTGGAAGCATGAAAATCACTTTAAACATGCTAATTTTAGCTCTAACACTGATGATCCACCTACAAATGTGAACTGACGTTCAAAAATAAAACATTTGAAAACGGACCATTTTCCACATTTCTGAAGCATGACGTAATGGGGGGGTGTTATCTCTTTTGTCGAAAATCAGCCGTTTTTGCTCGAACATTAAATGCCTCCAAATGGTATTTATTTCACTTCCCGAGCCCCTGGAAGCATGAAAATCACTTTAAACATGCTAATTTTAGCTCTAACACTGATGATCCACCTACAAATGTGAACTGACGTTCAAAAATAAAACATTTGAAAACGGACCATTTTCCACATTTCTGAAGCATGACGTAATGGGGGGGTGTTATCTCTTTGGTCGAAAATCGGCAGTTTTTGCTCGAACATTAAATGCCTCCAAATGGTATTTATTTCACTTCCCGAGCCCCTGGAAGCATGAAAATCACTTTAAACATGCTAATTTTAGCTCTAACACTGATGATCCACCTACAAATGTGAACTGACGTTCAAAAATAAAACATTTGAAAACGGACCATTTTCCACATTTCTGAAGCATGACGTAATGGGGGGGTGTTATCTCTTTTGTCGAAAATCAGCCGTTTTTGCTCGAACATTAAATGCCTCCAAATGGTATTTATTTCACTTCCCGAGCCCCTGGAAGCATGAAAATCACTTTAAACATGCTAATTTTAGCTCTAACACTGATGATCCACCTACAAATGTGAACTGACGTTCAAAAATAAAACATTTGAAAACGGACCATTTTCCACATTTCTGAAGCATGACGTAATGGGGGGGTGTTATCTCTTTTGTCGAAAATCAGCCGTTTTTGCTCGAACATTAAATGCCTCCAAATGGTATTTATTTCACTTCCCGAGCCCCTGGAAGCATGAAAATCACTTTAAACATGCTAATTTTAGCTCTAACACTGATGATCCACCTACAAATGTGAACTGACGTTCAAAAATAAAACATTTGAAAACGGACCATTTTCCACATTTCTGAAGCATGACGTAATGGGGGGGTGTTATCTCTTTTGTCGAAAATCAGCCGTTTTTGCTCGAACATTAAATGCCTCCAAATGGTATTTAATTAACTTCCCGGGGTGAAGAAACCCTTTTTGAGAACTCAAAGTGAGTAAATTGGCCATTTTCATGCACTTTTAACCATTCCATAAATCTTGTGTTTTGGGCCCCTGGAAGCATGAAAATCACTTTAAACATGCTAATTTTAGCTCTAACACTGATGATCCACCTACAAATGTGAACTGACGTTCAAAAATAAAACATTTGAAAACAGACCATTTTCCACATTTCTGAAGCATGACGTAATGGGGGGGTGTTATCTCTTTTGTCGAAAATCAGCCGTTTTTGCTCGAACATTAAATGCCTCCAAATGGTATTTAATTAACTTCCCGAGCCCCTGGAAGCATGAGAATCACTTTAAACATGCTAATTTTAGCCCTAACACTGATGATCCACCTACAAATGTGAACTGACGTTCAAAAATAAAACATTTGAAAACGGACCATTTTCCACATTTCTGAAGCATGACGTCATGGGGGGGTGTTATCTCTTTTGTCGAAAATCAGCCGTTTTTGCTCGAACATTAAATGCCTCCAAATGGTATTTAATTAACTTCCCGAGCCCCTGGAAGCATGAAAATCACTTTAAACATGCTAATTTTAGCTCTAACACTGATGATCCACCTACAAATGTGAACTGACGTTCAAAAATAAAACATTTGAAAACGGACCATTTTCCACATTTCTGAAGCATGACGTAATGGGGGGGTGTTATCTCTTTTGTCGAAAATCAGCCGTTTTTGCTCGAACATTAAATGCCTCCAAATGGTATTTATTTCACTTCCCTGGGTGAAGAAACCCTTTTTGAGAACTCAGAGTGAGTAAATTGGCCATTTTCATGCACTTTTAACCATTCCATTAATCTTGTGTTTTGGGCCCCTGGAAGCATGAAAATCACTTTAAACATGCTAATTTTAGCTCTAACACTGATGATCCACCTACAAATGTGAACTGACGTTCAAAAATAAAACATTTGAAAACCGACCATTTTCCACATTTCTGAAGCATGACGTAATGGAGGGGTGTTATCTCTTTTGTCGAAAATCAGCCGTTTTTGCTCGAACATTAAATGCCTCCAAATGGTATTTATTTCACTTCCCGGGGTGAAGAAACCCTTTTTGAGAACTCAGAGTGAGTAAATTGGCCATTTTCATGCACTTTTAACCATTCCATTAATCTTGTGTTTTGGGCCCCTGGAAGCATGAAAATCACTTTAAACATGCTAATTTTAGCTTTAACACTGATGATCCACCTACAAATGTGAACTGACGTTCAAAAATAAAACATTTGAAAACGGACCATTTTCCACATTTCTGAAGCATGACGTAATGGGGGGGGGTGTTATCTCTTTTGTCGAAAATCAGCCGTTTTTGCTCGAACATTAAATGCCTCCAAATGGTATTTAATTAACTTCCCGAGCCCCTGGAAGCATGAAAATCACTTTAAACATGCTAATTTTAGCTCTAACACTGATGATCCACCTACAAATGTGAACTGACGTTCAAAAATAAAACATTTGAAAACGGACCATTTTCCACATTTCTGAAGCATGACGTAATGGGGGGGTGTTATCTCTTTTATCGAAAATCAGCCGTTTTTGCTCGAACATTAAATGCCTCCAAATGGTATTTAATTAACTTCCCGAGCCCCTGGAAGCATGAAAATCACTTTAAACATGCTAATTTTAGCTCTAACACTGATGATCCACCTACAAATGTGAACTGACGTTCAAAAATAAAACATTTGAAAACGGACCATTTTCCACATTTCTGAAGCATGACGTAATGGGGGGGTGTTATCTCTTTTGTCGAAAATCAGCCGTTTTTGCTCGAACATTAAATGCCTCCAAATGGTATTTATTTCACTTCCCGGGGTGAAGAAACCTTTTTTGAAAACTCAGAGTGAGTAAATTGGCCATTTTCATGCACTTTTAACCATTCCATTAATCTTGTGTTTTGGTCCCCTGGAAGCATGAAAATCACTTTAAACATGCTAATTTTAGCTCTAACATTGATGATCCACCTACAAATGTGAACTGACGTTCAAAAATAAAACATTTGAAAACGGACCATTTTCCACATTTCTGAAGCATGACGTAATGGGGGGGTGTTATCTCTTTTGTCGAAAATCAGCCGTTTTTGCTTGAACATTAAATGCCTCCAAATGGTATTTAATTAACTTCCCGAGCCCCTGGAAGCATGAAAATCACTTTAAACATGCTAATTTTAGCTCTAACACTGATGATCCACCTACAAATGTGAACTGACGTTCAAAAATAAAACATTTGAAAACGGACCATTTTCCACATTTCTGAAGCATGACGTAATGGGGGGGTGTTATCTCTTTTGTCGAAAATCAGCCGTTTTTGCTCGAACATTAAATGCCTCCAAATGGTATTTAATTAACTTCCCGAGCCCCTGGAAGCATGAAAATCACTTTAAACATGCTAATTTTAGCTCTAACACTGATGATCCACCTACAAATGTGAACTGACGTTCAAAAATAAAACATTTGAAAACGGACCATTTTCCACATTTCTGAAGCATGACGTAATGGGGGGGTGTTATCTCTTTTGTCGAAAATCAGCCGTTTTTGCTCGAACATTAAATGCCTCCAAATGGTATTTATTTCACTTCCCGGGGTGAAGAAACCCTTTTTGAGAACTCAGAGTGAGTAAATTGGCCATTCTCATGCACTTTTAACCATTCCATAAATCTTGTGTTTTGGGCCCCTGGAAGCATGAAAATCACTTTAAACATGCTAATTTTAGCTCTAACACTGATGATCCACCTACAAATGTGAACTGACGTTCAAAAATAAAACATTTGAAAACGGACCATTTTCCACATTTCTGAAGCATGACGTAATGGGGGGGTGTTATCTCTTTTGTCGAAAATCAGCCGTTTTTGCTCGAACATTAAATGCCTCCAAATGGTATTTAATTAACTTCCCGAGCCCCTGGAAGCATGAAAATCACTTTAAACATGCTAATTTTAGCTCTAACACTGATGATCCACCTACAAATGTGAACTGACGTTCAAAAATAAAACATTTGAAAACGGACCATTTTCCACATTTCTGAAGCATGACGTAATGGGGGGGTGTTATCTCTTTTGTCGAAAATCAGCCGTTTTTGCTCGAACATTAAATGCCTCCAAATGGTATTTAATTAACTTCCCGGGGTGAAGAAACCCTTTTTGAGAACTCAGAGTGAGTAAATTGGCCATTTTCATGCACTTTTAACCATTCCATAAATCTTGTGTTTTGGGCCCCTGGAAGCATGAAAATCACTTTAAACATGCTAAGTTTAGCTCTAACACTGATGATCCACCTACAAATGTGAACTGACGTTCAAAAATAAAACATTTGAAAACGGACCATTTTCCACATTTCTGAAGCATGACGTAATGGGGGGGTGTTATCTCTTTTGTCGAAAATCAGCCGTTTTTGCTCGAACATTAAATGCCTCCAAATGGTATTTAATTAACTTCCCGAGTCCCTGGAAGCATGAAAATCACTTTAAACATGCTAATTTTAGCTCTAACACTGATGATCCACCTACAAATGTGAACTGACGTTCAAAAATAAAACATTTGAAAACGGACCATTTTCCACATTTCTGAAGCATGACGTAATGGGGGGGTGTTATCTCTTTTGTCGAAAATCAGCCGTTTTTGCTCGAACATTAAATGCCTCCAAATGGTATTTAATTAACTTCCCGAGCCCCTGGAAGCATGAAAATCACTTTAAACATGCTAATTTTAGCTCTAACACTGATGATCCACCTACAAATGTGAACTGACGTTCAAAAATAAAACATTTGAAAACGGACCATTTTCCACATTTCTGAAGCATGACGTAATGGGGGGGTGTTATCTCTTTTTTCGAAAATCAGCCGTTTTTGCTCGAACATTAAATGCCTCCAAATGGTATTTAATTAACTTCCCGAGTCCCTGGAAGCATGAAAATCACTTTAAACATGCTAATTTTAGCTCTAACACTGATGATCCACCTACAAATGTGAACTGACGTTCAAAAATAAAACATTTGAAAACGGACCATTTTCCACATTTCTGAAGCATGACGTAATGGGGGGGGTGTTATCTCTTTTGTCAAAAATCAGCCGTTTTTGCTCGAACATTAAATGCCTCCAAATGGTATTTAATTAACTTCCCGAGCCCCTGGAAGCATGAAAATCACTTTAAACATGCTAATTTTAGCTCTAACACTGATGATCCACCTACAAATGTGAACTGACGTTCAAAAATAAAACATTTGAAAACGGACCATTTTCCACATTTCTGAAGCATGACGTAATGGGGGGGTGTTATCTCTTTTGTCGAAAATCAGCCGTTTTTGCTCGAACATTAAATGCCTCCAAATGGTATTTAAATAACTTCCCGAGCCCCTGGAAGCATGAAAATCACTTTAAACATGCTAATTTTAGCTCTAACACTGATGATCCACCTACAAATGTGAACTGACGTTCAAAAATAAAACATTTGAAAAAAGACCATTTTCCACATTTCTGAAGCATGACGTAATGGGGGGGTGTTATCTCTTTTGTCGAAAATCAGCCGTTTTTGCTCGAACATTAAATGCCTCCAAATGGTATTTAATTAACTTCCCGAGCCCCTGGAAGCATGAAAATCACTTTAAACATGCTAATTTTAGCTCTAACACTGATGATCCACCTACAAATGTGAACTGACGTTCAAATATAAAACATTTGAAAACGGACCATTTTCCACATTTCTGAAGCATGACGTAATGGGGGGGTGTTATCTCTTTTGTCGAAAATCAGCCGTTTTTGCTCGAACATTAAATGCTTCCAAATGGTATTTAATTAACTTCCCGGGGTGAAGAAACCCTTTTTGAGAACTCAGAGTGAGTAAATTGGCCATTTTCATGCACTTTTAACCATTCCATAAATCTTGTGTTTTGGGCCCCTGGAAGCATGAAAATCACTTTAAACATGCTAATTTTAGCTCTAACACTGATGATCCACCTACAAATGTGAACTGACGTTCAAAAATAAAACATTTGAAAACGGACCATTTTCCACATTTCTGAAGCATGACGTAATGGGGGGGTGTTATCTCTTTTGTCGAAAATCAGCCGTTTTTGCTCGAACATTAAATGCCTCCAAATGGTATTTATTTCACTTCCCGAGCCCCTGGAAGCATGAAAATCACTTTAAACATGCTAATTTTAGCTCTAACACTGATGATCCACCTACAAATGTGAACTGACGTTCAAAAATAAAACATTTGAAAACGGACCATTTTCCACATTTCTGAAGCATGACGTAATGGGGGGGTGTTATCTCTTTGGTCGAAAATCGGCAGTTTTTGCTCGAACATTAAATGCCTCCAAATGGTATTTATTTCACTTCCCGAGCCCCTGGAAGCATGAAAATCACTTTAAACATGCTAATTTTAGCTCTAACACTGATGATCCACCTACAAATGTGAACTGACGTTCAAAAATAAAACATTTGAAAACGGACCATTTTCCACATTTCTGAAGCATGACGTAATGGGGGGGTGTTATCTCTTTTGTCGAAAATCAGCCGTTTTTGCTCGAACATTAAATGCCTCCAAATGGTATTTATTTCACTTCCCGAGCCCCTGGAAGCATGAAAATCACTTTAAACATGCTAATTTTAGCTCTAACACTGATGATCCACCTACAAATGTGAACTGACGTTCAAAAATAAAACATTTGAAAACGGACCATTTTCCACATTTCTGAAGCATGACGTAATGGGGGGGTGTTATCTCTTTTGTCGAAAATCAGCTGTTTTTGCTCGAACATTAAATGCCTCCAAATGGTATTTATTTCACTTCCCGAGCCCCTGGAAGCATGAAAATCACTTTAAACATGCTAATTTTAGCTCTAACACTGATGATCCACCTACAAATGTGAACTGACGTTCAAAAATAAAACATTTGAAAACGGACCATTTTCCACATTTCTGAAGCATGACGTAATGGGGGGGTGTTATCTCTTTTGTCGAAAATCAGCCGTTTTTGCTCGAACATTAAATGCCTCCAAATGGTATTTAATTAACTTCCCGGGGTGAAGAAACCCTTTTTGAGAACTCAAAGTGAGTAAATTGGCCATTTTCATGCACTTTTAACCATTCCATAAATCTTGTGTTTTGGGCCCCTGGAAGCATGAAAATCACTTTAAACATGCTAATTTTAGCTCTAACACTGATGATCCACCTACAAATGTGAACTGACGTTCAAAAATAAAACATTTGAAAACAGACCATTTTCCACATTTCTGAAGCATGACGTAATGGGGGGGTGTTATCTCTTTTGTCGAAAATCAGCCGTTTTTGCTCGAACATTAAATGCCTCCAAATGGTATTTAATTAACTTCCCGAGCCCCTGGAAGCATGAGAATCACTTTAAACATGCTAATTTTAGCCCTAACACTGATGATCCACCTACAAATGTGAACTGACGTTCAAAAATAAAACATTTGAAAACGGACCATTTTCCACATTTCTGAAGCATGACGTCATGGGGGGGTGTTATCTCTTTTGTCGAAAATCAGCCGTTTTTGCTCGAACATTAAATGCCTCCAAATGGTATTTAATTAACTTCCCGAGCCCCTGGAAGCATGAAAATCACTTTAAACATGCTAATTTTAGCTCTAACACTGATGATCCACCTACAAATGTGAACTGACGTTCAAAAATAAAACATTTGAAAACGGACCATTTTCCACATTTCTGAAGCATGACGTAATGGGGGGGTGTTATCTCTTTTGTCGAAAATCAGCCGTTTTTGCTCGAACATTAAATGCCTCCAAATGGTATTTATTTCACTTCCCTGGGTGAAGAAACCCTTTTTGAGAACTCAGAGTGAGTAAATTGGCCATTTTCATGCACTTTTAACCATTCCATTAATCTTGTGTTTTGGGCCCCTGGAAGCATGAAAATCACTTTAAACATGCTAATTTTAGCTCTAACACTGATGATCCACCTACAAATGTGAACTGACGTTCAAAAATAAAACATTTGAAAACCGACCATTTTCCACATTTCTGAAGCATGACGTAATGGAGGGGTGTTATCTCTTTTGTCGAAAATCAGCCGTTTTTGCTCGAACATTAAATGCCTCCAAATGGTATTTATTTCACTTCCCGGGGTGAAGAAACCCTTTTTGAGAACTCAGAGTGAGTAAATTGGCCATTTTCATGCACTTTTAACCATTCCATTAATCTTGTGTTTTGGGCCCCTGGAAGCATGAAAATCACTTTAAACATGCTAATTTTAGCTCTAACACTGATGATCCACCTACAAATGTGAACTGACGTTCAAAAATAAAACATTTGAAAACGGACCATTTTCCACATTTCTGAAGCATGACGTAATGGGGGGGGTGTTATCTCTTTTGTCGAAAATCAGCCGTTTTTGCTCGAACATTAAATGCCTCCAAATGGTATTTAATTAACTTCCCGAGCCCCTGGAAGCATGAAAATCACTTTAAACATGCTAATTTTAGCTCTAACACTGATGATCCACCTACAAATGTGAACTGACGTTCAAAAATAAAACATTTGAAAACGGACCATTTTCCACATTTCTGAAGCATGACGTAATGGGGGGGTGTTATCTCTTTTATCGAAAATCAGCCGTTTTTGCTCGAACATTAAATGCCTCCAAATGGTATTTAATTAACTTCCCGAGCCCCTGGAAGCATGAAAATCACTTTAAACATGCTAATTTTAGCTCTAACACTGATGATCCACCTACAAATGTGAACTGACGTTCAAAAATAAAACATTTGAAAACGGACCATTTTCCACATTTCTGAAGCATGACGTAATGGGGGGGTGTTATCTCTTTTGTCGAAAATCAGCCGTTTTTGCTCGAACATTAAATGCCTCCAAATGGTATTTATTTCACTTCCCGGGGTGAAGAAACCTTTTTTGAGAACTCAGAGTGAGTAAATTGGCCATTTTCATGCACTTTTAACCATTCCATTAATCTTGTGTTTTGGGCCCCTGGAAGCATGAAAATCACTTTAAACATGCTAATTTTAGCTCTAACACTGATGATCCACCTACAAATGTGAACTGACGTTCAAAAATAAAACATTTGAAAACGGACCATTTTCCACATTTCTGAAGCATGACGTAATGGGGGGGTGTTATCTCTTTTGTCGAAAATCAGCCGTTTTTGCTTGAACATTAAATGCCTCCAAATGGTATTTAATTAACTTCCCGAGCCCCTGGAAGCATGAAAATCACTTTAAACATGCTAATTTTAGCTCTAACACTGATGATCCACCTACAAATGTGAACTGACGTTCAAAAATAAAACATTTGAAAACGGACCATTTTCCACATTTCTGAAGCATGACGTAATGGGGGGGTGTTATCTCTTTTGTCGAAAATCAGCCGTTTTTGCTCGAACATTAAATGCCTCCAAATGGTATTTAAATAACTTCCCGAGCCCCTGGAAGCATGAAAATCACTTTAAACATGCTAATTTTAGCTCTAACACTGATGATCCACCTACAAATGTGAACTGACGTTCAAAAATAAAACATTTGAAAACGGACCATTTTCCACATTTCTGAAGCATGACGTAATGGGGGGGTGTTATCTCTTTTGTCGAAAATCAGCCGTTTTTGCTCGAACATTAAATGCCTCCAAATGGTATTTATTTCACTTCCCGGGGTGAAGAAACCCTTTTTGAGAACTCAGAGTGAGTAAATTGGCCATTTTCATGCACTTTTAACCATTCCATTAATCTTGTGTTTTGGGCCCCTGGAAGCATGAAAATCACTTTAAATATCCTAATTTTAGCTCTAACACTGATGATCCACCTACAAATGTGAACTGACGTTCAAAAATAAAACATTTGAAAACGGACCATTTTCCACATTTCTGAAGCATGACGTAATGGGGGGGTGTTATCTCTTTTATCGAAAATCAGCCGGTTTTGCTCGAACATTAAATGCCTCCAAATGGTATTTAATTAACTTCCTGAGCCCCTGGAAGCATGAAAATCACTTTAAACATGCTAATTTTAGCTCTAACACTGATGATCCACCTACAAATGTGAACTGACGTTCAAAAATAAAACATTTGAAAACGGACCATTTTCCACATTTCTGAAGCATGACGTAATGGGGGGGTGTTATCTCTTTTGTCGAAAATCAGCCGTTTTTGCTCGAACATTAAATGCCTCCAAATGGTATTTATTTCACTTCCCGGGGTGAAGAAACCTTTTTTGAGAACTCAGAGTGAGTAAATTGGCCATTTTCATGCACTTTTAACCATTCCATTAATCTTGTGTTTTGGGCCCCTGGAAGCATGAAAATCACTTTAAACATGCTAATTTTAGCTCTAACACTGATGATCCACCTACAAATGTGAACTGACGTTCAAAAATAAAACATTTGAAAACGGACCATTTTCCACATTTCTGAAGCATGACGTAATGGGGGGGTGTTATCTCTTTTGTCGAAAATCAGCCGTTTTTGCTCGAACATTAAATGCCTCCAAATGGTATTTAATTAACTTCCCGAGCCCCTGGAAGCATGAAAATCACTTTAAACATGCTAATTTTAGCTCTAACACTGATGATCCACCTACAAATGTGAACTGACGTTCAAAAATAAAACATTTGAAAACGGACCATTTTCCACATTTCTGAAGCATGACGTAATGGGGGGGTGTTATCTCTTTTGTCGAAAATCAGCCGTTTTTGCTCGAACATTAAATGCCTCCAAATGGTATTTATTTCACTTCCCGGGGTGAAGAAACCCTTTTTGAGAACTCAGAGTGAGTAAATTGGCCATTTTCATGCACTTTTAACCATTCCATAAATCTTGTGTTTTGGGCCCCTGGAAGCATGAAAATCACTTTAAACATGCTAATTTTAGCTCTAACACTGATGATCCACCTACAAATGTGAACTGACGTTCAAAAATAAAACATTTGAAAACGGACCATTTTCCACATTTCTGAAGCATGACGTAATGGGGGGGTGTTATCTCTTTTGTCGAAAATCAGCCGTTTTTGCTCGAACATTAAATGCCTCCAAATGGTATTTAATTAACTTCCCGAGCCCCTGGAAGCATCAAAATCACTTTAAACATGCTAATTTTAGCTCTAACACTGATGATCCACCTACAAATGTGAACTGACGTTCAAAAATAAAACATTTGAAAACGGACCATTTTCCACATTTCTGAAGCATGACGTAATGGGGGGGTGTTATCTCTTTTGTCGAAAATCAGCCGTTTTTGCTCGAACATTAAATGCGTCCAAATGGTATTTAATTAACTTCCCGGGGTGAAGAAACCCTTTTTGAGAACTCAGAGTGAGTAAATTGGCCATTTTCATGCACTTTTAACCATTCCATAAATCTCGTGTTTTGGGCCCCTGGAAGCATGAAAATCACTTTAAACATGCTAATTTTAGCTCTAACACTGATGATCCACCTACAAATGTGAACTGACGTTCAAAAATAAAACATTTGAAAACGGACCATTTTCCACATTTCTGAAGCATGACGTAATGGGGGGGTGTTATCTCTTTTGTCGAAAATCAGCCGTTTTTGCTCGAACATTAAATGCCTCCAAATGGTATTTAATTAACTTCCCGAGCCCCTGGAAGCATGAAAATCACTTTAAACATGCTAATTTTAGCTCTAACACTGATGATCCACCTACAAATGTGAACTGACGTTCAAAAATAAAACATTTGAAAACGGACCATTTTCCACATTTCTGAAGCATGACGTAATGGGGGGGTGTTATCTCTTTTGTCGAAAATCAGCCGTTTTTGCTCGAACATTAAATGCCTCCAAATGGTATTTAATTAACTTCCCGAGCCCCTGGAAGCATGAAAATCACTTTAAACATGCTAATTTTAGCTCTAACACTGATGATCCACCTACAAATGTGAACTGACGTTCAAAAATAAAACATTTGAAAACGGACCATTTTCCACATTTCTGAAGCATGACGTAATGGGGGGGTGTTATCTCTTTTGTCGAAAATCAGCCGTTTTTGCTCGAACATTAAATGCCTCCAAATGGTATTTAAATATCTTCCCGAGCCCCTGGAAGCATGAAAATCACTTTAAACATGCTAATTTTAGCTCTTACACTGATGATCCACCTACAAATGTGAACTGACGTTCAAAAATAAAACATTTGAAAACGGACCATTTTCCACATTTCTGAAGCATGACGTAATGGGGGGGTGTTATCTCTTTTGTCGAAAATCAGCCGTTTTTGCTCGAACATTAAATGCCTCCAAATGGTATTTATTTCACTTCCCGGGGTGAAGAAACCCTTTTTGAGAACTCAGAGTGAGTAAATTGGCCATTTTCATGCACTTTTAACCATTCCATAAATCTCGTGTTTTGGGCCCCTGGAAGCATGAAAATCACTTTAAACATGCTAATTTTAGCTCTAACACTGATGATCCACCTACAAATGTGAACTGACGTTCAAAAATAAAACATTTGAAAACGGACCATTTTCCACATTTCTGAAGCATGACGTAATGGGGGGGTGTTATCTCTTTTGTCGAAAATCAGCCGTTTTTGCTCGAACATTAAATGCCTCCAAATGGTATTTAATTAACTTCCCGAGCCCCTGGAAGCATGAAAATCACTTTAAACATGCTAATTTTAGCTCTAACACTGATGATCCACCTACAAATGTGAACTGACGTTCAAAAATAAAACATTTGAAAACGGACCATTTTCCACATTTCTGAAGCATGACGTAATGGGGGGGGTGTTATCTCTTTTGTCGAAAATCAGCCGTTTTTGCTCGAACATTAAATGCCTCCAAATGGTATTTAATTAACTTCCCGAGCCCCTGGAAGCATGAAAATCACTTTAAACATGCTAATTTTAGCTCTAACACTGATGATCCACCTACAAATGTGAACTGACGTTCAAAAATAAAACATTTGAAAACGGACCATTTTCCACATTTCTGAAGCATGACGTAATGGGGGGGGGTGTTATCTCTTTTGTCGAAAATCAGCCGTTTTTGCTCGAACATTAAATGCCTCCAAATGGTATTTAATTAACTTCCCGAGCCCCTGGAAGCATGAAAATCACTTTAAACATGCTAATTTTAGCTCTAACACTGATGATCCACCTACAAATGTGAACTGACGTTCAAAAATAAAACATTTGAAAACGGACCATTTTCCACATTTCTGAAGCATGACGTAATGGGGGGGTGTTATCTCTTTTGTCGAAAATCAGCCGTTTTTGCTCGAACATTAAATGCCTCCAAATGGTATTTAATTAACTTCCCGAGCCCCTGGAAGCATGAAAATCACTTTAAACATGCTAATTTTAGCTCTAACACTGATGATCCACCTACAAATGTGAACTGACGTTCAAAAATAAAACATTTGAAAACGGACCATTTTCCACATTTCTGAAGCATGACGTAATGGGGGGGGTGTTATCTCTTTTGTCGAAAATCAGCCGTTTTTGCTCGAACATTAAATGCCTCCAAATGGTATTTAATTAACTTCCCGAGCCCCTGGAAGCATGAAAATCACTTTAAACATGCTAATTTTAGCTCTAACACTGATGATCCACCTACAAATGTGAACTGACGTTCAAAAATAAAACATTTGAAAACGGACCATTTTCCACATTTCTGAAGCATGACGTAATGGGGGGGGGTGTTATCTCTTTTGTCGAAAATCAGCCGTTTTTGCTCGAACATTAAATGCCTCCAAATGGTATTTAATTAACTTCCCGAGCCCCTGGAAGCATGAAAATCACTTTAAACATGCTAATTTTAGCTCTAACACTGATGATCCACCTACAAATGTGAACTGACGTTCAAAAATAAAACATTTGAAAACGGACCATTTTCCACATTTCTGAAGCATGACGTAATGGGGGGGTGTTATCTCTTTTGTCGAAAATCAGCCGTTTTTGCTCGAACATTAAATGCCTCCAAATGGTATTTAATTAACTTCCCGAGCCCCTGGAAGCATGAAAATCACTTTAAACATGCTAATTTTAGCTCTAACACTGATGATCCACCTACAAATGTGAACTGACGTTCAAAAATAAAACATTTGAAAACGGACCATTTTCCACATTTCTGAAGCATGACGTAATGGGGGGGGTGTTATCTCTTTTGTCGAAAATCAGCCGTTTTTGCTCGAACATTAAATGCCTCCAAATGGTATTTAATTAACTTCCCGAGCCCCTGGAAGCATGAAAATCACTTTAAACATGCTAATTTTAGCTCTAACACTGATGATCCACCTACAAATGTGAACTGACGTTCAAAAATAAAACATTTGAAAACGGACCATTTTCCACATTTCTGAAGCATGACGTAATGGGGGGGGGTGTTATCTCTTTTGTCGAAAATCAGCCGTTTTTGCTCGAACATTAAATGCCTCCAAATGGTATTTAATTAACTTCCCGAGCCCCTGGAAGCATGAAAATCACTTTAAACATGCTAATTTTAGCTCTAACACTGATGATCCACCTACAAATGTGAACTGACGTTCAAAAATAAAACATTTGAAAACGGACCATTTTCCACATTTCTAAAGCATGACGTAATGGGGGGGTGTTATCTCTTTTGTCGAAAATCAGCCGTTTTTGCTCGAACATTAAATGCCTCCAAATGGTATTTATTTCACTTCCCGGGGTGAAGAAACCCTTTTTGAGAACTCAGAGTGAGTAAATTGGCCATTTTCATGCACTTTTAACCATTCCATTAATCTTGTGTTTTGGGCCCCTGGAAGCATGAAAATCACTTTAAACATGCTAATTTTAGCTCTAACACTGATGATCCTCCTACAAATGTGAACTGACATTCAAAAATAAAACATTTGAAAACGGACCATTTTCCACATTTCTGAAGCATGACGTAATGGGGGGGTGTTATCTCTTTTGTCGAAAATCAGCCGTTTTTGCTCAAACATTAAATGCCTCCAAATTGTATTTAATTAACTTCCCGAGCCCCTGGAAGCATGAAAATCACTTTAAACATGCTAATTTTAGCTCTAACACTGATGATCCACCTACAAATGTGAACTGACGTTCAAAAATAAAACATTTGAAAACGGACCATTTTCCACATTTCTGAAGCATGACGTAATGGGGGGGTGTTATCTCTTTTGTCGAAAATCAGCCATTTTTGCTCGAACATTAAATGCGTCCAAATGGTATTTAATTAACTTCCCGGGGTGAAGAAACCCTTTTTGAGAACTCAGAGTGAGTAAATTGGCCATTTTCATGCACTTTTAACCATTCCATAAATCTTGTGTTTTGGGCCCCTGGAAGCATGAAAATCACTTTAAACATGCTAATTTTAGCTCTAACACTGATGATCCACCTACAAATGTGAACTGACGTTCAAAAATAAAACATTTGAAAACGGACCATTTTCCACATTTCTGAAGCATGACGTAATGGGGGGGTGTTATCTCTTTTGTCGAAAATCAGCCGTTTTTGCTCGAACATTAAATGCCTCCAAATGGTATTTAATTAACTTCCCGAGCCCCTGGAAGCATGAAAATCACTTTAAACATGCTAATTTTAGCTCTAACACTGATGATCCACCTACAAATGTGAACTGACGTTCAAAAATAAAACATTTGAAAACGGACCATTTTCCACATTTCTGAAGCATGACGTAATGGGGGGGGTGTTATCTCTTTTGTCGAAAATCAGCCGTTTTTGCTCGAACATTAAATGCCTCCAAATGGTATTTAATTAACTTCCCGAGCCCCTGGAAGCATGAAAATCACTTTAAACATGCTAATTTTAGCTCTAACACTGATGATCCACCTACAAATGTGAACTGACGTTCAAAAATAAAACATTTGAAAACGGACCATTTTCCACATTTCTGAAGCATGACGTAATGGGGGGGGTGTTATCTCTTTTGTCGAAAATCAGCCGTTTTTGCTCGAACATTAAATGCCTCCAAATGGTATTTAATTAACTTCCTGAGCCCCTGGAAGCATGAAAATCACTTTAAACATGCTAATTTTAGCTCTAACACTGATGATCCACCTACAAATGTGAACTGACGTTCAAAAATAAAACATTTGAAAACGGACCATTTTCCACATTTCTGAAGCATGACGTAATGGAGGGGTGTTATCTCTTTTGTCGAAAATCAGCCGTTTTTGCTCGAACATTAAATGCCTCCAAATGGTATTTATTTCACTTCCCGGGGTGAAGAAACCCTTTTTGAGAACTCAGAGTGAGTAAATTGGCCATTTTCATGCACTTTTAACCATTCCATTAATCTTGTGTTTTGGGCCCCTGGAAGCATGAAAATCACTTTAAACATGCTAATTTTAGCTCTAACACTGATGATCCACCTACAAATGTGAACTGACGTTCAAAAATAAAACATTTGAAAACGGACCATTTTCCACATTTCTGAAGCATGACGTAATGGGGGGGGTGTTATCTCTTTTGTCGAAAATCAGCCGTTTTTGCTCGAACATTAAATGCCTCCAAATGGTATTTAATTAACTTCCCGAGCCCCTGGAAGCATGAAAATCACTTTAAACATGCTAATTTTAGCTCTAACACTGATGATCCACCTACAAATGTGAACTGACGTTCAAAAATAAAACATTTGAAAACGGACCATTTTCCACATTTCTGAAGCATGACGTAATGGGGGGGTGTTATCTCTTTTGTCGAAAATCAGCCGTTTTTGCTCGAACATTAAATGCCTCCAAATGGTATTTATTTCACTTCCCGGGGTGAAGAAACCCTTTTTGAGAACTCAGAGTGAGTACATTGGCCATTTTCATGCACTTTTAACCATTCCATTAATCTTGTGTTTTGGGCCCCTGGAAGCATGAAAATCACTTTAAACATGCTAATTTTAGCTCTAACACTGATGATCCACCTACAAATGTGAACTGACGTTCAAAAATAAAACATTTGAAAACGGACCATTTTCCACATTTCTGAAGCATGACGTAATGGGGGGGTGTTATCTCTTTTGTCGAAAATCAGCCGTTTTTGCTCGAACATTAAATGCCTCCAAATGGTATTTAATTAACTTCCCGAGCCCCTGGAAGCATGAAAATCACTTTAAACATGCTAATTTTAGCTCTAGCACTGATGATCCACCTACAAATGTGAACTGACGTTCAAAAATAAAACATTTGAAAACGGACCATTTTCCACATTTCTGAAGCATGACGTAATGGGGGGGTGTTATCTCTTTTGTCGAAAATCAGCCGTTTTTGCTCGAACATTAAATGCGTCCAAATGGTATTTAATTAACTTCCCGGGGTGAAGAAACCCTTTTTGAGAACTCAGAGTGAGTAAATTGGCCATTTTCATGCACTTTTAACCATTCCATAAATCTTGTGTTTTGGGCCCCTGGAAGCATGAAAATCACTTTAAACATGCTAATTTTAGCTCTAACACTGATGATCCACCTACAAATGTGAACTGACGTTCAAAAATAAAACATTTGAAAACGGACCATTTTCCACATTTCTGAAGCATGACGTAATGGGGGGGTGTTATCTCTTTTGTCGAAAATCAGCCGTTTTTGCTCGAACATTAAATGCCTCCAAATGGTATTTATTTCACTTCCCGAGCCCCTGGAAGCATGAAAATCACTTTAAACATGCTAATTTTAGCTCTAACACTGATGATCCACCTACAAATGTGAACTGACGTTCAAAAATAAAACATTTGAAAACGGACCATTTTCCACATTTCTGAAGCATGACGTAATGGGGGGGTGTTATCTCTTTTGTCGAAAATCAGCAGTTTTTGCTCGAACATTAAATGCCTCCAAATGGTATTTATTTCACTTCCCGAGCCCCTGGAAGCATGAAAATCACTTTAAACATGCTAATTTTAGCTCTAACACTGATGATCCACCTACAAATGTGAACTGACGTTCAAAAATAAAACATTTGAAAACGGACCATTTTCCACATTTCTGAAGCATGACGTAATGGGGGGGTGTTATCTCTTTTGTCGAAAATCAGCCGTTTTTGCTCGAACATTAAATGCCTCCAAATGGTATTTATTTCACTTCCCGAGCCCCTGGAAGCATGAAAATCACTTTAAACATGCTAATTTTAGCTCTAACACTGATGATCCACCTACAAATGTGAACTGACGTTCAAAAATAAAACATTTGAAAACGGACCATTTTCCACATTTCTGAAGCATGACGTAATGGGGGGGTGTTATCTCTTTTGTCGAAAATCAGCCGTTTTTGCTCGAACATTAAATGCCTCCAAATGGTATTTAATTAACTTCCCGAGCCCCTGGAAGCATGAAAATCACTTTAAACATGCTAATTTTAGCTCTAACACTGATGATCCACCTACAAATGTGAACTGACGTTCAAAAATAAAACATTTGAAAACGGACCATTTTCCACATTTCTGAAGCATGACGTAATGGGGGGGTGTTATCTCTTTTGTCGAAAATCAGCCGTTTTTGCTCGAACATTAAATGCCTCCAAATGGTATTTATTTCACTTCCCTGGGTGAAGAAACCCTTTTTGAGAACTCAGAGTGAGTAAATTGGCCATTTTCATGCACTTTTAACCATTCCATTAATCTTGTGTTTTGGGCCCCTGGAAGCATGAAAATCACTTTAAACATGCTAATTTTAGCTCTAACACTGATGATCCACCTACAAATGTGAACTGACGTTCAAAAATAAAACATTTGAAAACCGACCATTTTCCACATTTCTGAAGCATGACGTAATGGAGGGGTGTTATCTCTTTTGTCGAAAATCAGCCGTTTTTGCTCGAACATTAAATGCCTCCAAATGGTATTTATTTCACTTCCCGGGGTGAAGAAACCCTTTTTGAGAACTCAGAGTGAGTAAATTGGCCATTTTCATGCACTTTTAACCATTCCATTAATCTTGTGTTTTGGGCCCCTGGAAGCATGAAAATCACTTTAAACATGCTAATTTTAGCTTTAACACTGATGATCCACCTACAAATGTGAACTGACGTTCAAAAATAAAACATTTGAAAACGGACCATTTTCCACATTTCTGAAGCATGACGTAATGGGGGGGGTGTTATCTCTTTTGTCGAAAATCAGCCGTTTTTGCTCGAACATTAAATGCCTCCAAATGGTATTTAATTAACTTCCCGAGCCCCTGGAAGCATGAAAATCACTTTAAACATGCTAATTTTAGCTCTAACACTGATGATCCACCTACAAATGTGAACTGACGTTCAAAAATAAAACATTTGAAAACGGACCATTTTCCACATTTCTGAAGCATGACGTAATGGGGGGGTGTTATCTCTTTTATCGAAAATCAGCCGTTTTTGCTCGAACATTAAATGCCTCCAAATGGTATTTAATTAACTTCCCGAGCCCCTGGAAGCATGAAAATCACTTTAAACATGCTAATTTTAGCTCTAACACTGATGATCCACCTACAAATGTGAACTGACGTTCAAAAATAAAACATTTGAAAACGGACCATTTTCCACATTTCTGAAGCATGACGTAATGGGGGGGTGTTATCTCTTTTGTCGAAAATCAGCCGTTTTTGCTCGAACATTAAATGCCTCCAAATGGTATTTATTTCACTTCCCGGGGTGAAGAAACCTTTTTTGAGAACTCAGAGTGAGTAAATTGGCCATTTTCATGCACTTTTAACCATTCCATTAATCTTGTGTTTTGGGCCCCTGGAAGCATGAAAATCACTTTAAACATGCTAATTTTAGCTCTAACATTGATGATCCACCTACAAATGTGAACTGACGTTCAAAAATAAAACATTTGAAAACGGACCATTTTCCACATTTCTGAAGCATGACGTAATGGGGGGGTGTTATCTCTTTTGTCGAAAATCAGCCGTTTTTGCTTGAACATTAAATGCCTCCAAATGGTATTTAATTAACTTCCCGAGCCCCTGGAAGCATGAAAATCACTTTAAACATGCTAATTTTAGCTCTAACACTGATGATCCACCTACAAATGTGAACTGACGTTCAAAAATAAAACATTTGAAAACGGACCATTTTCCACATTTCTGAAGCATGACGTAATGGGGGGGTGTTATCTCTTTTGTCGAAAATCAGCCGTTTTTGCTCGAACATTAAATGCCTCCAAATGGTATTTAATTAACTTCCCGAGCCCCTGGAAGCATGAAAATCACTTTAAACATGCTAATTTTAGCTCTAACACTGATGATCCACCTACAAATGTGAACTGACGTTCAAAAATAAAACATTTGAAAACGGACCATTTTCCACATTTCTGAAGCATGACGTAATGGGGGGGTGTTATCTCTTTTGTCGAAAATCAGCCGTTTTTGCTCGAACATTAAATGCCTCCAAATGGTATTTATTTCACTTCCCGGGGTGAAGAAACCCTTTTTGAGAACTCAGAGTGAGTAAATTGGCCATTCTCATGCACTTTTAACCATTCCATAAATCTTGTGTTTTGGGCCCCTGGAAGCATGAAAATCACTTTAAACATGCTAATTTTAGCTCTAACACTGATGATCCACCTACAAATGTGAACTGACGTTCAAAAATAAAACATTTGAAAACGGACCATTTTCCACATTTCTGAAGCATGACGTAATGGGGGGGTGTTATCTCTTTTGTCGAAAATCAGCCGTTTTTGCTCGAACATTAAATGCCTCCAAATGGTATTTAATTAACTTCCCGAGCCCCTGGAAGCATGAAAATCACTTTAAACATGCTAATTTTAGCTCTAACACTGATGATCCACCTACAAATGTGAACTGACGTTCAAAAATAAAACATTTGAAAACGGACCATTTTCCACATTTCTGAAGCATGACGTAATGGGGGGGTGTTATCTCTTTTGTCGAAAATCAGCCGTTTTTGCTCGAACATTAAATGCCTCCAAATGGTATTTAATTAACTTCCCGAGTCCCTGGAAGCATGAAAATCACTTTAAACATGCTAATTTTAGCTCTAACACTGATGATCCACCTACAAATGTGAACTGACGTTCAAAAATAAAACATTTGAAAACGGACCATTTTCCACATTTCTGAAGCATGACGTAATGGGGGGGTGTTATCTCTTTTGTCGAAAATCAGCCGTTTTTGCTCGAACATTAAATGCCTCCAAATGGTATTTAATTAACTTCCCGAGCCCCTGGAAGCATGAAAATCACTTTAAACATGCTAATTTTAGCTCTAACACTGATGATCCACCTACAAATGTGAACTGACGTTCAAAAATAAAACATTTGAAAACGGACCATTTTCCACATTTCTGAAGCATGACGTAATGGGGGGGTGTTATCTCTTTTGTCGAAAATCAGCCGTTTTTGCTCGAACATTAAATGCCTCCAAATGGTATTTAATTAACTTCCCGAGTCCCTGGAAGCATGAAAATCACTTTAAACATGCTAATTTTAGCTCTAACACTGATGATCCACCTACAAATGTGAACTGACGTTCAAAAATAAAACATTTGAAAACGGACCATTTTCCACATTTCTGAAGCATGACGTAATGGGGGGGGTGTTATCTCTTTTGTCGAAAATCAGCCGTTTTTGCTCGAACATTAAATGCCTCCAAATGGTATTTAATTAACTTCCCGAGCCCCTGGAAGCATGAAAATCACTTTAAACATGCTAATTTTAGCTCTAACACTGATGATCCACCTACAAATGTGAACTGACGTTCAAAAATAAAACATTTGAAAACGGACCATTTTCCACATTTCTGAAGCATGACGTAATGGGGGGGTGTTATCTCTTTTGTCGAAAATCAGCCGTTTTTGCTCGAACATTAAATGCCTCCAAATGGTATTTAAATAACTTCCCGAGCCCCTGGAAGCATGAAAATCACTTTAAACATGCTAATTTTAGCTCTAACACTGATGATCCACCTACAAATGTGAACTGACGTTCAAAAATAAAACATTTGAAAAAAGACCATTTTCCACATTTCTGAAGCATGACGTAATGGGGGGGTGTTATCTCTTTTGTCGAAAATCAGCCGTTTTTGCTCGAACATTAAATGCCTCCAAATGGTATTTAATTAACTTCCCGAGCCCCTGGAAGCATGAAAATCACTTTAAACATGCTAATTTTAGCTCTAACACTGATGATCCACCTACAAATGTGAACTGACGTTCAAATATAAAACATTTGAAAACGGACCATTTTCCACATTTCTGAAGCATGACGTAATGGGGGGGTGTTATCTCTTTTGTCGAAAATCAGCCGTTTTTGCTCGAACATTAAATGCTTCCAAATGGTATTTAATTAACTTCCCGGGGTGAAGAAACCCTTTTTGAGAACTCAGAGTGAGTAAATTGGCCATTTTCATGCACTTTTAACCATTCCATTAATCTTGTGTTTTGGGCCCCTGGAAGCATGAAAATCACTTTAAACATGCTAATTTTAGCTTTAACACTGATGATCCACCTACAAATGTGAACTGACGTTCAAAAATAAAACATTTGAAAACGGACCATTTTCCACATTTCTGAAGCATGACGTAATGGGGGGGGGTGTTATCTCTTTTGTCGAAAATCAGCCGTTTTTGCTCGAACATTAAATGCCTCCAAATGGTATTTAATTAACTTCCCGAGCCCCTGGAAGCATGAAAATCACTTTAAACATGCTAATTTTAGCTCTAACACTGATGATCCACCTACAAATGTGAACTGACGTTCAAAAATAAAACATTTGAAAACGGACCATTTTCCACATTTCTGAAGCATGACGTAATGGGGGGGTGTTATCTCTTTTATCGAAAATCAGCCGTTTTTGCTCGAACATTAAATGCCTCCAAATGGTATTTAATTAACTTCCCGAGCCCCTGGAAGCATGAAAATCACTTTAAACATGCTAATTTTAGCTCTAACACTGATGATCCACCTACAAATGTGAACTGACGTTCAAAAATAAAACATTTGAAAACGGACCATTTTCCACATTTCTGAAGCATGACGTAATGGGGGGGTGTTATCTCTTTTGTCGAAAATCAGCCGTTTTTGCTCGAACATTAAATGCCTCCAAATGGTATTTATTTCACTTCCCGGGGTGAAGAAACCTTTTTTGAGAACTCAGAGTGAGTAAATTGGCCATTTTCATGCACTTTTAACCATTCCATTAATCTTGTGTTTTGGGCCCCTGGAAGCATGAAAATCACTTTAAACATGCTAATTTTAGCTCTAACATTGATGATCCACCTACAAATGTGAACTGACGTTCAAAAATAAAACATTTGAAAACGGACCATTTTCCACATTTCTGAAGCATGACGTAATGGGGGGGTGTTATCTCTTTTGTCGAAAATCAGCCGTTTTTGCTTGAACATTAAATGCCTCCAAATGGTATTTAATTAACTTCCCGAGCCCCTGGAAGCATGAAAATCACTTTAAACATGCTAATTTTAGCTCTAACACTGATGATCCACCTACAAATGTGAACTGACGTTCAAAAATAAAACATTTGAAAACGGACCATTTTCCACATTTCTGAAGCATGACGTAATGGGGGGGTGTTATCTCTTTTGTCGAAAATCAGCCGTTTTTGCTCGAACATTAAATGCCTCCAAATGGTATTTAATTAACTTCCCGAGCCCCTGGAAGCATGAAAATCACTTTAAACATGCTAATTTTAGCTCTAACACTGATGATCCACCTACAAATGTGAACTGACGTTCAAAAATAAAACATTTGAAAACGGACCATTTTCCACATTTCTGAAGCATGACGTAATGGGGGGGTGTTATCTCTTTTGTCGAAAATCAGCCGTTTTTGCTCGAACATTAAATGCCTCCAAATGGTATTTATTTCACTTCCCGGGGTGAAGAAACCCTTTTTGAGAACTCAGAGTGAGTAAATTGGCCATTCTCATGCACTTTTAACCATTCCATAAATCTTGTGTTTTGGGCCCCTGGAAGCATGAAAATCACTTTAAACATGCTAATTTTAGCTCTAACACTGATGATCCACCTACAAATGTGAACTGACGTTCAAAAATAAAACATTTGAAAACGGACCATTTTCCACATTTCTGAAGCATGACGTAATGGGGGGGTGTTATCTCTTTTGTCGAAAATCAGCCGTTTTTGCTCGAACATTAAATGCCTCCAAATGGTATTTAATTAACTTCCCGAGCCCCTGGAAGCATGAAAATCACTTTAAACATGCTAATTTTAGCTCTAACACTGATGATCCACCTACAAATGTGAACTGACGTTCAAAAATAAAACATTTGAAAACGGACCATTTTCCACATTTCTGAAGCATGACGTAATGGGGGGGTGTTATCTCTTTTGTCGAAAATCAGCCGTTTTTGCTCGAACATTAAATGCCTCCAAATGGTATTTAATTAACTTCCCGGGGTGAAGAAACCCTTTTTGAGAACTCAGAGTGAGTAAATTGGCCATTTTCATGCACTTTTAACCATTCCATAAATCTTGTGTTTTGGGCCCCTGGAAGCATGAAAATCACTTTAAACATGCTAATTTTAGCTCTAACACTGATGATCCACCTACAAATGTGAACTGACGTTCAAAAATAAAACATTTGAAAACGGACCATTTTCCACATTTCTGAAGCATGACGTAATGGGGGGGTGTTATCTCTTTTGTCGCAAATCAGCCGTTTTTGCTCGAACATTAAATGCCTCCAAATGGTATTTAATTAACTTCCCGAGTCCCTGGAAGCATGAAAATCACTTTAAACATGCTAATTTTAGCTCTAACACTGATGATCCACCTACAAATGTGAACTGACGTTCAAAAATAAAACATTTGAAAACGGACCATTTTCCACATTTCTGAAGCATGACGTAATGGGGGGGTGTTATCTCTTTTGTCGAAAATCAGCCGTTTTTGCTCGAACATTAAATGCCTCCAAATGGTATTTAATTAACTTCCCGAGCCCCTGGAAGCATGAAAATCACTTTAAACATGCTAATTTTAGCTCTAACACTGATGATCCACCTACAAATGTGAACTGACGTTCAAAAATAAAACATTTGAAAACGGACCATTTTCCACATTTCTGAAGCATGACGTAATGGGGGGGTGTTATCTCTTTTGTCGAAAATCAGCCGTTTTTGCTCGAACATTAAATGCCTCCAAATGGTATTTAATTAACTTCCCGAGTCCCTGGAAGCATGAAAATCACTTTAAACATGCTAATTTTAGCTCTAACACTGATGATCCACCTACAAATGTGAACTGACGTTCAAAAATAAAACATTTGAAAACGGACCATTTTCCACATTTCTGAAGCATGACGTAATGGGGGGGGTGTTATCTCTTTTGTCGAAAATCAGCCGTTTTTGCTCGAACATTAAATGCCTCCAAATGGTATTTAATTAACTTCCCGAGCCCCTGGAAGCATGAAAATCACTTTAAACATGCTAATTTTAGCTCTAACACTGATGATCCACCTACAAATGTGAACTGACGTTCAAAAATAAAACATTTGAAAACGGACCATTTTCCACATTTCTGAAGCATGACGTAATGGGGGGGTGTTATCTCTTTTGTCGAAAATCAGCCGTTTTTGCTCGAACATTAAATGCCTCCAAATGGTATTTAAATAACTTCCCGAGCCCCTGGAAGCATGAAAATCACTTTAAACATGCTAATTTTAGCTCTAACACTGATGATCCACCTACAAATGTGAACTGACGTTCAAAAATAAAACATTTGAAAAAAGACCATTTTCCACATTTCTGAAGCATGACGTAATGGGGGGGTGTTATCTCTTTTGTCGAAAATCAGCCGTTTTTGCTCGAACATTAAATGCCTCCAAATGGTATTTAATTAACTTCCCGAGCCCCTGGAAGCATGAAAATCACTTTAAACATGCTAATTTTAGCTCTAACACTGATGATCCACCTACAAATGTGAACTGACGTTCAAATATAAAACATTTGAAAACGGACCATTTTCCACATTTCTGAAGCATGACGTAATGGGGGGGTGTTATCTCTTTTGTCGAAAATCAGCCGTTTTTGCTCGAACATTAAATGCTTCCAAATGGTATTTAATTAACTTCCCGGGGTGAAGAAACCCTTTTTGAGAACTCAGAGTGAGTAAATTGGCCATTTTCATGCACTTTTAACCATTCCATAAATCTTGTGTTTTGGGCCCCTGGAAGCATGAAAATCACTTTAAACATGCTAATTTTAGCTCTAACACTGATGATCCACCTACAAATGTGAACTGACGTTCAAAAATAAAACATTTGAAAACGGACCATTTTCCACATTTCTGAAGCATGACGTAATGGGGGGGTGTTATCTCTTTTGTCGAAAATCAGCCGTTTTTGCTCGAACATTAAATGCCTCCAAATGGTATTTATTTCACTTCCCGAGCCCCTGGAAGCATGAAAATCACTTTAAACATGCTAATTTTAGCTCTAACACTGATGATCCACCTACAAATGTGAACTGACGTTCAAAAATAAAACATTTGAAAACGGACCATTTTCCACATTTCTGAAGCATGACGTAATGGGGGGGTGTTATCTCTTTTGTCGAAAATCAGCAGTTTTTGCTCGAACATTAAATGCCTCCAAATGGTATTTATTTCACTTCCCGAGCCCCTGGAAGCATGAAAATCACTTTAAACATGCTAATTTTAGCTCTAACACTGATGATCCACCTACAAATGTGAACTGACGTTCAAAAATAAAACATTTGAAAACGGACCATTTTCCACATTTCTGAAGCATGACGTAATGGGGGGGTGTTATCTCTTTTGTCGAAAATCAGCCGTTTTTGCTCGAACATTAAATGCCTCCAAATGGTATTTATTTCACTTCCCGAGCCCCTGGAAGCATGAAAATCACTTTAAACATGCTAATTTTAGCTCTAACACTGATGATCCACCTACAAATGTGAACTGACGTTCAAAAATAAAACATTTGAAAACGGACCATTTTCCACATTTCTGAAGCATGACGTAATGGGGGGGTGTTATCTCTTTTGTCGAAAATCAGCCGTTTTTGCTCGAACATTAAATGCCTCCAAATGGTATTTATTTCACTTCCCGAGCCCCTGGAAGCATGAAAATCACTTTAAACATGCTAATTTTAGCTCTAACACTGATGATCCACCTACAAATGTGAACTGACGTTCAAAAATAAAACATTTGAAAACGGACCATTTTCCACATTTCTGAAGCATGACGTAATGGGGGGGTGTTATCTCTTTTGTCGAAAATCAGCCGTTTTTGCTCGAACATTAAATGCCTCCAAATGGTATTTAATTAACTTCCCGGGGTGAAGAAACCCTTTTTGAGAACTCAAAGTGAGTAAATTGGCCATTTTCATGCACTTTTAACCATTCCATAAATCTTGTGTTTTGGGCCCCTGGAAGCATGAAAATCACTTTAAACATGCTAATTTTAGCTCTAACACTGATGATCCACCTACAAATGTGAACTGACGTTCAAAAATAAAACATTTGAAAACAGACCATTTTCCACATTTCTGAAGCATGACGTAATGGGGGGGTGTTATCTCTTTTGTCGAAAATCAGCCGTTTTTGCTCGAACATTAAATGCCTCCAAATGGTATTTAATTAACTTCCCGAGCCCCTGGAAGCATGAGAATCACTTTAAACATGCTAATTTTAGCCCTAACACTGATGATCCACCTACAAATGTGAACTGACGTTCAAAAATAAAACATTTGAAAACGGACCATTTTCCACATTTCTGAAGCATGACGTAATGGGGGGGTGTTATCTCTTTTGTCGAAAATCAGCCGTTTTTGCTCGAACATTAAATGCCTCCAAATGGTATTTAATTAACTTCCCGAGCCCCTGGAAGCATGAAAATCACTTTAAACATGCTAATTTTAGCTCTAACACTGATGATCCACCTACAAATGTGAACTGACGTTCAAAAATAAAACATTTGAAAACGGACCATTTTCCACATTTCTGAAGCATGACGTAATGGGGGGGTGTTATCTCTTTTGTCGAAAATCAGCCGTTTTTGCTCGAACATTAAATGCCTCCAAATGGTATTTATTTCACTTCCCTGGGTGAAGAAACCCTTTTTGAGAACTCAGAGTGAGTAAATTGGCCATTTTCATGCACTTTTAACCATTCCATTAATCTTGTGTTTTGGGCCCCTGGAAGCATGAAAATCACTTTAAACATGCTAATTTTAGCTCTAACACTGATGATCCACCTACAAATGTGAACTGACGTTCAAAAATAAAACATTTGAAAACCGACCATTTTCCACATTTCTGAAGCATGACGTAATGGAGGGGTGTTATCTCTTTTGTCGAAAATCAGCCGTTTTTGCTCGAACATTAAATGCCTCCAAATGGTATTTATTTCACTTCCCGGGGTGAAGAAACCCTTTTTGAGAACTCAGAGTGAGTAAATTGGCCATTTTCATGCACTTTTAACCATTCCATTAATCTTGTGTTTTGGGCCCCTGGAAGCATGAAAATCACTTTAAACATGCTAATTTTAGCTCTAACACTGATGATCCACCTACAAATGTGAACTGACGTTCAAAAATAAAACATTTGAAAACGGACCATTTTCCACATTTCTGAAGCATGACGTAATGGGGGGGGTGTTATCTCTTTTGTCGAAAATCAGCCGTTTTTGCTCGAACATTAAATGCCTCCAAATGGTATTTAATTAACTTCCCGAGCCCCTGGAAGCATGAAAATCACTTTAAACATGCTAATTTTAGCTCTAACACTGATGATCCACCTACAAATGTGAACTGACGTTCAAAAATAAAACATTTGAAAACGGACCATTTTCCACATTTCTGAAGCATGACGTAATGGGGGGGGTGTTATCTCTTTTATCGAAAATCAGCCGTTTTTGCTCGAACATTAAATGCCTCCAAATGGTATTTAATTAACTTCCCGAGCCCCTGGAAGCATGAAAATCACTTTAAACATGCTAATTTTAGCTCTAACACTGATGATCCACCTACAAATGTGAACTGACGTTCAAAAATAAAACATTTGAAAACGGACCATTTTCCACATTTCTGAAGCATGACGTAATGGGGGGGTGTTATCTCTTTTGTCGAAAATCAGCCGTTTTTGCTCGAACATTAAATGCCTCCAAATGGTATTTATTTCACTTCCCGGGGTGAAGAAACCTTTTTTGAGAACTCAGAGTGAGTAAATTGGCCATTTTCATGCACTTTTAACCATTCCATTAATCTTGTGTTTTGGGCCCCTGGAAGCATGAAAATCACTTTAAACATGCTAATTTTAGCTCTAACACTGATGATCCACCTACAAATGTGAACTGACGTTCAAAAATAAAACATTTGAAAACGGACCATTTTCCACATTTCTGAAGCATGACGTAATGGGGGGGTGTTATCTCTTTTGTCGAAAATCAGCAGTTTTTGCTTGAACATTAAATGCCTCCAAATGGTATTTAATTAACTTCCCGAGCCCCTGGAAGCATGAAAATCACTTTAAACATGCTAATTTTAGCTCTAACACTGATGATCCACCTACAAATGTGAACTGACGTTCAAAAATAAAACATTTGAAAACGGACCATTTTCCACATTTCTGAAGCATGACGTAATGGGGGGGTGTTATCTCTTTTGTCGAAAATCAGCCGTTTTTGCTCGAACATTAAATGCCTCCAAATGGTATTTAATTAACTTCCCGAGCCCCTGGAAGCATGAAAATCACTTTAAACATGCTAATTTTAGCTCTAACACTGATGATCCACCTACAAATGTGAACTGACGTTCAAAAATAAAACATTTGAAAACGGACCATTTTCCACATTTCTGAAGCATGACGTAATGGGGGGGTGTTATCTCTTTTGTCGAAAATCAGCCGTTTTTGCTCGAACATTAAATGCCTCCAAATGGTATTTATTTCACTTCCCGGGGTGAAGAAACCCTTTTTGAGAACTCAGAGTGAGTAAATTGGCCATTCTCATGCACTTTTAACCATTCCATAAATCTTGTGTTTTGGGCCCCTGGAAGCATGAAAATCACTTTAAACATGCTAATTTTAGCTCTAACACTGATGATCCACCTACAAATGTGAACTGACGTTCAAAAATAAAACATTTGAAAACGGACCATTTTCCACATTTCTGAAGCATGACGTAATGGGGGGGTGTTATCTCTTTTGTCGAAAATCAGCCGTTTTTGCTCGAACATTAAATGCCTCCAAATGGTATTTAATTAACTTCCCGAGCCCCTGGAAGCATGAAAATCACTTTAAACATGCTAATTTTAGCTCTAACACTGATGATCCACCTACAAATGTGAACTGACGTTCAAAAATAAAACATTTGAAAACGGACCATTTTCCACATTTCTGAAGCATGACGTAATGGGGGGGTGTTATCTCTTTTGTCGAAAATCAGCCGTTTTTGCTCGAACATTAAATGCCTCCAAATGGTATTTAATTAACTTCCCGGGGTGAAGAAACCCTTTTTGAGAACTCAGAGTGAGTAAATTGGCCATTTTCATGCACTTTTAACCATTCCATAAATCTTGTGTTTTGGGCCCCTGGAAGCATGAAAATCACTTTAAACATGCTAATTTTAGCTCTAACACTGATGATCCACCTACAAATGTGAACTGACGTTCAAAAATAAAACATTTGAAAACGGACCATTTTCCACATTTCTGAAGCATGACATAATGGGGGGGTGTTATCTCTTTTGTCGAAAATCAGCCGTTTTTGCTCGAACATTAAATGCCTCCAAATGGTATTTAATTAACTTCCCGAGTCCCTGGAAGCATGAAAATCACTTTAAACATGCTAATTTTAGCTCTAACACTGATGATCCACCTACAAATGTGAACTGACGTTCAAAAATAAAACATTTGAAAACGGACCATTTTCCACATTTCTGAAGCATGACGTAATGGGGGGGTGTTATCTCTTTTGTCGAAAATCAGCCGTTTTTGCTCGAACATTAAATGCCTCCAAATGGTATTTAATTAACTTCCCGAGCCCCTGGAAGCATGAAAATCACTTTAAACATGCTAATTTTAGCTCTAACACTGATGATCCACCTACAAATGTGAACTGACGTTCAAAAATAAAACATTTGAAAACGGACCATTTTCCACATTTCTGAAGCATGACGTAATGGGGGGGTGTTATCTCTTTTGTCGAAAATCAGCCGTTTTTGCTCGAACATTAAATGCCTCAAAAATGGTATTTAAATAACTTCCCGAGCCCCTGGAAGCATGAAAATCACTTTAAACATGCTAATTTTAGCTCTAACACTGATGATCCACCTACAAATGTGAACTGACGTTCAAAAATAAAACATTTGAAAACGGACCATTTTCCACATTTCTGAAGCATGACGTAATGGGGGGGTGTTATCTCTTTTGTCGAAAATCAGCCGTTTTTGCTCGAACATTAAATGCCTCCAAATGGTATTTAATTAACTTCCCGAGCCCCTGGAAGCATGAAAATCACTTTAAACATGCTAATTTTAGCTCTAACACTGATGATCCACCTACAAATGTGAACTGACGTTCAAAAATAAAACATTTGAAAACGGACCATTTTCCACATTTCTGAAGCATGACGTAATGGGGGGGTGTTATCTCTTTTGTCGAAAATCAGCCGTTTTTGCTCGAACATTAAATGCTTCCAAATGGTATTTAATTAACTTCCCGGGGTGAAGAAACCCTTTTTGAGAACTCAGAGTGAGTAAATTGGCCATTTTCATGCACTTTTAACCATTCCATAAATCTTGTGTTTTGGGCCCCTGGAAGCATGAAAATCACTTTAAACATGCTAATTTTAGCTCTAACACTGATGATCCACCTACAAATGTGAACTGACGTTCAAAAATAAAACATTTGAAAACGGACCATTTTCCACATTTCTGAAGCATGACGTAATGGGGGGGTGTTATCTCTTTTGTCGAAAATCAGCAGTTTTTGCTCGAACATTAAATGCCTCCAAATGGTATTTATTTCACTTCCCGAGCCCCTGGAAGCATGAAAATCACTTTAAACATGCTAATTTTAGCTCTAACACTGATGATCCACCTACAAATGTGAACTGACGTTCAAAAATAAAACATTTGAAAAAGGACCATTTTCCACATTTCTGAAGCATGACGTAATGGGGGGGTGTTATCTCTTTTGTCGAAAATCAGCCGTTTTTGCTCGAACATTAAATGCCTCCAAATGGTATTTATTTCACTTCCCGAGCCCCTGGAAGCATGAAAATCACTTTAAACATGCTAATTTTAGCTCTAACACTGATGATCCACCTACAAATGTGAACTGACGTTCAAAAATAAAACATTTGAAAACGGACCATTTTCCACATTTCTGAAGCATGACGTAATGGGGGGGTGTTATCTCTTTTGTCGAAAATCAGCCGTTTTTGCTCGAACATTAAATGCCTCCAAATGGTATTTATTTCACTTCCCGAGCCCCTGGAAGCATGAAAATCACTTTAAACATGCTAATTTTAGCTCTAACACTGATGATCCACCTACAAATGTGAACTGACGTTCAAAAATAAAACATTTGAAAACGGACCATTTTCCACATTTCTGAAGCATGACGTAATGGGGGGGTGTTATCTCTTTTGTCGAAAATCAGCCGTTTTTGCTCGAACATTAAATGCCTCCAAATTATTTCACTGCCCGAGCCCCTGGAAGCATGAAAATCACTTTAAACATGCTAATTTTAGCTCTAACACTGATGATCCACCTACAAATCTGAACTGACGCTCAAAAATAAAACATTTGAAAACGGACCATTTTCCACATTTCTGAAGCATGACGTAATGGGGGGGTGTTATCTCTTTTGTCGAAAATCAGCCGTTTTTGCTCGAACATTAAATGCCTCCAAATGGTATTTAATTAACTTCCCGGGGTGAAGAAACCCTTTTTGAGAACTCAGAGTGAGTAAATTGGCCATTTTCATGCACTTTTAACCATTCCATAAATCTTTTGTTTTGGGCCCCTGGAAGCATGAAAATCACTTTAAACATGCTAATTTTAGCTCTAACACTGATGATCCACCTACAAATGTGAACTGACGTTCAAAAATAAAACATTTGAAAACGGACCATTTTCCACATTTCTGAAGCATGACGTAATGGGGGGGTGTTATCTCTTTTATCGAAAATCAGCCGTTTTTGCTCGAACATTAAATGCCTCCAAATGGTATTTAATTAACTTCCCGAGCCCCTGGAAGCATGAAAATCACTTTAAACATGCTAATTTTAGCTCTAACACTGATGATCCACCTACAAATGTGAACTGACGTTCAAAAATAAAACATTTGAAAACTGACCATTTTCCACATTTCTGAAGCATGACGTAATGGGGGGGTGTTATCTCTTTTGTCGAAAATCAGCCGTTTTTGCTCGAACATTAAATGCCTCCAAATGGTATTTATTTCACTTCCCGGGGTGAAGAAACCTTTTTTGAGAACTCAGAGTGAGTAAATTGGCCATTTACATGCACTTTTAACCATTCCATTAATCTTGTGTTTTGGGCCCCTGGAAGCATGAAAATCACTTTAAACATGCTAATTTTAGCTCTAACACTGATGATCCACCTACAAATGTGAACTGACGTTCAAAAATAAAACATTTGAAAACGGACCATTTTCCACATTTCTGAAGCATGACGTAATGGGGGGGTGTTATCTCTTTTGTCGAAAATCAGCCGTTTTTGCTTGAACATTAAATGCCTCCAAATGGTATTTAATTAACTTCCCGAGCCCCTGGAAGCATGAAAATCACTTTAAACATGCTAATTTTAGCTCTAACACTGATGATCCACCTACAAATGTGAACTGACGTTCAAAAATAAAACATTTGAAAACGGACCATTTTCCACATTTCTGAAGCATGACGTAATGGGGGGGTGTTATCTCTTTTGTCGAAAATCAGCCGTTTTTGCTCGAACATTAAATGCCTCCAAATGGTATTTAATTAACTTCCCGAGCCCCTGGAAGCATGAAAATCACTTTAAACATGCTAATTTTAGCTCTAACACTGATGATCCACCTACAAATGTGAACTGACGTTCAAAAATAAAACATTTGAAAACGGACCATTTTCCACATTTCTGAAGCATGACGTAATGGGGGGGGTGTTATCTCTTTTGTCGAAAATCAGCCGTTTTTGCTCGAACATTAAATGCCTCCAAATGGTATTTATTTCACTTCCCGGGGTGAAGAAACCCTTTTTGAGAACTCAGAGTGAGTAAATTGGCCATTTTCATGCACTTTTAACCATTCCATTAATCTTGTGTTTTGGGCCCCTGGAAGCATGAAAATCACTTTAAACATGCTAATTTTAGCTCTAACACTGATGATCCACCTACAAATGTGAACTGACGTTCAAAAATAAAACATTTGAAAACGGACCATTTTCCACATTTCTGAAGCATGACGTAATGGGGGGGGTGTTATCTCTTTTGTCGAAAATCAGCCGTTTTTGCTCGAACATTAAATGCCTCCAAATGGTATTTAATTAACTTCCCGAGCCCCTGGAAGCATGAAAATCACTTTAAACATGCTAATTTTAGCTCTAACACTGATGATCCACCTACAAATGTGAACTGACGTTCAAAAATAAAACATTTGAAAACGGACCATTTTCCACATTTCTGAAGCATGACGTAATGGGGGGGTGTTATCTCTTTTGTCGAAAATCAGCCGTTTTTGCTCGAACATTAAATGCCTCCAAATGGTATTTATTTCACTTCCCGGGGTGAAGAAACCCTTTTTGAGAACTCAGAGTGAGTAAATTGGCCATTTTCATGCACTTTTAACCATTCCATTAATCTTGTGTTTTGGGCCCCTGGAAGCATGAAAATCACTTTAAACATGCTAATTTTAGCTCTAACACTGATGATCCACCTACAAATGTGAAATGACGTTCAAAAATAAAACATTTGAAAACGGACCATTTTCCACATTTCTGAAGCATGACGTAATGGGGGGGTGTTATCTCTTTTATCGAAAATCAGCCGTTTTTGCTCGAACATTAAATGCTTCCAAATGGTATTTAATTAACTTCCCGAGCCCCTGGAAGCATGAAAATCACTTTAAACATGCTAATTTTAGCTCTAACACTGATGATCCACCTACAAATGTGAACTGACGTTCAAAAATAAAACATTTGAAAACGGACCATTTTCCACATTTCTGAAGCATGACGTAATGGGGGGGTGTTATCTCTTTTGTCGAAAATCAGCCGTTTTTGCTCGAACATTAAATGCCTCCAAATGGTATTTATTTCACTTCCCGGGGTGAAGAAACCCTTTTTGAGAACTCAGAGTGAGTAAATTGGCCATTTTCATGCACTTTTAACCATTCCATAAATCTTGTGTTTTGGGCCCCTGGAAGCATGAAAATCACTTTAAACATGCTAATTTTAGCTCTAACACTGATGATCCACCTACAAATGTGAACTGACGTTCAAAAATAAAACATTTGAAAACGGACCATTTTCCACATTTCTGAAGCATGACGTAATGGGGGGGTGTTATCTCTTTTGTCGAAAATCAGCCGTTTTTGCTCGAACATTAAATGCCTCCAAATGGTATTTAATTAACTTCCCGAGCCCCTGGAAGCATGAAAATCACTTTAAACATGCTAATTTTAGCTCTAACACTGATGATCCACCTACAAATGTGAACTGACGTTCAAAAATAAAACATTTGAAAACGGACCATTTTCCACATTTCTGAAGCATGACGTAATGGGGTGTGTTATCTCTTTTGTCGAAAATCAGCCGTTTTTGCTCGAACATTAAATGCCTCCAAATGGTATTTAATTAACTTCCCGAGCCCCTGGAAGCATGAAAATCACTTTAAACATGCTAATTTTAGCTCTAACACTGATGATCCACCTACAAATGTGAACTGACGTTCAAAAATAAAACATTTGAAAACGGACCATTTTCCACATTTCTGAAGCATGACAGAATGGGGGGGGTGTTATCTCTTTTGTCGAAAATCAGCCGTTTTTGCTCGAACATTAAATGCCTCCAAATGATATTTATTTCACTTCCCGAGCCCCTGGAAGCATGAAAATCACTTTAAACATGCTAATTTTAGCTCTAACACTGATGATCCACCTACAAATGTGAACTGACGTTCAAAAATAAAACATTTGAAAACGGACCATTTTCCACATTTCTGAAGCATGACGTAATGGGGGGGTGTTATCTCTTTTGTCGAAAATCAGCCGTTTTTGCTCGAACATTAAATGCCTCCAAATGGTATTTAATTAACTTCCCGAGCCCCTGGAAGCATGAAAATCACTTTAAACATTCTAATTTTAGCTCTAACACTGATGATCCACCTACAAATGTGAACTGACGTTCAAAAATAAAACATTTGAAAACGGACCATTTTCCACATTTCTGAAGCATGACGTAATGGGGGGGGTGTTATCTCTTTTGTCGAAAATCAGCCGTTTTTGCTCGAACATTAAATGCCTCCAAATGGTATTTATTTCACTTCCCGGGGTGAAGAAACCCTTTTTGAGAACTCAGAGTGAGTAAATTGGCCATTTTCATGCACTTTTAACCATTCCATTAATCTTGTGTTTTGGGCCCCTGGAAGCATGAAAATCACTTTAAACATGCTAATTTTAGCTCTAACACTGATGATCCACCTACAAATGTGAACTGACGTTCAAAAATAAAACATTTGAAAACGGACCATTTTCCACATTTCTGAAGCATGACGTAATGGGGGGGTGTTATCTCTTTTGTCGAAAATCAGCCGTTTTTGCTTGAACATTAAATGCCTCCAAATGGTATTTAATTAACTTCCCGAGCCCCTGGAAGCATGAAAATCACTTTAAACATGCTAATTTTAGCTCTAACACTGATGATCCACCTACAAATGTGAACTGACGTTCAAAAATAAAACATTTGAAAACGGACCATTTTCCACATTTCTGAAGCATGACGTAATGGGGGGGGGTGTTATCTCTTTTGTCGAAAATCAGCCGTTTTTGCTCGAACATGAAATGCCTCCAAATGGTATTTATTTCACTTCCCGAGCCCCTGGAAGCATGAAAATCACTTTAAACATGCTAATTTTAGCTCTAACACTGATGATCCACCTACAAATGTGAACTGACGTTCAAAAATAAAACATTTGAAAACGGACCATTTTCCACATTTCTGAAGCATGACGTAATGGAGGGGTGTTATCTCTTTTGTCGAAAATCAGCCGTTTTTGCTCGAACATTAAATGCCTCCAAATGGTATTTAATTAACTTCCCGAGCCCCTGGAAGCATGAAAATCACTTTAAACATGCTAATTTTAGATCTAACACTGATGATCCACCTACAAATGTGAACTGACGTTCAAAAATAAAACATTTGAAAACGGACCATTTTCCACATTTCTGAAGCATGACGTAATGGGGGGGTGTTATCTCTTTTGTCAAAAATCAGCCGTTTTTGCTCGAACATTAAATGCCTCCAAATGGTATTTAATTAACTTCCCAAGCCCCTGGAAGCATGAAAATCACTTTAAACATGCTAATTTTAGCTCTAACACTGATGATCCACCTACAAATGTGAACTGACGTTCAAAAATAAAACATTTGAAAACGGACCATTTTCCACATTTCTGAAGCATGACGTAATGGGGGGGGTGTTATCTCTTTTGTCGAAAATCAGCCGTTTTTGCTCGAACATTAAATGCCTCCAAATGGTATTTAATTATCTTCCCGAGCCCCTGGAAGCATGAAAATCACTTTAAACATGCTAATTTTAGCTCTAACACTGATGATCCACCTACAAATGTGAACTGACGTTCAAAAATAAAACATTTGAAAACGGACCATTTTCCACATTTCTGAAGCATGACGTAATGGAGGGGTGTTATCTCTTTTGTCGAAAATCAGCCGTTTTTGCTCGAACATTAAATGCCTCCAAATGGTATTTATTTCACTTCCCGGGGTGAAGAAACCCTTTTTGAGAACTCAGAGTGAGTAAATTGGCCATTTTCATGCACTTTTAACCATTCCATAAATCTTGTGTTTTGGGCCCCTGGAAGCATGAAAATCACTTTAAACATGCTAATTTTAGCTCTAACACTGATGATCCACCTACAAATGTGAACTGACGTTCAAAAATAAAACATTTGAAAACGGACCATTTTCCACATTTCTGAAGCATGACGTAATGGGGGGGTGTTATCTCTTTTGTCGAAAATCAGCCGTTTTTGCTCGAACATTAAATGCCTCCAAATGGTATTTAATTAACTTCCCGAGCCCCTGGAAGCATGAAAATCACTTTAAACATGCTAATTTTAGCTCTAACACTGATGATCCACCTACAAATGTGAACTGACGTTCAAAAATAAAACATTTGAAAACGGACCATTTTCCACATTTCTGAAGCATGACGTAATGGGGGGTGTTATCTCTTTTGTCGAAAATCAGCCGTTTTTGCTCGAACATTAAATGCCTCCAAATGGTATTTATTTCACTTCCCGGGGTGAAGAAACCCTTTTTGAGAACTCAGAGTGAGTAAATTGGCCATTTTCATGCACTTTTAACCATTCCATTAATCTTGTGTTTTGGGCCCCTGGAAGCATGAAAATCACTTTAAACATGCTAATTTTAGCTCTAACACTGATGATCCACCTACAAATGTGAACTGACGTTCAAAAATAAAACATTTGAAAACGGACCATTTTCCACATTTCTGAAGCATGACGTAATGGGGGGGTGTTATCTCTTTTGTCGAAAATCAGCCGTTTTTGCTCGAACATTAAATGCCTCCAAATGGTATTTAATTAACTTCCCGAGCCCCTGGAAGCATGAAAATCACTTTAAACATGCTAATTTTAGCTCTAACACTGATGATCCACCTACAAATGTGAACTGACGTTCAAAAATAAAACATTTGAAAACGGACCATTTTCCACATTTCTGAAGCATGACGTAATGGGGGGGGTGTTATCTCTTTTGTCGAAAATCAGCCGTTTTTGCTCGAACATTAAATGCCTCCAAATGGTATTTATTTCACTTCCCGAGCCCCTGGAAGCATGAAAATCCCTTTAAACATGCTAATTTTAGCTCTAACACTGATGATCCACCTACAAATGTGAACTGACGTTCAAAAATAAAACATTTGAAAACGGACCATTTTCCACATTTCTGAAGCATGACGTAATGGGGGGGTGTTATCTCTTTTGTCGAAAATCAGCCGTTTTTGCTCGAACATTAAATGCCTCCAAATGATATTTAATTAACTTCCGAGCCCCTGGAAGCATGAAAATCACTTTAAACATGCTAATTTTAGCTCTAACACTGATGATCCACCTACAAATGTGAACTGACGTGCAAAAATAAAACATTTGAAAACGGACCATTTTCCACATTTCTGAAGCATGACGTAATGGAGGGGTGTTATCTCTTTTGTCGAAAATCAGCCGTTTTTGCTCGAACATTAAATGCCTCCAAATGGTATTTATTTCACTTCCCAAGCCCCTGGAAGCATGAAAATCACTTTAAACATGCTAATTTTAGCTCTAACACTGATGATCCACCTACAAATGTGAACTGACGTTCAAAAATAAAACATTTGAAAACGGACCATTTTCCACATTTCTGAAGCATGACGTAATGGGGGGGTGTTATCTCTTTTGTCGAAAATCAGCCGTTTTTGCTCGAACATTAAATGCCTCCAAATGGTATTTAATTAACTTCCCGGGGTGAAGAAACCCTTTTTGAGAACTCAGAGTGAGTAAATTGGCCATTTTCATGCACTTTTAACCATTCCATAAATCTTGTGTTTTGGGCCCCTGGAAGCATGAAAATCACTTTAAACATGCTAATTTTAGCTCTAACACTGATGATCCACCTACAAATGTGAACTGACGTTCAAAAATAAAACATTTGAAAACGGACCATTTTCCACATTTCTGAAGCATGACGTAATGGGGGGGTGTTATCTCTTTTGTCGAAAATCAGCCGTTTTTGCTCGAACATTAAATGCCTCCAAATGGTATTGAATTAACTTCCCGAGCCCCTGGAAGCATGAAAATCACTTTAAACATGCTAATTTTAGCCCTAACACTGATGATCCACCTACAAATGTGAACTGACGTTCAAAAATAAAACATTTGAAAACGGACCATTTTCCACATTTCTGAAGCATGACGTAATGGGGGGGTGTTATCTCTTTTGTCGAAAATCAGCCGTTTTTGCTCGAACATTAAATGCCTCCAAATGGTATTTATTTCACTTCCCGAGCCCCTGGAAGCATGAAAATCCCTTTAAACATGCTAATTTTAGCTCTAACACTGATGATCCACCTACAAATGTGAACTGACGTTCAAAAATAAAACATTTGAAAACGGACCATTTTCCACATTTCTGAAGCATGACGTAATGGGGGGGTGTTATCTCTTTTGTCGAAAATCAGCCGTTTTTGCTCGAACATTAAATGCCTCCAAATGATATTTAATTAACTTCCCGAGCCCCTGGAAGCATGAAAATCACTTTAAACATGCTAATTTTAGCTCTAACACTGATGATCCACCTACAAATGTGAACTGACGTGCAAAAATAAAACATTTGAAAACGGACCATTTTCCACATTTCTGAAGCATGACGTAATGGAGGGGTGTTATCTCTTTTGTCGAAAATCAGCCGTTTTTGCTCGAACATTAAATGCCTCCAAATGGTATTTATTTCACTTCCCAAGCCCCTGGAAGCATGAAAATCACTTTAAACATGCTAATTTTAGCTCTAACACTGATGATCCACCTACAAATGTGAACTGACGTTCAAAAATAAAACATTTGAAAACGGACCATTTTCCACATTTCTGAAGCATGACGTAATGGGGGGGTGTTATCTCTTTTGTCGAAAATCAGCCGTTTTTGCTCGAACATTAAATGCCTCCAAATGGTATTTAATTAACTTCCCGGGGTGAAGAAACCCTTTTTGAGAACTCAGAGTGAGTAAATTGGCCATTTTCATGCACTTTTAACCATTCCATAAATCTTGTGTTTTGGGCCCCTGGAAGCATGAAAATCACTTTAAACATGCTAATTTTAGCTCTAACACTGATGATCCACCTACAAATGTGAACTGACGTTCAAAAATAAAACATTTGAAAACGGACCATTTTCCACATTTCTGAAGCATGACGTAATGGGGGGGTGTTATCTCTTTTGTTGAAAATCAGCCGTTTTTGCTCGAACATTAAATGCCTCCAAATGGTATTGAATTAACTTCCCGAGCCCCTGGAAGCATGAAAATCACTTTAAACATGCTAATTTTAGCCCTAACACTGATGATCCACCTACAAATGTGAACTGACGTTCAAAAATAAAACATTTGAAAACGGACCATTTTCCACATTTCTGAAGCATGACGTAATGGGGGGGTGTTATCTCTTTTGTCGAAAATCAGCCGTTTTTGCTCGAACATTAAATGCCTCCAAATGGTATTTAATTAACTTCCCGAGCCCCTGGAAGCATGAAAATCACTTTAAACATGCTAATTTTAGCTCTAACACTGATGATCCACCTACAAATGAGAACTGACGTTCAAAAATAAAACATTTGAAAACGGACCATTTTCCACATTTCTGAAGCATGACGTAATGGGGGGGTGTTATCTCTTTTGTCGAAAATCAGCCGTTTTTGCTCGAACATTAAATGCCTCCAAATGGTATTTATTTCACTTCCCGAGCCCCTGGAAGCATGAAAATCACTTTAAACATGCTAATTTTAGCTCTAACACTGATGATCCACCTACAAATGTGAACTGACGTTCAAAAATAAAACATTTGAAAACGGACCATTTTCCACATTTCTGAAGCATGACGTAATGGGGGGGTGTTATCTCTTTTGTCGAAAATCAGCCGTTTTTGCTCGAACATTAAATGCCTCCAAATGGTATTTAATTAACTTCCCGAGCCCCTGGAAGCATGAAAATCACTTTAAACATTCTAATTTTAGCTCTAACACTGATGATCCACCTACAAATGTGAACTGACGTTCAAAAATAAAACATTTGAAAACGGACCATTTTCCACATTTCTGAAGCATGACGTAATGGGGGGGTGTTATCTCTTTTGTCGAAAATCAGCCGTTTTTGCTCGAACATTAAATGCCTCCAAATGGTATTTATTTCACTTCCCGGGGTGAAGAAACCCTTTTTGAGAACTCAGAGTGAGTAAATTGGCCATTTTCATGCACTTTTAACCATTCCATTAATCTTGTGTTTTGGGCCCCTGGAAGCATGAAAATCACTTTAAACATGCTAATTTTAGCTCTAACACTGATGATCCACCTACAAATGTGAACTGACGTTCAAAAATAAAACATTTGAAAACGGACCATTTTCCACATTTCTGAAGCATGACGTAATGGGGGGGTGTTATCTCTTTTGTCGAAAATCAGCCGTTTTTGCTTGAACATTAAATGCCTCCAAATGGTATTTAATTAACTTCCCGAGCCCCTGGAAGCATGAAAATCACTTTAAACATGCTAATTTTAGCTCTAACACTGATGATCCACCTACAAATGTGAACTGACGTTCAAAAATAAAACATTTGAAAACGGACCATTTTCCACATTTCTGAAGCATGACGTAATGGGGGGGGGTGTTATCTCTTTTGTCGAAAATCAGCCGTTTTTGCTCGAACATGAAATGCCTCCAAATGGTATTTATTTCACTTCCCGAGCCCCTGGAAGCATGAAAATCACTTTAAACATGCTAATTTTAGCTCTAACACTGATGATCCACCTACAAATGTGAACTGACGTTCAAAAATAAAACATTTGAAAACGGACCATTTTCCACATTTCTGAAGCATGACGTAATGGAGGGGTGTTATCTCTTTTGTCGAAAATCAGCCGTTTTTGCTCGAACATTAAATGCCTCCAAATGGTATTTAATTAACTTCCCGAGCCCCTGGAAGCATGAAAATCACTTTAAACATGCTAATTTTAGATCTAACACTGATGATCCACCTACAAATGTGAACTGACGTTCAAAAATAAAACATTTGAAAACGGACCATTTTCCACATTTCTGAAGCATGACGTAATGGGGGGGTGTTATCTCTTTTGTCGAAAATCAGCCGTTTTTGCTCGAACATTAAATGCCTCCAAATGGTATTTAATTAACTTCCCAAGCCCCTGGAAGCATGAAAATCACTTTAAACATGCTAATTTTAGCTCTAACACTGATGATCCACCTACAAATGTGAACTGACGTTCAAAAATAAAACATTTGAAAACGGACCATTTTCCACATTTCTGAAGCATGACGTAATGGGGGGGGTGTTATCTCTTTTGTCGAAAATCAGCCGTTTTTGCTCGAACATTAAATGCCTCCAAATGGTATTTAATTATCTTCCCGAGCCCCTGGAAGCATGAAAATCACTTTAAACATGCTAATTTTAGCTCTAACACTGATGATCCACCTACAAATGTGAACTGACGTTCAAAAATAAAACATTTGAAAACGGACCATTTTCCACATTTCTGAAGCATGACGTAATGGAGGGGTGTTATCTCTTTTGTCGAAAATCAGCCGTTTTTGCTCGAACATTAAATGCCTCCAAATGGTATTTATTTCACTTCCCGGGGTGAAGAAACCCTTTTTGAGAACTCAGAGTGAGTAAATTGGCCATTTTCATGCACTTTTAACCATTCCATAAATCTTGTGTTTTGGGCCCCTGGAAGCATGAAAATCACTTTAAACATGCTAATTTTAGCTCTAACACTGATGATCCACCTACAAATGTGAACTGACGTTCAAAAATAAAACATTTGAAAACGGACCATTTTCCACATTTCTGAAGCATGACGTAATGGGGGGGTGTTATCTCTTTTGTCGAAAATCAGCCGTTTTTGCTCGAACATTAAATGCCTCCAAATGGTATTTAATTAACTTCCCGAGCCCCTGGAAGCATGAAAATCACTTTAAACATGCTAATTTTAGCTCTAACACTGATGATCCACCTACAAATGTGAACTGACGTTCAAAAATAAAACATTTGAAAACGGACCATTTTCCACATTTCTGAAGCATGACGTAATGGGGGGGTGTTATCTCTTTTGTCGAAAATCAGCCGTTTTTGCTCGAACATTAAATGCCTCCAAATGGTATTTATTTCACTTCCCGGGGTGAAGAAACCCTTTTTGAGAACTCAGAGTGAGTAAATTGGCCATTTTCATGCACTTTTAACCATTCCATTAATCTTGTGTTTTGGGCCCCTGGAAGCATGAAAATCACTTTAAACATGCTAATTTTAGCTCTAACACTGATGATCCACCTACAAATGTGAACTGACGTTCAAAAATAAAACATTTGAAAACGGACCATTTTCCACATTTCTGAAGCATGACGTAATGGGGGGGTGTTATCTCTTTTGTCGAAAATCAGCCGTTTTTGCTCGAACATTAAATGCCTCCAAATGGTATTTAATTAACTTCCCGAGCCCCTGGAAGCATGAAAATCACTTTAAACATGCTAATTTTAGCTCTAACACTGATGATCCACCTACAAATGTGAACTGACGTTCAAAAATAAAACATTTGAAAACGGACCATTTTCCACATTTCTGAAGCATGACGTAATGGGGGGGGTGTTATCTCTTTTGTCGAAAATCAGCCGTTTTTGCTCGAACATTAAATGCCTCCAAATGGTATTTATTTCACTTCCCGAGCCCCTGGAAGCATGAAAATCCCTTTAAACATGCTAATTTTAGCTCTAACACTGATGATCCACCTACAAATGTGAACTGACGTTCAAAAATAAAACATTTGAAAACGGACCATTTTCCACATTTCTGAAGCATGACGTAATGGGGGGGTGTTATCTCTTTTGTCGAAAATCAGCCGTTTTTGCTCGAACATTAAATGCCTCCAAATGATATTTAATTAACTTCCCGAGCCCCTGGAAGCATGAAAATCACTTTAAACATGCTAATTTTAGCTCTAACACTGATGATCCACCTACAAATGTGAACTGACGTGCAAAAATAAAACATTTGAAAACGGACCATTTTCCACATTTCTGAAGCATGACGTAATGGAGGGGTGTTATCTCTTTTGTCGAAAATCAGCCGTTTTTGCTCGAACATTAAATGCCTCCAAATGGTATTTATTTCACTTCCCAAGCCCCTGGAAGCATGAAAATCACTTTAAACATGCTAATTTTAGCTCTAACACTGATGATCCACCTACAAATGTGAACTGACGTTCAAAAATAAAACATTTGAAAACGGACCATTTTCCACATTTCTGAAGCATGACGTAATGGGGGGGTGTTATCTCTTTTGTCGAAAATCAGCCGTTTTTGCTCGAACATTAAATGCCTCCAAATGGTATTTAATTAACTTCCCGGGGTGAAGAAACCCTTTTTGAGAACTCAGAGTGAGTAAATTGGCCATTTTCATGCACTTTTAACCATTCCATAAATCTTGTGTTTTGGGCCCCTGGAAGCATGAAAATCACTTTAAACATGCTAATTTTAGCTCTAACACTGATGATCCACCTACAAATGTGAACTGACGTTCAAAAATAAAACATTTGAAAACGGACCATTTTCCACATTTCTGAAGCATGACGTAATGGGGGGGTGTTATCTCTTTTGTCGAAAATCAGCCGTTTTTGCTCGAACATTAAATGCCTCCAAATGGTATTGAATTAACTTCCCGAGCCCCTGGAAGCATGAAAATCACTTTAAACATGCTAATTTTAGCCCTAACACTGATGATCCACCTACAAATGTGAACTGACGTTCAAAAATAAAACATTTGAAAACGGACCATTTTCCACATTTCTGAAGCATGACGTAATGGGGGGGTGTTATCTCTTTTGTCGAAAATCAGCCGTTTTTGCTCGAACATTAAATGCCTCCAAATGGTATTTATTTCACTTCCCGAGCCCCTGGAAGCATGAAAATCCCTTTAAACATGCTAATTTTAGCTCTAACACTGATGATCCACCTACAAATGTGAACTGACGTTCAAAAATAAAACATTTGAAAACGGACCATTTTCCACATTTCTGAAGCATGACGTAATGGGGGGGTGTTATCTCTTTTGTCGAAAATCAGCCGTTTTTGCTCGAACATTAAATGCCTCCAAATGATATTTAATTAACTTCCCGAGCCCCTGGAAGCATGAAAATCACTTTAAACATGCTAATTTTAGCTCTAACACTGATGATCCACCTACAAATGTGAACTGACGTGCAAAAATAAAACATTTGAAAACGGACCATTTTCCACATTTCTGAAGCATGACGTAATGGAGGGGTGTTATCTCTTTTGTCGAAAATCAGCCGTTTTTGCTCGAACATTAAATGCCTCCAAATGGTATTTATTTCACTTCCCAAGCCCCTGGAAGCATGAAAATCACTTTAAACATGCTAATTTTAGCTCTAACACTGATGATCCACCTACAAATGTGAACTGACGTTCAAAAATAAAACATTTGAAAACGGACCATTTTCCACATTTCTGAAGCATGACGTAATGGGGGGGTGTTATCTCTTTTGTCGAAAATCAGCCGTTTTTGCTCGAACATTAAATGCCTCCAAATGGTATTTAATTAACTTCCCGGGGTGAAGAAACCCTTTTTGAGAACTCAGAGTGAGTAAATTGGCCATTTTCATGCACTTTTAACCATTCCATAAATCTTGTGTTTTGGGCCCCTGGAAGCATGAAAATCACTTTAAACATGCTAATTTTAGCTCTAACACTGATGATCCACCTACAAATGTGAACTGACGTTCAAAAATAAAACATTTGAAAACGGACCATTTTCCACATTTCTGAAGCATGACGTAATGGGGGGGTGTTATCTCTTTTGTCGAAAATCAGCCGTTTTTGCTCGAACATTAAATGCCTCCAAATGGTATTGAATTAACTTCCCGAGCCCCTGGAAGCATGAAAATCACTTTAAACATGCTAATTTTAGCCCTAACACTGATGATCCACCTACAAATGTGAACTGACGTTCAAAAATAAAACATTTGAAAACGGACCATTTTCCACATTTCTGAAGCATGACGTAATGGGGGGGTGTTATCTCTTTTGTCGAAAATCAGCCGTTTTTGCTCGAACATTAAATGCCTCCAAATGGTATTTAATTAACTTCCCGAGCCCCTGGAAGCATGAAAATCACTTTAAACATGCTAATTTTAGCTCTAACACTGATGATCCACCTACAAATGAGAACTGACGTTCAAAAATAAAACATTTGAAAACGGACCATTTTCCACATTTCTGAAGCATGACGTAATGGGGGGGTGTTATCTCTTTTGTCGAAAATCAGCCGTTTTTGCTCGAACATTAAATGCCTCCAAATGGTATTTATTTCACTTCCCGAGCCCCTGGAAGCATGAAAATCACTTTAAACATGCTAATTTTAGCTCTAACACTGATGATCCACCTACAAATGTGAACTGACGTTCAAAAATAAAACATTTGAAAACGGACCATTTTCCACATTTCTGAAGCATGACGTAATGGGGGGTGTTATCTCTTTTGTCGAAAATCAGCCGTTTTTGCTCGAACATTAAATGCCTCCAAATGGTATTTATTTCACTTCCCGAGCCCCTGGAAGCATGAAAATCACTTTAAACATGCTAATTTTAGCTCTAACACTGATGATCCACCTACAAATGTGAACTGACGTTCAAAAATAAAACATTTGAAAACGGACCATTTTCCACATTTCTGAAGCATGACGTAATGGGGGGGTGTTATCTCTTTTGTCGAAAATCAGCCGTTTTTGCTCGAACATTAAATGCCTCCAAATGGTATTTAATTAACTTCCCCAGCCCCTGGCAGCATGAAAATCACTTTAAACATGCTAATTTTAGCTCTAACACTGATGATCCACCTACAAATGTGAACTGACGTTCAAAAATAAAACATTTGAAAACGGACCATTTTCCACATTTCTGAAGCATGACGTAATGGGGGGGGTGTTATCTCTTTTGTCGAAAATCAGCCGTTTTTGCTCGAACATTAAATGCCTCCAAATGGTATTTAATTAACTTCCCGAGCCCCTGGAAGCATGAAAATCACTTTAAACATGCTAATTTTAGCTCTAACACTGATGATCCACCTACAAATGTGAACTGACGTTCAAAAATAAAACATTTGAAAACGGACCATTTTCCACATTTCTGAAGCATGACGTAATGGGGGGGTGTTATCTCTTTTGTCGAAAATCAGCCGTTTTTGCTCGAACATTAAATGCCTCCAAATGGTATTTATTTCACTTCCCGGGGTGAAGAAACCCTTTTTGAGAACTCAGAGTGAGTAAATTGGCCATTTTCATGCACTTTTAACCATTCCATTAATCTTGTGTTTTGGGCCCCTGGAAGCATGAAAATCACTTTAAACATGCTAATTTTAGCTCTAACACTGATGATCCACCTACAAATGTGAACTGACGTTCAAAAATAAAACATTTGAAAACGGACCATTTTCCACATTTCTGAAGCATGACGTAATGGGGGGGTGTTATCTCTTTTGTCGAAAATCAGCCGTTTTTGCTCGAACATTAAATGCCTCCAAATGGTATTTAATTAACTTCCTGAGCCCCTGGAAGCATGAAAATCACTTTAAACATGCTAATTTTAGCTCTAACACTGATGATCCACCTACAAATGTGAACTGACGTTCAAAAATAAAACATTTGAAAACGGACCATTTTCCACATTTCTGAAGCATGACGTAATGGGGGGGTGTTATCTCTTTTGTCGAAAATCAGCCGTTTTTGCTCGAACATTAAATGCCTCCAAATGGTATTTATTTCACTTCCCGAGCCCCTGGAAGCATGAAAATCACTTTAAACATGCTAATTTTAGCTCTAACACTGATGATCCACCTACAAATGTGAACTGACGTTCAAAAATAAAACATTTGAAAACGGACCATTTTCCACATTTCTGAAGCATGACGTAATGGGGGGGTGTTATCTCTTTTGTCGAAAATCAGCCGTTTTTGCTCGAACATTAAATGCCTCCAAATGGTATTTAATTAACTTCCCGAGCCCCTGGAAGCATGAAAATCACTTTAAACATGCTAGTTTTAGCTCTAACACTGATGATCCACCTACAAATGTGAACTGACGTTCAAAAATAAAACATTTGAAAACGGACCATTTTCCACATTTCTGAAGCATGACGTAATGGGGGGGGTGTTATCTCTTTTGTCGAAAATCAGCCGTTTTTGCTCGAACATTAAATGCCTCCAAATGGTATTTAATTAACTTCCCGAGCCCCTGGAAGCATGAAAATCACTTTAAACATGCTAATTTTAGCTCTAACACTGATGATCCACCTACAAATGAGAACTGACGTTCAAAAATAAAACATTTGAAAACGGACCATTTTCCACATTTCTGAAGCATGACGTAATGGGGGGGTGTTATCTCTTTTGTCGAAAATCAGCCGTTTTTGCTCGAACATTAAATGCCTCCAAATGGTATTTATTTCACTTCCCGGGGTGAAGAAACCCTTTTTGAGAACTCAGAGTGAGTAAATTGGCCATTTTCATGCACTTTTAACCATTCCATTAATCTTGTGTTTTGGGCCCCTGGAAGCATGAAAATCACTTTAAACATGCTAATTTTAGCTCTAACACTGATGATCCACCTACAAATGTGAACTGACGTTCAAAAATAAAACATTTGAAAACGGACCATTTTCCACATTTCTGAAGCATGACGTAATGGGGGGGTGTTATCTCTTTTGTCGAAAATCAGCCGTTTTTGCTCGAACATTAAATGCCTCCAAATGGTATTTAATTAACTTCCCGAGCCCCTGGAAGCATGAAAATCACTTTAAACATGCTAATTTTAGCTCTAACACTGATGATCCACCTACAAATGTGAACTGACGTTCAAAAATAAAACATTTGAAAACGGACCATTTTCCACATTTCTGAAGCATGACGTAATGGGGGGTGTTATCTCTTTTGTCGAAAATCTGCCGTTTTTGCTCGAACATTAAATGCCTCCAAATGGTATTTATTTCACTTCCCGAGCCCCTGGAAGCATGAAAATCACTTTAAACATGCTAATTTTAGCTCTAACACTGATGATCCACCTACAAATGTGAACTGACGTTCAAAAATAAAACATTTGAAAACGGACCATTTTCCACATTTCTGAAGCATGACGTAATGGGGGGGTGTTATCTCTTTTGTCGAAAATCAGCCGTTTTTGCTCGAACATTAAATGCCTCCAAATGGTATTTAATTAACTTCCCCAGCCCCTGGCAGCATGAAAATCACTTTAAACATGCTAATTTTAGCTCTAACACTGATGATCCACCTACAAATGTGAACTGACGTTCAAAAATAAAACATTTGAAAACGGACCATTTTCCACATTTCTGAAGCATGACGTAATGGGGGGGGTGTTATCTCTTTTGTCGAAAATCAGCCGTTTTTGCTCGAACATTAAATGCCTCCAAATGGTATTTAATTAACTTCCCGAGCCCCTGGAAGCATGAAAATCACTTTAAACATGCTAATTTTAGCTCTAACACTGATGATCCACCTACAAATGTGAACTGACGTTCAAAAATAAAACATTTGAAAACGGACCATTTTCCACATTTCTGAAGCATGACGTAATGGGGGGGTGTTATCTCTTTTGTCGAAAATCAGCCGTTTTTGCTCGAACATTAAATGCCTCCAAATGGTATTTATTTCACTTCCCGGGGTGAAGAAACCCTTTTTGAGAACTCAGAGTGAGTAAATTGGCCATTTTCATGCACTTTTAACCATTCCATTAATCTTGTGTTTTGGGCCCCTGGAAGCATGAAAATCACTTTAAACATGCTAATTTTAGCTCTAACACTGATGATCCACCTACAAATGTGAACTGACGTTCAAAAATAAAACATTTGAAAACGGACCATTTTCCACATTTCTGAAGCATGACGTAATGGGGGGGTGTTATCTCTTTTGTCGAAAATCAGCCGTTTTTGCTCGAACATTAAATGCCTCCAAATGGTATTTAATTAACTTCCTGAGCCCCTGGAAGCATGAAAATCACTTTAAACATGCTAATTTTAGCTCTAACACTGATGATCCACCTACAAATGTGAACTGACGTTCAAAAATAAAATATTTGAAAACGGACCATTTTCCACATTTCTGAAGCATGACGTAATGGGGGGGTGTTATCTCTTTTGTCGAAAATCAGCCGTTTTTGCTCGAACATTAAATGCCTCCAAATGGTATTTATTTCACTTCCCGAGCCCCTGGAAGCATGAAAATCACTTTAAACATGCTAATTTTAGCTCTAACACTGATGATCCACCTACAAATGTGAACTGACGTTCAAAAATAAAACATTTGAAAACGGACCATTTTCCACATTTCTGAAGCATGACGTAATGGGGGGGTGTTATCTCTTTTGTCGAAAATCAGCCGTTTTTGCTCGAACATTAAATGCCTCCAAATGGTATTTAATTAACTTCCCGAGCCCCTGGAAGCATGAAAATCACTTTAAACATGCTAATTTTAGCTCTAACACTGATGATCCACCTACAAATGTGAACTGACGTTCAAAAATAAAACATTTGAAAACGGACCATTTTCCACATTTCTGAAGCATGACGTAATGGGGGGGGTGTTATCTCTTTTGTCGAAAATCAGCCGTTTTTGCTCGAACATTAAATGCCTCCAAATGGTATTTAATTAACTTCCCGAGCCCCTGGAAGCATGAAAATCACTTTAAACATGCTAATTTTAGCTCTAACACTGATGATCCACCTACAAATGTGAACTGACGTTCAAAAATAAAACATTTGAAAACGGACCATTTTCCACATTTCTGAAGCATGACGTAATGGAGGGGTGTTATCTCTTTTGTCGAAAATCAGCCGTTTTTGCTCGAACATTAAATGCCTCCAAATGGTATTTATTTCACTTCCCGGGGTGAAGAAACCCTTTTTGAGAACTCAGAGTGAGTAAATTGGCCATTTTCATGCACTTTTAACCATTCCATTAATCTTGTGTTTTGGGCCCCTGGAAGCATGAAAATCACTTTAAACATGCTAATTTTAGCTCTAACACTGATGATCCACCTACAAATGTGAACTGACGTTCAAAAATAAAACATTTGAAAACGGACCATTTTCCACATTTCTGAAGCATGACGTAATGGGGGGGTGTTATCTCTTTTATCGAAAATCAGCCGTTTTTGCTCGAACATTAAATGCCTCCAAATGGTATTTAATTAACTTCCCGAGCCCCTGGAAGCATGAAAATCACTTTAAACATGCTAATTTTAGCTCTAACACTGATGATCCACCTACTAATGTGAACTGACGTTCAAAAATAAAACATTTGAAAACGGACCATTTTCCACATTTCTGAAGCATGACGTAATGGGGGGGTGTTATCTCTTTTGTCGAAAATCAGCCGTTTTTGCTCGAACATTAAATGCCTCCAAATGGTATTTATTTCACTTCCCGGGGTGAAGAAACCTTTTTTGAGAACTCAGAGTGAGTAAATTGGCCATTTTTATGCACTTTTAACCATTCCATTAATCTTGTGTTTTGGGCCCCTGGAAGCATGAAAATCACTTTAAACATGCTAATTTTAGCTCTAACACTGATGATCCACCTACAAATGTGAACTGACGTTCAAAAATAAAACTTTTGAAAACGGACCATTTTCCACATTTCTGAAGCATAACGTAATGGGGGGGTGTTATCTCTTTTGTCGAAAATCAGCCGTTTTTGCTTGAACATTAAATGCCTCCAAATGGTATTTATTAACTTCCCGAGCCCCTGGAAGCATGAAAATCACTTTAAACATGCTAATTTTAGCTCTAACACTGATGATCCACCTACAAATGTGAACTGACGTTCAAAAATAAAACATTTGAAAACGGACCATTTTCCACATTTCTGAAGCATGACGTAATGGGGGGGTGTTATCTCTTTTGTCGAAAATCAGCCGTTTTTGCTCGAACATTAAATGCCTCCAAATGGTATTTAATTAACTTCCCGAGCCCCTGGAAGCATGAAAATCACTTTAAACATGCTAATTTTAGCTCTAACACTGATGATCCACCTACAAATGTGAACTGACGTTCAAAAATAAAACATTTGAAAACGGACCATTTTCCACATTTCTGAAGCATGACGTAATGGGGGGGGTGTTATCTCTTTTGTCGAAAATCAGCCGTCTTTGCTCGAACATTTGATATTTGATATTTGATATTTTGTGGGTATTTGTAAAGCGCAAGCGTTCGCTCCCAGGGGAGCATCATGGCGCTGGGCGAGTTGCGGGGGAATGACTGAGGAACAGTGGTAGATGAAAGATAGAGCTAAATGGCAGCCAGGACAGAGGAGTCTGATAGTTTGTAGACCCATGTCTTGAGAAGTTTCCTGAAGTTGTTCTCATTGTTAATGGCTCTAAGGTCGATGGGTAAGGTGTTCCAGGCTTTAGCTGCCAGAACATTAAAGGATTTTCCTCCTCTGGTCTTATATTTAAATCTGGGGATTTGAACAAGGTTAGTCCCAGAAGATCTCAAGCAGCGCGAAGGGTTGTAGCGCTTGAAGCGATTTACAAAGTAACGGGGTCCTGTGTTTTGCATGGTTTTATGAACTGTGAGAAGCAGTTTGAAAAAGATTCTTTTCTGTAGTGGCATCCAATGAAGTGAATTCAGGGCTGCAGATGCAGATGACCTTCTGGGGAGTTGTAGAACCAGACGAGCTGCAGCATGTTGTAAGCTCTGCAACTTCCTGAGGGTAGATTTTTTCACCCCGGCCATGAGGCCGTTGCAGTAGTCGAGTCGGGAAAGTAAAAGGGCCACCGCGACTGACTTTCTGGCTGCAATTGGGAGGAAATCAAAGAATTTCCTCAGAGATTTTATTAGTCCAAAGCATCGACCGGCAGTGATCTTGACGTGGTCGTCAAAAGTAAGGGAAGAGTCAAATTGTACGCCCAGATTTCTGGCTGATGTAACTGCACTAGGAGGGGCCTCGGATCCTGTGGGCCACCAATCTTTAGGAGAAAAAGAAGGATTTTTGCCTATTGGGATAATCTCTGTCTTTGCGCTATTGCATCTAAGATGATTAGTGTTTAGCCATTCAAAGACATCAGAGAGGCAGTTTTTAAATTGGAGCTCTGCGTCCATACGCTGTTTGTCAATGGTGACGACCAATTGCGTGTCGTCAGCGTAGGACGTAACCAGGATCCCATGTGATTCTATCACAGCTAAGAGGGGTGCCATGTAGATATTAAAAAATAGGGGGCTCAATATGGACCCCTGGGGCACTCCAGATGTAATTGGTTTTTCGCTGGAAAGATGTGGTCCTAGTGCCACAGTCTGGGACCTATTTGATAGGAATGATGAAATCCAGGCCAGGGCTGAGTCTGTCACGCCAATCTCTCGCATTCGATTGATTAAAATAACATGCGAGATGGTGTCGAATGCCGCTGTAAGATCCAACAGGATGAGGACAGCTTGCTTGCCCTCATCCTGTAGGAATTTAATAGAATCAGCAAGCTCGATCAAAGCTGTTTCGGTCGAGTGACCGGAGCGGAAGCCCGATTGCTGTGGGTGCAAGATGTTATGGGCTTCTGTGAAGGTTTTAAGCTCCTCGTGCACTAAATGCTCCGTGACTTTGCCCAAGAAAGGAAGTAAGGAGATGGGCCGCATATTAGTCAAATCTGTAGATGGTTTATTCTGTTTTTTCAACAGAGGTTTGACAGTAGCCTTCTTCCATTCGGCAGGTACAATTCCAGATTCAAGGGATTCATTAATGATTCCATTAATGTGAGGATTGACTGTATCAATCAGATGGTGGAGGATGATAGGGGGGCAGGAGTCTGTAGGTGCTCCTGATTTACAGGCGCGGATTGCCTTGCTTGTCTGTTGCAAGGATACTGGTTTAAAACTGGAGAGAAGGGGGTAATTGACTGTGACTTGTGTGATGGTCGTCGGAGGTAGAGGAAAGTCTTTCTGAATGTTGACAATTTTATCAACAAAGTAGTCTGCAATTTGGTTGCAGAGACTCTCTGACGGAGGTATGTTAACGGTAAGAGCTTTTGGGTGGGTGAAGGACTTAACTATAGTGAAGATGTTTTTTTGGTTTTGGCGCGCTTCCATTATGAGATTAGTGAAATAGTTCTTTTTAGCTGCTTTGATGTCAGAGAGATATACTTTTCTCTGTTGAACATAGCGAGTTTTGGAGGCCGTGTCATATGTTTGTCTCCAGTGTCTTTCTAGTCTCCGACATTGGAGGTGGCTATCTGCCAGGGTCTTGGTGTACCATGGGGCATTGGATTTTTTCTTCTTCTTGGGTCCCTTTCCTTGGTTGTTTTTGGGTTCAGAGTTAACCGCAACTATTTGGTGTATCCAGGTGTGGAAGTTGCATGAGTCAACTTCGACATCTCCAGTTAGCGCGGGGGGTAGGGGCAGTGGTTTTGGCTCAAGCTGTATACGTTCAGCCACCTTCTTCCAATTGACTGTGAAGACGGCTTGGGTATGTCTGGGGTTGGATAGGGGAGCAGTGGGTGTCGTGATGTCAAAGGGGATGAAAAAATGATCGGTCCAAATTAAGGGCAATGGAGGGAAGGTGGAAAGGGTAGGAATATTAGAACAGATGCCATCAATGGTGTGTTCAGCACTATGGGTGGCCATATTGATAAGTTGGAAGAGTCCAAAGATGTTCAGGGACTGTAAAAAGGAGATGGTGTGGGGATCAGTGGATGATTCCATATGTAGATTCATATCGCCAAGGAGCATGAAATTAGAATATTGTAACATAAGTGCGCCGAGGGCCTCATCCAAGGAGTTGAGGAAAGAGGAGGGGTTGCCCGGAGGACGGTAGAGAAGTCCAGCCGAGAAAGAGAACGATGGAGTAATTTTAATTGAGAAACCCAGGCTTTCAGCGTCTTTAAGATGGTATAGGTCGAATGTGTGGCAAGGAAATATATCCTTGATTATTAATGCTATCCCACCGCCTCGGCCTGAGGGTCTGTCCCTCCTAAAAATAGTGTAACCTGGGGGGAGGGCAATAGCAAGGTCAGGGTTGGAGGAATCGTTAAGCCAACTTTCCGTAATGAACAAGGCATCCAGCTCTTGGTTTAATATTAAGTCGTGTACATCTTGGCAGTGGCAGGCTAAGGACCTGGCATTAACCAGACCTCCCTTGAAGAGGGTGGGGCGAGTCTTTGGAGGGGTGTGCATATCGTCGACGCCATTTGTAGGTATAAGGGGAGTCCATTTACAGCAAGGACATAACAGGGGGCTGAAAGAGGGGTCAATATGGGGGCAAGCGCGACCGTGGGGGGCGGGTGGAGGGCGTAGGGACAATAAATGGTTGTTGTCATACCTGATAACGGGTTTTAGACCGACAGCGTGCCCTGCGCCCAGCGCGATCCGGTCGCGGACGGGCGCAGACGGGCTTGGCTTAGGCGCGGCTTCGGCGCGCGACCGGCGCTCCCGCTGCGCCAGCCCGCTGCGCCGTCTGGCTGGTCTACACATAATGTAGGAAGAAAAGGGGGTGGGAGTATGGCGCGACTAGAGCGCTCTCCCTGCCTCCCTCAAGATGGCGCCCGCCGTCGTCGAGAATCGGCGAGGCGGCAGTGCCGAAGAAAGGCTTGTGTAATGTGTTAGCGGTGTCAGAATGCCTATTTAGGATTTTCCCCTTAACTCTGATGAGCCCCCAAGTAGAACAGAGTCAATAAAATCAATTCACAATTATAAACGATCAGGTGCAATTTTAAAAAGTAAATACACTTTCCCAGTTAAACAGGTTGCTACTATTCACCACGCAGCTTGCAGCCCCAGTTGCCTCACTGGGGAGAGCTACTGTAGGGCACCGAGCGCGAGGAAGAAGCGGAATAAATATTCCAAGGGGGCGGGAGTATGGCGCGACTAGAGCGCTCTCCCTGCCTCCCTCAAGATGGCGCCCGCCGTCGTCGAGAATCGGCGAGGCGGCAGTGCCGAAGAAAGGCTTGTGTAATGTGTTAGCGGTGTCAGAGTGCCTATTTAGGATTTTCCCCTTAACTCTGATGAGCCCCCAAGTAGAACAGAGTCAATAAAATCAATTCACAATTATAAACGATCAGGTGCAATTTTAAAAAGTAAATACACTTTCCCAGTTAAACAGGTTGCTACTATTCACCACGCAGCTCGCAGCCCCAGTTGCCTCACTGGGGAGAGCTACTGTAGGGGCCTCCAAATGGTATTTATTTCACTTCCCGGGGTGAAGAAACCCTTTTTGAGAACTCAGAGTGAGTAAATTGGCCATTTTCATGCACTTTTAACCATTCCATAAATCTTGTGTTTTGGGCCCCTGGAAGCATGAAAATCACTTTAAACATGCTAATTTTAGCTCTAACACTGATGATCCACCTACAAATGTGAACTGACGTTCAAAAATAAAACATTTGAAAACAGACCATTTTCCACATTTCTGAAGCATGACGTAATGGGGGGGTGTTATCTCTTTTGTCGAAAATCAGCCGTTTTTGCTCGAACATTAAATGCCTCCAAATGGTATTTAATTAACTTCCCGAGCCCCTGGAAGCATGAAAATCACTTTAAACATGCTAATTTTAGCTCTAACACTGATGATCCACCTACAAATGTGAACTGACGTTCAAAAATAAAACATTTGAAAACGGACCATTTTCCACATTTCTGAAGCATGACGTAATGGGGGGGTGTTATCTCTTTTGTCGAAAATCAGCCGGTTTTGCTCGAACATTAAATGCCTCCAAATGGTATTTATTTCACTTCCCGGGGTGAAGAAACCTTTTTTGAGAACTCAGAGTGAGTAAATTGGCCATTTTCATGCACTTTTAACCATTCCATTATTCTTGTGTTTTGGGCCCCTGGAAGCATGAAAATCACTTTAAACATGCTAATTTTAGCTCTAACACTGATGATCCACCTACAAATGTGAACTGACGTTCAAAAATAAAACATTTGAAAACGGACCATTTTCCACATTTCTGAAGCATGACGTAATGGGGGGGTGTTATCTCTTTTGTCGAAAATCAGCCGTTTTTGCTTGAACATTAAATGCCTCCAAATGGTATTTAATTAACTTCCCGAGCCCCTGGAAGCATGAAAATCACTTTAAACATGCTAATTTTAGCTCTAACACTGATGATCCACCTACAAATGTGAACTGACGTTCAAAAATAAAACATTTGAAAACGGACCATTTTCCACATTTCTGAAGCATGACGTAATGGGGGGGTGTTATCTCTTTTGTCGAAAATCAGCCGTTTTTGCTCGAACATTAAATGCCTCCAAATGGTATTTAATTAACTTCCCGAGCCCCTGGAAGCATGAAAATCACTTTAAACATGCTAATTTTAGCTCTAACACTGATGATCCACCTACAAATGTGAACTGACGTTCAAAAATAAAACATTTGAAAACGGACCATTTTCCACATTTCTGAAGCATGACGTAATGGGGGGGTGTTATCTCTTTTATCGAAAATCAGCCGTTTTTGCTCGAACATTAAATGCCTCCAAATGGTATTTATTTCACTTCCCGGGGTGAAGAAACCCTTTTTGAGAACTCAGAGTGAGTAAATTGGCCATTTTCATGCACTTTTAACCATTCCATAAATCTTGTGTTTTGGGCCCCTGGAAGCATGAAAATCACTTTAAACATGCTAATTTTAGCTCTAACACTGATGATCCACCTACAAATGTGAACTGACGTTCAAAAATAAAACATTTGAAAACGGACCATTTTCCACATTTCTGAAGCATGACGTAATGGGGGGGTGTTATCTCTTTTGTCGAAAATCAGCCGTTTTTGCTCGAACATTAAATGCCTCCAAATGGTATTTAATTAACTTCCCGAGCCCCTGGAAGCATGAAAATCACTTTAAACATGCTAATTTTAGCTCTAACACTGATGATCCACCTACAAATGTGAACTGACGTTCAAAAATAAAACATTTGAAAACGGACCATTTTCCACATTTCTGAAGCATGACGTAATGGGGGGGTGTTATCTCTTTTGTCGAAAATCAGCCGTTTTTGCTCGAACATTAAATGCCTCCAAATGGTATTTAATTAACTTCCCGGGGTGAAGAAACCCTTTTTGAGAACTCAGAGTGAGTAAATTGGCCATTTTCATGCACTTTTAACCATTCCATAAATCTTGTGTTTTGGGGCCCTGGAAGCATGAAAATCACTTTAAACATGCTAATTTTAGCTCTAACACTGATGATCCACCTACAAATGTGAACTGACGTTCAAAAATAAAACATTTGAAAACGGACCATTTTCCACATTTCTGAAGCATGACGTAATGGGGGGGTGTTATCTCTTTTGTCGAAAATCAGCCGTTTTTGCTCGAACATTAAATGCCTCCAAATGGTATTTAATTAACTTCCCGAGCCCCTGGAAGCATGAAAATCACTTTAAACATGCTAATTTTAGCTCTAACACTGATGATCCACCTACAAATGTGAACTGACGTTCAAAAATAAAACATTTGAAAACGGACCATTTTCCACATTTCTGAAGCATGACGTAATGGGGGGGTGTTATCTCTTTTGTCGAAAATCAGCCGTTTTTGCTCGAACATTAAATGCCTCCAAATGGTATTTAATTAACTTCCCGAGCCCCTGGAAGCATGAAAATCACTTTAAACATGCTAATTTTAGCTCTAACACTGATGATCCACCTACAAATGTGAACTGACGTTCAAAAATAAAACATTTGAAAACGGACCATTTTCCACATTTCTGAAGCATGACGTAATGGGGGGGTGTTATCTCTTTTGTCGAAAATCAGCCGTTTTTGCTCGAACATTAAATGCCTCAAAAATGGTATTTAAATAACTTCCCGAGCCCCTGGAAGCATGAAAATCACTTTAAACATGCTAATTTTAGCTCTAACACTGATGATCCACCTACAAATGTGAACTGACGTTCAAAAATAAAACATTTGAAAACGGACCATTTTCCACATTTCTGAAGCATGACGTAATGGGGGGGTGTTATCTCTTTTGTTGAAAATCAGCCGTTTTTGCTCGAACATTAAATGCCTCCAAATGGTATTTAATTGACTTCCCGAGCCCCTGGAAGCATGAAAATCACTTTAAACATGCTAATTTTAGCTCTAACACTGATGATCCACCTACAAATGTGAACTGACGTTCAAAAATAAAACATTTGAAAACGGACCATTTTCCACATTTCTGAAGCATGACGTAATGGGGGGGTGTTATCTCTTTTGTCGAAAATCAGCCGTTTTTGCTCGAACATTAAATGCTTCCAAATGGTATTTAATTAACTTCCCGGGGTGAAGAAACCCTTTTTGAGAACTCAGAGTGAGTAAATTGGCCATTTTCATGCACTTTTAACCATTCCATAAATCTTGTGTTTTGGGCCCCTGGAAGCATGAAAATCACTTTAAACATGCTAATTTTAGCTCTAACACTGATGATCCACCTACAAATGTGAACTGACGTTCAAAAATAAAACATTTGAAAACGGACCATTTTCCACATTTCTGAAGCATGACGTAATGGGGGGGTGTTATCTCTTTTGTCGAAAATCAGCCGTTTTTGCTCGAACATTAAATGCCTCCAAATGGTATTTATTTCACTTCTTGAGCCCCTGGAAGCATGAAAATCACTTTAAACATGCTAATTTTAGCTCTAACACTGATGATCCACCTACAAATGTGAACTGACGTTCAAAAATAAAACATTTGAAAACGGACCATTTTCCACATTTCTGAAGCATGACGTAATGGGGGGGTGTTATCTCTTTTGTCGAAAATCAGCCGTTTTTGCTCGAACATTAAATGCCTCCAAATGGTATTTATTTCACTTCCCGAGCCCCTGGAAGCATGAAAATCACTTTAAACATGCTAATTTTAGCTCTAACACTGATGATACACCTACAAATGTGAACTGACGTTCAAAAATAAAACATTTGAAAACGGACCATTTTCCACATTTCTGAAGCATGACGTAATGGGGGGGTGTTATCTCTTTTGTCGAAAATCAGCCGTTTTTGCTCGAACATTAAATGCCTCCAAATGGTATTTATTTCACTTCCCGAGCCCCTGGAAGCATGAAAATCACTTTAAACATGCTAATTTTAGCTCTAACACTGATGATCCACCTACAAATGTGAACTGACGTTCAAAAATAAAACATTTGAAAACGGACCATTTTCCACATTTCTGAAGCATGACGTAATGGGGGGGTGTTATCTCTTTTGTCGAAAATCAGCCGTTTTTGCTCGAACATTAAATGCCTCCAAATGGTATTTATTTCACTTCCCGAGCCCCTGGAAGCATGAAAATCACTTTAAACATGCTAATTTTAGCTCTAACACTGATGATCCACCTACAAATGTGAACTGACGTTCAAAAATAAAACATTTGAAAACGGACCATTTTCCACATTTCTGAAGCATGACGTAATGGGGGGGTGTTATCTCTTTTGTCGAAAATCAGCCGTTTTTGCTCGAACATTAAATGCCTCCAAATGGTATTTAATTAACTTCCCGGGGTGAAGAAACCCTTTTTGAGAACTCAGAGTGAGTAATTTGGCCATTTTCATGCACTTTTAACCATTCCATAAATCTTGTGTTTTGGGCCCCTGGAAGCATGAAAATCACTTTAAACATGCTAATTTTAGCTCTAACACTGATGATCCACCTACAAATGTGAACTGACGTTCAAAAATAAAACATTTGAAAACGGACCATTTTCCACATTTCTGAAGCATGACGTAATGGAGGGGTGTTATCTCTTTTGTCGAAAATCAGCCGTTTTTGCTCGAACATTAAATGCCTCCAAATGGTATTTATTTCACTTCCCGGGGTGAAGAAACCCTTTTTGAGAACTCAGAGTGAGTAAATTGGCCATTTTCATGCACTTTTAACCATTCCATTAATCTTGTGTTTTGGGCCCCTGGAAGCATGAAAATCACTTTAAACATGCTAATTTTAGCTCTAACACTGATGATCCACCTACAAATGTGAACTGACGTTCAAAAATAAAACATTTGAAAACGGACCATTTTCCACATTTCTGAAGCATGACGTAATGGGGGGGGTGTTATCTCTTTTGTCGAAAATCAGCCGTTTTTGCTCGAACATTAAATGCCTCCAAATGGTATTTAATTAACTTCCCGAGCCCCTGGAAGCATGAAAATCACTTTAAACATGCTAATTTTAGCTCTAACACTGATGATCCACCTACAAATGTGAACTGACGTTCAAAAATAAAACATTTGAAAACGGACCATTTTCCACATTTCTGAAGCATGACGTAATGGGGGGGTGTTATCTCTTTTGTCGAAAATCAGCCGTTTTTGCTCGAACATTAAATGCCTCCAAATGGTATTTAATTAACTTCCCGAGCCCCTGGAAGCATGAAAATCACTTTAAACATGCTAATTTTAGCTCTAACACTGATGATCCACCTACAAATGTGAACTGACGTTCAAAAATAAAACATTTGAAAACGGACCATTTTCCACATTTCTGAAGCATGACGTAATGGGGGGGTGTTATCTCTTTTGTCGAAAATCAGCCGTTTTTGCTCGAACATTAAATGCCTCCAAATGGTATTTATTTCACTTCCCGGGGTGAAGAAACCCTTTTTGAGAACTCAGAGTGAGTAAATTGGCCATTTTCATGCACTTTTAACCATTCCATTAATCTTGTGTTTTGGGCCCCTGGAAGCATGAAAATCACTTTAAACATGCTAATTTTAGCTCTAACACTGATGATCCACCTACAAATGTGAACTGACGTTCAAAAATAAAACATTTGAAAACGGACCATTTTCCACATTTCTGAAGCATGACGTAATGGGGGGGTGTTATCTCTTTTGTCGAAAATCAGCCGTTTTTGCTCGAACATTAAATGCCTCCAAATGGTATTTAATTAACTTCCCGAGCCCCTGGAAGCATGAAAATCACTTTAAACATGCTAATTTTAGCTCTAACACTGATGATCCACCTACAAATGTGAACTGACGTTCAAAAATAAAACATTTGAAAACGGACCATTTTCCACATTTCTGAAGCATGACGTAATGGGGGGGTGTTATCTCTTTTGTCGAAAATCAGCCGTTTTTGCTCGAACAGTAAATGCCTCCAAATGGTATTTAATTAACTTCCCGAGCCCCTGGAAGCATGAAAATCACTTTAAACATGCTAATTTTAGCTCTAACACTGATGATCCACCTACAAATGTGAACTGACGTTCAAAAATAAAACATTTGAAAACGGACCATTTTCCACATTTCTGAAGCATGACGTAATGGGGGGTGTTATCTCTTTTGTCGAAAATCAGCCGTTTTTGCTCGAACATTAAATGCCTCCAAATGGTATTTATTTCACTTCCCGGGGTGAAGAAACCCTTTTTGAGAACTCAGAGTGAGTAAATTGGCCATTTTCATGCACTTTTAACCATTCCATAAATCTTGTGTTTTGGGCCCCTGGAAGCATGAAAATCACTTTAAACATGCTAATTTTAGCTCTAACACTGATGATCCACCTACAAATGTGAACTGACGTTCAAAAATAAAACATTTGAAAACGGACCATTTTCCACATTTCTGAAGCATGACGTAATGGGGGGGTGTTATCTCTTTTGTCGAAAATCAGCCGTTTTTGCTCGAACATTAAATGCCTCCAAATGGTATTTAATTAACTTCCCGAGCCCCTGGAAGCATGAAAATCACTTTAAACATGCTAATTTTAGCTCTAACACTGATGATCCACCTACAAATGTGAACTGACGTTCAAAAATAAAACATTTGAAAACGGACCATTTTCCACATTTCTGAAGCATGACGTAATGGGGGGGTGTTATCTCTTTTGTCGAAAATCAGCCGTTTTTGCTCGAACATTAAATGCCTCCAAATGGTATTTAATTAACTTCCCGGGGTGAAGAAACCCTTTTTGAGAACTCAGAGTGAGTAAATTGGCCATTTTCATGCACTTTTAACCATTCCATAAATCTTGTGTTTTGGGCCCCTGGAAGCATGAAAATCACTTTAAACATGCTAATTTTAGCTCTAACACTGATGATCCACCTACAAATGTGAACTGACGTTCAAAAATAAAACATTTGAAAACGGACCATTTTCCACATTTCTGAAGCATGACGTAATGGGGGGGTGTTATCTCTTTTGTCGAAAATCAGCCGTTTTTGCTCGAACATTAAATGCCTCCAAATGGTATTTAATTAACTTCCCGAGCCCCTGGAAGCATGAAAATCACTTTAAACATGCTAATTTTAGCTCTAACACTGATGATCCACCTACAAATGTGAACTGACGTTCAAAAATAAAACATTTGAAAACGGACCATTTTCCACATTTCTGAAGCATGACGTAATGGGGGGGGTGTTATCTCTTTTGTCGGAAATCAGCCGTTTTTGCTCAAACATTAAATGCCTCCAAATGGTATTTATTTCACTTCCCGGGGTGAAGAAACCTTTTTTGAGAACTCAGAGTGAGTAAATTGGCCATTTTCATGCACTTTTAACCATTCCATTAATCTTGTGTTTTGGGCCCCTGGAAGCATGAAAATCACTTTAAACATGCTAATTTTAGCTCTAACACTGATGATCCACCTACAAATGTGAACTGACGTTCAAAAATAAAACATTTGAAAACGGACCATTTTCCACATTTCTGAAGCATGACGTAATGGGGGGGTGTTATCTCTTTTGTCGAAAATCAGCTGTTTTTGCTCGAACATTAAATGCCTCCAAATGGTATTTAATTAACTTCCCGAGCCCCTGGAAGCATGAAAATCACTTTAAACATGCTAATTTTAGCTCTAACACTGATGATCCACCTACAAATGTGAACTGACGTTCAAAAATAAAACATTTGAAAACGGACCATTTTCCACATTTCTGAAGCATGACGTAATGGGGGGGTGTTATCTCTTTTGTCGAAAATCAGCCGTTTTTGCTCGATTAGTAAATGCCTCCAAATGGTATTTAATTAACTTCCCGAGCCCCTGGAAGCATGAAAATCACTTTAAACATGCTAATTTTAGCTCTAACACTGATGATCCACCTACAAATGTGAACTGACGTTCAAAAATAAAACATTTGAAAACGGACCATTTTCCACATTTCTGAAGCATGACGTAATGGGGGGGTGTTATCTCTTTTGTCGAAAATCAGCCGTTTTTGCTCGAACATTAAATGCCTCCAAATGGTATTTAATTAACTTCCCGAGCCCCTGGAAGCATGAAAATCACTTTAAACATGCTAATTTTAGCTCTAACACTGATGATCCACCTACAAATGTGAACTGACGTTCAAAAATAAAACATTTGAAAACGGACCATTTTCCACATTTGTGAAGCATGACGTAATGGGGGGGGTGTTATCTCTTTTGTCGAAAATCAGCCGTTTTTGCTCGAACATTAAATGCCTCCAAATGGTATTTATTTCACTTCCCGGGGTGAAGAAACCCTTTTTGAGAACTCAGAGTGAGTAAATTGGCCATTTTCATGCACTTTTAACCATTCCATAAATCTTGTGTTTTGGGCCCCTGGAAGCATGAAAATCACTTTAAACATGCTAATTTTAGCTCTAACACTGATGATCCACCTACAAATGTGAACTGACGTTCAAAAATAAAACATTTGAAAACGGACCATTTTCCACATTTCTGAAGCATGACGTAATGGGGGGGTGTTATCTCTTTTGTCGAAAATCAGCCGTTTTTGCTCGAACATTAAATGCCTCCAAATGGTATTTAATTAACTTCCCGAGCCCCTGGAAGCATGAAAATCACTTTAAACATGCTAATTTTAGCTCTAACACTGATGATCCACCTACAAATGTGAACTGACGTTCAAAAATAAAACATTTGAAAACGGACCATTTTCCACATTTCTGAAGCATGACGTAATGGGGGGGTGTTATCTCTTTTGTCGAAAATCAGCCGTTTTTGCTCGAACATTAAATGCCTCCAAATGGTATTTAATTAACTTCCCGGGGTGAAGAAACCCTTTTTGAGAACTCAGAGTGAGTAAATTGGCCATTTTCATGCACTTTTAACCATTCCATAAATCTTGTGTTTTGGGCCCCTGGAAGCATGAAAATCACTTTAAACATGCTAATTTTAGCTCTAACACTGATGATCCACCTACAAATGTGAACTGACGTTCAAAAATAAAACATTTGAAAACGGACCATTTTCCACATTTCTGAAGCATGACGTAATGGGGGGGTGTTATCTCTTTTGTCGAAAATCAGCCGTTTTTGCTCGAACATTAAATGCCTCCAAATGGTATTTAATTAACTTCCCGAGCCCCTGGAAGCATGAAAATCACTTTAAACATGCTAATTTTAGCTCTAACACTGATGATCCACCTACAAATGTGAACTGACGTTCAAAAATAAAACATTTGAAAACGGACCATTTTCCACATTTCTGAAGCATGACGTAATGGGGGGGGTGTTATCTCTTTTGTCGGAAATCAGCCGTTTTTGCTCAAACATTAAATGCCTCCAAATGGTATTTATTTCACTTCCCGGGGTGAAGAAACCTTTTTTGAGAACTCAGAGTGAGTAAATTGGCCATTTTCATGCACTTTTAACCATTCCATTAATCTTGTGTTTTGGGCCCCTGGAAGCATGAAAATCACTTTAAACATGCTAATTTTAGCTCTAACACTGATGATCCACCTACAAATGTGAACTGACGTTCAAAAATAAAACATTTGAAAACGGACCATTTTCCACATTTCTGAAGCATGACGTAATGGGGGGGTGTTATCTCTTTTGTCGAAAATCAGCTGTTTTTGCTCGAACATTAAATGCCTCCAAATGGTATTTAATTAACTTCCCGAGCCCCTGGAAGCATGAAAATCACTTTAAACATGCTAATTTTAGCTCTAACACTGATGATCCACCTACAAATGTGAACTGACGTTCAAAAATAAAACATTTGAAAACGGACCATTTTCCACATTTCTGAAGCATGACGTAATGGGGGGGTGTTATCTCTTTTGTCGAAAATCAGCCGTTTTTGCTCGATTAGTAAATGCCTCCAAATGGTATTTAATTAACTTCCCGAGCCCCTGGAAGCATGAAAATCACTTTAAACATGCTAATTTTAGCTCTAACACTGATGATCCACCTACAAATGTGAACTGACGTTCAAAAATAAAACATTTGAAAACGGACCATTTTCCACATTTCTGAAGCATGACGTAATGGGGGGGTGTTATCTCTTTTGTCGAAAATCAGCCGTTTTTGCTCGAACATTAAATGCCTCCAAATGGTATTTAATTAACTTCCCGAGCCCCTGGAAGCATGAAAATCACTTTAAACATGCTAATTTTAGCTCTAACACTGATGATCCACCTACAAATGTGAACTGACGTTCAAAAATAAAACATTTGAAAACGGACCATTTTCCACATTTGTGAAGCATGACGTAATGGGGGGGGTGTTATCTCTTTTGTCGAAAATCAGCCGTTTTTGCTCGAACATTAAATGCCTCCAAATGGTATTTATTTCACTTCCCGGGGTGAAGAAACCCTTTTTGAGAACTCAGAGTGAGTAAATTGGCCATTTTCATGCACTTTTAACCATTCCATAAATCTTGTGTTTTGGGCCCCTGGAAGCATGAAAATCACTTTAAACATGCTAATTTTAGCTCTAACACTGATGATCCACCTACAAATGTGAACTGACGTTCAAAAATAAAACATTTGAAAACGGACCATTTTCCACATTTCTGAAGCATGACGTAATGGGGGGGTGTTATCTCTTTTGTCGAAAATCAGCTGTTTTTGCTCGAACATTAAATGCCTCCAAATGGTATTTAATTAACTTCCCGAGCCCCTGGAAGCATGAAAATCACTTTAAACATGCTAATTTTAGCTCTAACACTGATGATCCACCTACAAATGTGAACTGACGTTCAAAAATAAAACATTTGAAAACGGACCATTTTCCACATTTCTGAAGCATGACGTAATGGGGGGGTGTTATCTCTTTTGTCGAAAATCAGCCGTTTTTGCTCGAACAGTAAATGCCTCCAAATGGTATTTAATTAACTTCCCGAGCCCCTGGAAGCATGAAAATCACTTTAAACATGCTAATTTTAGCTCTAACACTGATGATCCACCTACAAATGTGAACTGACGTTCAAAAATAAAACATTTGAAAACGGACCATTTTCCACATTTCTGAAGCATGACGTAATGGGGGGGTGTTATCTCTTTTGTCGAAAATCAGCCGTTTTTGCTCGAACATTAAATGCCTCCAAATGGTATTTATTTCACTTCCCGGGGTGAAGAAACCCTTTTTGAGAACTCAGAGTGAGTAAATTGGCCATTTTCATGCACTTTTAACCATTCCATAAATCTTGTGTTTTGGGCCCCTGGAAGCATGAAAATCACTTTAAACATGCTAATTTTAGCTCTAACACTGATGATCCAGCTCCAAATGTGAACTGACGTTCAAAAATAAAACATTTGAAAACGGACCATTTTCCACATTTCTGAAGCATGACGTAATGGGGGGGTGTTATCTCTTTTGTCGAAAATCAGCCGTTTTTGCTCGAACATTAAATGCCTCCAAATGGTATTTAATTAACTTCCCGAGCCCCTGGAAGCATGAAAATCACTTTAAACATGCTAATTTTAGCTCTAACACTGATGATCCACCTACAAATGTGAACTGACGTTCAAAAATAAAACATTTGAAAACGGACCATTTTCCACATTTCTGAAGCATGACGTAATGGGGGGGTGTTATCTCTTTTGTCGAAAATCAGCCGTTTTTGCTCGAACATTAAATGCCTCCAAATGGTATTTAATTCACTTCCCGGGGTGAAGAAACCCTTTTTGAGAACTCAGAGTGAGTAAATTGGCCATTTTCATGCACTTTTAAACATTCCATAAATCTTGTGTTTTGGGCCCCTGGAAGCATGAAAATCACTTTAAACATGCTAATTTTAGCTCTAACACTGATGATCCACCTACAAATGTGAACTGACGTTCAAAAATAAAACATTTGAAAACGGACCATTTTCCACATTTCTGAAGCATGACGTAATGGGGGGGTGTTATCTCTTTTGTCGAAAATCAGCCGTTTTTGCTCGAACATTAAATGCCTCCAAATGGTATTTAATTAACTTCCCGAGCCCCTGGAAGCATGAAAATCACTTTAAACATGCTAATTTTAGCTCTAACACTGATGATCCACCTACAAATGTGAACTGACGTTCAAAAATAAAACATTTGAAAACGGACCATTTTCCACATTTCTGAAGCATGACGTAATGGGGGGGGTGTTATCTCTTTTGTCGAAAATCAGCCGTTTTTGCTCGAACATTAAATGCCTCCAAATGGTATTTAATTAACTTCCCGAGCCCCTGGAAGCATGAAAATCACTTTAAACATGCTAATTTTAGCTCTAACACTGATGATCCACCTACAAATGTGAACTGACGTTCAAAAATAAAACATTTGAAAACGGACCATTTTCCACATTTCTGAAGCATGACGTAATGGGGGGGCAATATCTCTTTTGTCGAAAATCAGCCGTTTTTGCTCGAACATTAAATGCCTCCAAATGGTATTTATTTCACTTCCCGGGGTGAAGAAACCCTTTTTGAGAACTCAGAGTGAGTAAATTGGCCATTTTCATGCACTTTTAACCATTCCATAAATCTTGTGTTTTGGGCCCCTGGAAGCATGAAAATCACTTTAAACATGCTAATTTTAGCTCTAACACTGATGATCCACCTACAAATGTGAACTGACGTTCAAAAATAAAACATTTGAAAACGGACCATTTTCCACATTTCTGAAGCATGACGTAATGGGGGGGTGTTATCTCTTTTGTCGAAAATCAGCCGTTTTTGCTCGAACATTAAATGCCTCCAAATGGTATTTAATTAACTTCCCGAGCCCCTGGAAGCATGAAAATCACTTTAAACATGCTAATTTTAGCTCTAACACTGATGATCCACCTACAAATGTAAACTGACGTTCAAAAATAAAACATTTGAAAACGGACCATTTTCCACATTTCTGAAGCATGACGTAATGGGGGGGTGTTATCTCTTTTGTCGAAAATCAGCCGTTTTTGCTCGAACATTAAATGCCTCCAAATGGTATTTAATTAACTTCCCGAGCCCCTGGAAGCATGAAAATCACTTTAAACATGCTAATTTTAGCTCTAACACTGATGATCCACCTACAAATGTGAACTGACGTTCAAAAATAAAACATTTGAAAACGGACCATTTTCCACATTTCTGAAGCATGACGTAATGGGGGGGGTGTTATCTCTTTTGTCGAAAATCAGCCGTTTTTGCTCGAACATTAAATGCCTCCAAATGGTATTTAATTAGCTTCCCGAGCCCCTGGAAGCATGAAAATCACTTTAAACATGCTAATTTTAGTTCTAACACTGATGATCCACCTACAAATGTGAACTGACGTTCAAAAATAAAACATTTGAAAACGGACCATTTTCCACATTTCTGAAGCATGACGTAATGGGGGGGTGTTATCTCTTTTGTCGAAAATCAGCAGTTTTTGCTCGAACATTAAATGCCTCCAAATGGTATTTAATTAACTTCCCGAGCCCCTGGAAGCATGAAAATCACTTTAAACATGCTAATTTTAGCTCTAACACTGATGATCCACCTACAAATGTGAACTGACGTTCAAAAATAAAACATTTGAAAACGGACCATTTTCCACATTTCTGAAGCATGACGTAATGGGGGGGTGTTATCTCTTTTGTCGAAAATCAGCCGTTTTTGCTCGAACATTAAATGCCTCCAAATGGTATTTAATTCACTTCCCGAGCCCCTGGAAGCCTGAAAATCACTTTAAACATGCTAATTTTAGCTCTAACACTGATGATCCACCTACAAATGTGAACTGACGTTCAAAAATAAAACATTTGAAAACGGACCATTTTCCACATTTCTGAAGCATGACGTAATGGGGGGGTGTTATCTCTTTTGTCAAAAATCAGCCGTTTTTGCTCGAACATTAAATGCCTCCAAATGGTATTTATTTCACTTCCCGAGCCCCTGGAAGCATGAAAATCACTTTAAACATGCTAATTTTAGCTCTAACACTGATGATCCACCTACAAATGTGAACTGACGTTCAAAAATAAAACATTTGAAAACGGACCATTTTCCACATTTCTGAAGCATGACGTAATGGGGGGGTGTTATCTCTTTTGTCGAAAATCAGCCGTTTTTGCGCGAACATTAAATGCCTCCAAATGGTATTTATTTCACTTCCCTGGGTGAAGAAACCCTTTTTGAGAACTCAGAGTGAGTAAATTGGCCATTGTCATGCACTTTTAACCATTCCATTAATCTTGTGTTTTGGGCCCCTGGAAGCATGAAAATCACTTTAAACATGCTAATTTTAGCTCTAACACTGATGATCCACCTACAAATGTGAACTGACGTTCAAAAATAAAACATTTGAAAACGGACCATTTTCCACATTTCTGAAGCATGACGTAATGGAGGGGTGTTATCTCTTTTGTCGAAAATCAGCCGTTTTTGCTCGAACACTTAATGCCTCCAAATGGTATTTATTTCACTTCCCGGGGTGAAGAAACCCTTTTTGAGAACTCAGAGTGAGTAAATTGGCCATTTTCATGCACTTTTAACCATTCCATTAATCTTGTGTTTTGGGCCCCTGGAAGCATGAAAATCACTTTAAACATGCTAATTTTAGCTCTAACACTGATGATCCACCTACAAATGTGAACTGACGTTCAAAAATAAAACATTTGAAAACGGACCATTTTCCACATTTCTGAAGCATGACGTAATGGGGGGGGTGTTATCTCTTTTGTCGAAAATCAGCCGTTTTTGCTCGAACATTAAATGCCTCCAAATGGTATTTAATTAACTTCCCGAGCCCCTGGAAGCATGAAAATCACTTTAAACATGCTAATTTTAGCTCTAACACTGATGATCCACCTACAAATGTGAACTGACGTTCAAAAATAAAACATTTGAAAACGGACCATTTTCCACATTTCTGAAGCATGACGTAATGGGGGGGTGTTATCTCTTTTGTCGAAAATCAGCCGTTTTTGCTCGAACATTAAATGCCTCCAAATGGTATTTAATTAACTTCCCGAGCCCCTGGAAGCATGAAAATCACTTTAAACATGCTAATTTTAGCTCTAACACTGATGATCCACCTACAAATGTGAACTGACGTTCAAAAATAAAACATTTGAAAACGGACCATTTTCCACATTTCTGAAGCATGACGCAATGGGGGGGTGTTATCTCTTTTGTCGAAAATCAGCCGTTTTTGCTCGAACATTAAATGCCTCCAAATGGTATTTATTTCACTTCCTGGGGTGAAGAAACCCTTTTTGAGAACTCTGAGTGAGTAAATTGGCCATTTTCATGCACTTTTAACCATTCCATTAATCTTGTGTTTTGGGCCCCTGGAAGCATGAAAATCACTTTAAACATGCTAATTTTAGCTCTAACACTGATGATCCACCTACAAATGTGAACTGACGTTCAAAAATAAAACATTTGAAAACGGACCATTTTCCACATTTCTGAAGCATGACGTAATGGGGGGGTGTTATCTCTTTTGTCGAAAATCAGCCGTTTTTGCTCGAACATTAAATGCCTCCAAATGGTATTTAATTAACTTCCCGAGCCCCTGGAAGCATGAAAATCACTTTAAACATGCTAATTTTAGCTCTAACACTGATGATCCACCTACAAATGTGAACTGACGTTCAAAAATAAAACATTTGAAAACGGACCATTTTCCACATTTCTGAAGCATGACGTAATGGGGGGGTGTTATCTCTTTTGTCGAAAATCAGCCGTTTTTGCTCGAACAGTAAATGCCTCCAAATGGTATTTAATTAACTTCCCGAGCCCCTGGAAGCATGAAAATCACTTTAAACATGCTAATTTTAGCTCTAACACTGATGATCCACCTACAAATGTGAACTGACGTTCAAAAATAAAACATTTGAAAACGGACCATTTTCCACATTTCTGAAGCATGACGTAATGGGGGGTGTTATCTCTTTTGTCGAAAATCAGCCGTTTTTGCTCGAACATTAAATGCCTCCAAATGGTATTTATTTCACTTCCCGGGGTGAAGAAACCCTTTTTGAGAACTCAGAGTGAGTAAATTGGCCATTTTCATGCACTTTTAACCATTCCATAAATCTTGTGTTTTGGGCCCCTGGAAGCATGAAAATCACTTTAAACATGCTAATTTTAGCTCTAACACTGATGATCCACCTACAAATGTGAACTGACGTTCAAAAATAAAACATTTGAAAACGGACCATTTTCCACATTTCTGAAGCATGACGTAATGGGGGGGTGTTATCTCTTTTGTCGAAAATCAGCCGTTTTTGCTCGAACATTAAATGCCTCCAAATGGTATTTAATTAACTTCCCGAGCCCCTGGAAGCATGAAAATCACTTTAAACATGCTAATTTTAGCTCTAACACTGATGATCCACCTACAAATGTGAACTGACGTTCAAAAATAAAACATTTGAAAACGGACCATTTTCCACATTTCTGAAGCATGACGTAATGGGGGGGTGTTATCTCTTTTGTCGAAAATCAGCCGTTTTTGCTCGAACATTAAATGCCTCCAAATGGTATTTAATTAACTTCCCGGGGTGAAGAAACCCTTTTTGAGAACTCAGAGTGAGTAAATTGGCCATTTTCATGCACTTTTAACCATTCCATAAATCTTGTGTTTTGGGCCCCTGGAAGCATGAAAATCACTTTAAACATGCTAATTTTAGCTCTAACACTGATGATCCACCTACAAATGTGAACTGACGTTCAAAAATAAAACATTTGAAAACGGACCATTTTCCACATTTCTGAAGCATGACGTAATGGGGGGGTGTTATCTCTTTTGTCGAAAATCAGCCGTTTTTGCTCGAACATTAAATGCCTCCAAATGGTATTTAATTAACTTCCCGAGCCCCTGGAAGCATGAAAATCACTTTAAACATGCTAATTTTAGCTCTAACACTGATGATCCACCTACAAATGTGAACTGACGTTCAAAAATAAAACATTTGAAAACGGACCATTTTCCACATTTCTGAAGCATGACGTAATGGGGGGGGTGTTATCTCTTTTGTCGGAAATCAGCCGTTTTTGCTCGAACATTAAATGCCTCCAAATGGTATTTATTTCACTTCCCGGGGTGAAGAAACCTTTTTTGAGAACTCAGAGTGAGTAAATTGGCCATTTTCATGCACTTTTAACCATTCCATTAATCTTGTGTTTTGGGCCCCTGGAAGCATGAAAATCACTTTAAACATGCTAATTTTAGCTCTAACACTGATGATCCACCTACAAATGTGAACTGACGTTCAAAAATAAAACATTTGAAAACGGACCATTTTCCACATTTCTGAAGCATGACGTAATGGGGGGGTGTTATCTCTTTTGTCGAAAATCAGCTGTTTTTGCTCGAACATTAAATGCCTCCAAATGGTATTTAATTAACTTCCCGAGCCCCTGGAAGCATGAAAATCACTTTAAACATGCTAATTTTAGCTCTAACACTGATGATCCACCTACAAATGTGAACTGACGTTCAAAAATAAAACATTTGAAAACGGACCATTTTCCACATTTCTGAAGCATGACGTAATGGGGGGGTGTTATCTCTTTTGTCGAAAATCAGCCGTTTTTGCTCGATTAGTAAATGCCTCCAAATGGTATTTAATTAACTTCCCGAGCCCCTGGAAGCATGAAAATCACTTTAAACATGCTAATTTTAGCTCTAACACTGATGATCCACCTACAAATGTGAACTGACGTTCAAAAATAAAACATTTGAAAACGGACCATTTTCCACATTTCTGAAGCATGACGTAATGGGGGGGTGTTATCTCTTTTGTCGAAAATCAGCCGTTTTTGCTCGAACATTAAATGCCTCCAAATGGTATTTATTTCACTTCCCGGGGTGAAGAAACCCTTTTTGAGAACTCAGAGTGAGTAAATTGGCCATTTTCATGCACTTTTAACCATTCCATAAATCTTGTGTTTTGGGCCCCTGGAAGCATGAAAATCACTTTAAACATGCTAATTTTAGCTCTAACACTGATGATCCACCTACAAATGTGAACTGACGTTCAAAAATAAAACATTTGAAAACGGACCATTTTCCACATTTCTGAAGCATGACGTAATGGGGGGGTGTTATCTCTTTTGTCGAAAATCAGCCGTTTTTGCTCGAACATTAAATGCCTCCAAATGGTATTTAATTAACTTCCCGAGCCCCTGGAAGCATGAAAATCACTTTAAACATGCTAATTTTAGCTCTAACACTGATGATCCACCTACAAATGTGAACTGACGTTCAAAAATAAAACATTTGAAAACGGACCATTTTCCACATTTCTGAAGCATGACGTAATGGGGGGGTGTTATCTCTTTTGTCGAAAATCAGCCGTTTTTGCTCGAACATTAAATGCCTCCAAATGGTATTTAATTAACTTCCCGAGCCCCTGGAAGCATGAAAATCACTTTAAACATGCTAATTTTAGCTCTAACACTGATGATCCACCTACAAATGTGAACTGACGTTCAAAAATAAAACATTTGAAAACAGACCATTTTCCACATTTCTGAAGCATGACGTAATGGGGGGGGGTGTTATCTCTTTTGTCGAAAATCAGCCGTTTTTGCTCGAACATTAAATGCCTCCAAATGGTATTTAATTAGCTTCCCGAGCTCCTGGAAGCATGAAAATCACTTTAAACATGCTAATTTTAGCTCTAACACTGATGATCCACCTACAAATGTGAACTGACGTTCAAAAATAAAACATTTGAAAACGGACCATTTTCCACATTTCTGAAGCATGACGTAATGGGGGGGTGTTATCTCTTTTGTCGAAAATCAGCCGTTTTTGCTCGAACATTAAATGCCTCCAAATGGTATTTAATTAACTTCCCGAGCCCCTGGAAGCATGAAAATCACTTTAAACATGCTAATTTTAGCTCTAACACTGATGATCCACCTACAAATGTGAACTGACGTTCAAAAATAAAACATTTGAAAACGGACCATTTTCCACATTTCTGAAGCATGACGTAATGGGGGGGTGTTATCTCTTTTGTCGAAAATCAGCCGTTTTTGCTCGAACATTAAATGCCTCCAAATGGTATTTAATTAACTTCCCGAGCCCCTGGAAGCATGAAAATCACTTTAAACATGCTAATTTTAGCTCTAACACTGATGATCCACCTACAAATGTGAACTGACGTTCAAAAATAAAACATTTGAAAACGGACCATTTTCCACATTTCTGAAGCATGACGTAATGGGGGGGGTGTTATCTCTTTTGTCGAAAATCAGCCGTTTTTGCTCGAACATTAAATGCCTCCAAATGGTATTTATTTCACTTCCCGGGGTGAAGAAACCCTTTTTGAGAACTCAGAGTGAGTAAATTGGCCATTTTCATGCACTTTTAACCATTCCATAAATCTTGTGTTTTGGGCCCCTGGAAGCATGAAAATCACTTTAAACATGCTAATTTTAGCTCTAACACTGATGATCCACCTACAAATGTGAACTGACGTTCAAAAATAAAACATTTGAAAACGGACCATTTTCCACATTTCTGAAGCATGACGTAATGGGGGGGTGTTATCTCTTTTGTCGAAAATCAGCTGTTTTTGCTTGAACATTAAATGCCTCCAAATGGTATTTAATTAACTTCCCGAGCCCCTGGAAGCATGAAAATCACTTTAAACATGCTAATTTTAGCTCTAACACTGATGATCCACCTACAAATGTGAACTGACGTTCAAAAATAAAACATTTGAAAACGGACCATTTTCCACATTTCTGAAGCATGACGTAATGGGGGGGTGTTATCTCTTTTGTCGAAAATCAGCCGTTTTTGCTCGAACAGTAAATGCCTCCAAATGGTATTTAATTAACTTCCCGAGCCCCTGGAAGCATGAAAATCACTTTAAACATGCTAATTTTAGCTCTAACACTGATGATCCACCTACAAATGTGAACTGACGTTCAAAAATAAAACATTTGAAAACGGACCATTTTCCACATTTCTGAAGCATGACGTAATGGGGGGGTGTTATCTCTTTTGTCGAAAATCAGCCGTTTTTGCTCGAACATTAAATGCCTCCAAATGGTATTTATTTCACTTCCCGGGGTGAAGAAACCCTTTTTGAGAACTCAGAGTGAGTAAATTGGCCATTTTCATGCACTTTTAACCATTCCATAAATCTTGTGTTTTGGGCCCCTGGAAGCATGAAAATCACTTTAAACATGCTAATTTTAGCTCTAACACTGATGATCCAGCTTCAAATGTGAACTGACGTTCAAAAATAAAACATTTGAAAACGGACCATTTTCCACATTTCTGAAGCATGACGTAATGGGGGGGTGTTATCTCTTTTGTCGAAAATCAGCCGTTTTTGCTCGAACATTAAATGCCTCCAAATGGTATTTAATTAACTTCCCGAGCCCCTGGAAGCATGAAAATCACTTTAAACATGCTAATTTTAGCTCTAACACTGATGATCCACCTACAAATGTGAACTGACGTTCAAAAATAAAACATTTGAAAACGGACCATTTTCCACATTTCTGAAGCATGACGTAATGGGGGGGTGTTATCTCTTTTGTCGAAAATCAGCCGTTTTTGCTCGAACATTAAATGCCTCCAAATGGTATTTAATTCACTTCCCGGGGTGAAGAAACCCTTTTTGAGAACTCAGAGTGAGTAAATTGGCCATTTTCATGCACTTTTAACCATTCCATAAATCTTGTGTTTTGGGCCCCTGGAAGCATGAAAATCACTTTAAACATGCTAATTTTAGCTCTAACACTGATGATCCACCTACAAATGTGAACTGACGTTCAAAAATAAAACATTTGAAAACAGACCATTTTCCACATTTCTGAAGCATGACGTAATGGGGGGGTGTTATCTCTTTTGTCGAAAATCAGCCGTTTTTGCTCGAACATTAAATGCCTCCAAATGGTATTTAATTAACTTCCCGAGCCCCTGGAAGCATGAAAATCACTTTAAACATGCTAATTTTAGCTCTAACACTGATGATCCACATTCAAATGTGAACTGACGTTCAAAAATAAAACATTTGAAAACGGACCATTTTCCACATTTCTGAAGCATGACGTAATGGGGGGGGGTGTTATCTCTTTTGTCGAAAATCAGCCGTTTTTGCTCGAACATTAAATGCCTCCAAATGGTATTTAATTAGCTTCCCGAGCCCCTGGAAGCATGAAAATCACTTTAAACATGCTAATTTTAGCTCTAACACTGATGATCCACCTACAAATGTGAACTGACGTTCAAAAATAAAACATTTGAAAACGGACCATTTTCCACATTTCTGAAGCATGACGTAATGGGGGGGGTGTTATCTCTTTTGTCGAAAATCAGCCGTTTTTGCTCGAACATTAAATGCCTCCAAATGGTATTTAATTAACTTCCCGAGCCCCTGGAAGCATGAAAATCACTTTAAACATGCTAATTTTAGCTCTAACACTGATGATCCACCTACAAATGTGAACTGACGTTCAAAAATAAAACATTTGAAAACGGACCATTTTCCACATTTCTGAAGCATGACGTAATGGGGGGGTGTTATCTCTTTTGTCGAAAATCAGCCGTTTTTGCTCGAACATTAAATGCCTCCAAATGGTATTTAATTAACTTCCCGAGCCCCTGGAAGCATGAAAATCACTTTAAACATGCTAATTTTAGCTCTAACACTGATGATCCACCTACAAATGTGAACTGACGTTCAAAAATAAAACATTTGAAAACGGACCATTTTCCACATTTCTGAAGCATGACGTAATGGGGGGGGTGTTATCTCTTTTGTCGAAAATCAGCCGTTTTTGCTCGAACATTAAATGCCTCCAAATGGTATTTATTTCACTTCCCGGGGTGAAGAAACCCTTTTTGAGAACTCAGAGTGAGTAAATTGGCCATTTTCATGCACTTTTAACCATTCCATAAATCTTGTGTTTTGGGCCCCTGGAAGCATGAAAATCACTTTAAACATGCTAATTTTAGCTCTAACACTGATGATCCACCTACAAATGTGAACTGACGTTCAAAAATAAAACATTTGAAAACGGACCATTTTCCACATTTCTGAAGCATGACGTAATGGGGGGGTGTTATCTCTTTTGTCGAAAATCAGCCGTTTTTGCTCGAACATTAAATGCCTCCAAATGGTATTTAATTAACTTCCCGAGCCCCTGGAAGCATGAAAATCACTTTAAACATGCTAATTTTAGCTCTAACACTGATGATCCACCTACAAATGTGAACTGACGTTCAAAAATAAAACATTTGAAAACGGACCATTTTCCACATTTCTGAAGCATGACGTAATGGGGGGGTGTTATCTCTTTTGTCGAAAATCAGCCGTTTTTGCTCGAACATTAAATGCCTCCAAATGGTATTTAATTAACTTCCCGGGGTGAAGAAACCCTTTTTGAGAACTCAGAGTGAGTAAATTTGCCATTTTCATGCACTTTTACCCATTCCATAAATCTTGTGTTTTGGGCCCCTGGAAGCATGAAAATCACTTTAAACATGCTAATTTTAGCTCTAACACTGATGATCCACCTACAAATGTTAACTGACGTTCAAAAATAAAACATTTGAAAACGGACCATTTTCCACATTTCTGAAGCATGACGTAATGGGGGGGTGTTATCTCTTTTGTCGAAAATCAGCCGTTTTTGCTCGAACATTAAATGCCTCCAAATGGTATTTAATTAACTTCCCGAGCCCCTGGAAGCATGAAAATCACTTTAAACATGCTGATTTTAGCTCTAACACTGATGATCCACCTACAAATGTGAACTGACGTTCAAAAATAAAACATTTGAAAACGGACCATTTTCCACATTTCTGAAGCATGACGTAATGGGGGGGGTGTTATCTCTTTTGTCGAAAATCAGCCGTTTTTGCTCGAACATTAAATGCCTCCAAATGGTATTTAATTAGCTTCCCGAGCCCCTGGAAGCATGAAAATCACTTTAAACATGCTAATTTTAGTTCTAACACTGATGATCCACCTACAAATGTGAACTGACGTTCAAAAATAAAACATTTGAAAACGGACCATTTTCCACATTTCTGAAGCATGACGTAATGGGGGGGTGTTATCTCTTTTGTCGAAAATCAGCAGTTTTTGCTCGAACATTAAATGCCTCCAAATGGTATTTAATTAACTTCCCGAGCCCCTGGAAGCATGAAAATCACTTTAAACATGCTAATTTTAGCTCTAACACTGATGATCCACCTACAAATGTGAACTGACGTTCAAAAATAAAACATTTGAAAACGGACCATTTTCCACATTTCTGAAGCATGACGTAATGGGGGGGTGTTATCTCTTTTGTCGAAAATCAGCCGTTTTTGCTCGAACATTAAATGCCTCCAAATGGTATTTAATTCACTTCCCGAGCCCCTGGAAGCCTGAAAATCACTTTAAACATGCTAATTTTAGCTCTAACACTGATGATCCACCTACAAATGTGAACTGACGTTCAAAAATAAAACATTTGAAAACGGACCATTTTCCACATTTCTGAAGCATGACGTAATGGGGGGGTGTTATCTCTTTTGTCAAAAATCAGCCGTTTTTGCTCGAACATTAAATGCCTCCAAATGGTATTTATTTCACTTCCCGAGCCCCTGGAAGCATGAAAATCACTTTAAACATGCTAATTTTAGCTCTAACACTGATGATCCACCTACAAATGTGAACTGACGTTCAAAAATAAAACATTTGAAAACGGACCATTTTCCACATTTCTGAAGCATGACGTAATGGGGGGGTGTTATCTCTTTTGTCGAAAATCAGCCGTTTTTGCGCGAACATTAAATGCCTCCAAATGGTATTTATTTCACTTCCCTGGGTGAAGAAACACTTTTTGAGAACTCAGAGTGAGTAAATTGGCCATTGTCATGCACTTTTAACCATTCCATTAATCTTGTGTTTTGGGCCCCTGGAAGCATGAAAATCACTTTAAACATGCTAATTTTAGCTCTAACACTGATGATCCACCTACAAATGTGAACTGACGTTCAAAAATAAAACATTTGAAAACGGACCATTTTCCACATTTCTGAAGCATGACGTAATGGAGGGGTGTTATCTCTTTTGTCGAAAATCAGCCGTTTTTGCTCGAACACTTAATGCCTCCAAATGGTATTTATTTCACTTCCCGGGGTGAAGAAACCCTTTTTGAGAACTCAGAGTGAGTAAATTGGCCATTTTCATGCACTTTTAACCATTCCATTAATCTTGTGTTTTGGGCCCCTGGAAGCATGAAAATCACTTTAAACATGCTAATTTTAGCTCTAACACTGATGATCCACCTACAAATGTGAACTGACGTTCAAAAATAAAACATTTGAAAACGGACCATTTTCCACATTTCTGAAGCATGACGTAATGGGGGGGGTGTTATCTCTTTTGTCGAAAATCAGCCGTTTTTGCTCGAACATTAAATGCCTCCAAATGGTATTTAATTAACTTCCCGAGCCCCTGGAAGCATGAAAATCACTTTAAACATGCTAATTTTAGCTCTAACACTGATGATCCACCTACAAATGTGAACTGACGTTCAAAAATAAAACATTTGAAAACGGACCATTTTCCACATTTCTGAAGCATGACGTAATGGGGGGGTGTTATCTCTTTTGTCGAAAATCAGCCGTTTTTGCTCGAACATTAAATGCCTCCAAATGGTATTTAATTAACTTCCCGAGCCCCTGGAAGCATGAAAATCACTTTAAACATGCTAATTTTAGCTCTAACACTGATGATCCACCTACAAATGTGAACTGACGTTCAAAAATAAAACATTTGAAAACGGACCATTTTCCACATTTCTGAAGCATGACGTAATGGGGGGGTGTTATCTCTTTTGTCGAAAATCAGCCGTTTTTGCTCGAACATTAAATGCCTCCAAATGGTATTTATTTCACTTCCCGGGGTGAAGAAACCCTTTTTGAGAACTCTGAGTGAGTAAATTGGCCATTTTCATGCACTTTTAACCATTCTATTAATCTTGTGTTTTGGGCCCCTGGAAGCATGAAAATCACTTTAAACATGCTAATTTTAGCTCTAACACTGATGATCCACCTACAAATGTGAACTGACGTTCAAAAATAAAACATTTGAAAACGGACCATTTTCCACATTTCTGAAGCATGACGTAATGGGGGGGTGTTATCTCTTTTGTCGAAAATCAGCCGTTTTTGCTCGAACATTAAATGCCTCCAAATGGTATTTAATTAACTTCCCGAGCCCCTGGAAGCATGAAAATCACTTTAAACATGCTAATTTTAGCTCTAACACTGATGATCCACCTACAAATGTGAACTGACGTTCAAAAATAAAACATTTGAAAACGGACCATTTTCCACATTTCTGAAGCATGACGTAATGGGGGGGTGTTATCTCTTTTGTCGAAAATCAGCCGTTTTTGCTCGAACAGTAAATGCCTCCAAATGGTATTTAATTAACTTCCCGAGCCCCTGGAAGCATGAAAATCACTTTAAACATGCTAATTTTAGCTCTAACACTGATGATCCACCTACAAATGTGAACTGACGTTCAAAAATAAAACATTTGAAAACGGACCATTTTCCACATTTCTGAAGCATGACGTAATGGGGGGTGTTATCTCTTTTGTCGAAAATCAGCCGTTTTTGCTCGAACATTAAATGCCTCCAAATGGTATTTATTTCACTTCCCGGGGTGAAGAAACCCTTTTTGAGAACTCAGAGTGAGTAAATTGGCCATTTTCATGCACTTTTAACCATTCCATAAATCTTGTGTTTTGGGCCCCTGGAAGCATGAAAATCACTTTAAACATGCTAATTTTAGCTCTAACACTGATGATCCACCTACAAATGTGAACTGACGTTCAAAAATAAAACATTTGAAAACGGACCATTTTCCACATTTCTGAAGCATGACGTAATGGGGGGGTGTTATCTCTTTTGTCGAAAATCAGCCGTTTTTGCTCGAACATTAAATGCCTCCAAATGGTATTTAATTAACTTCCCGAGCCCCTGGAAGCATGAAAATCACTTTAAACATGCTAATTTTAGCTCTAACACTGATGATCCACCTACAAATGTGAACTGACGTTCAAAAATAAAACATTTGAAAACGGACCATTTTCCACATTTCTGAAGCATGACGTAATGGGGGGGTGTTATCTCTTTTGTCGAAAATCAGCCGTTTTTGCTCGAACATTAAATGCCTCCAAATGGTATTTAATTAACTTCCCGGGGTGAAGAAACCCTTTTTGAGAACTCAGAGTGAGTAAATTGGCCATTTTCATGCACTTTTAACCATTCCATAAATCTTGTGTTTTGGGCCCCTGGAAGCATGAAAATCACTTTAAACATGCTAATTTTAGCTCTAACACTGATGATCCACCTACAAATGTGAACTGACGTTCAAAAATAAAACATTTGAAAACGGACCATTTTCCACATTTCTGAAGCATGACGTAATGGGGGGGTGTTATCTCTTTTGTCGAAAATCAGCCGTTTTTGCTCGAACATTAAATGCCTCCAAATGGTATTTAATTAACTTCCCGAGCCCCTGGAAGCATGAAAATCACTTTAAACATGCTAATTTTAGCTCTAACACTGATGATCCACCTACAAATGTGAACTGACGTTCAAAAATAAAACATTTGAAAACGGACCATTTTCCACATTTCTGAAGCATGACGTAATGGGGGGGGTGTTATCTCTTTTGTCGAAAATCAGCTGTTTTTGCTCGAACATTAAATGCCTCCAAATGGTATTTAATTAACTTCCCGAGCCCCTGGAAGCATGAAAATCACTTTAAACATGCTAATTTTAGCTCTAACACTGATGATCCACCTACAAATGTGAACTGACGTTCAAAAATAAAACATTTGAAAACGGACCATTTTCCACATTTCTGAAGCATGACGTAATGGGGGGGTGTTATCTCTTTTGTCGAAAATCAGCCGTTTTTGCTCGATTAGTAAATGCCTCCAAATGGTATTTAATTAACTTCCCGAGCCCCTGGAAGCATGAAAATCACTTTAAACATGCTAATTTTAGCTCTAACACTGATGATCCACCTACAAATGTGAACTGACGTTCAAAAATAAAACATTTGAAAACGGACCATTTTCCACATTTCTGAAGCATGACGTAATGGGGGGGTGTTATCTCTTTTGTCGAAAATCAGCCGTTTTTGCTCGAACATTAAATGCCTCCAAATGGTATTTATTTCACTTCCCGGGGTGAAGAAACCCTTTTTGAGAACTCAGAGTGAGTAAATTGGCCATTTTCATGCACTTTTAACCATTCCATAAATCTTGTGTTTTGGGCCCCTGGAAGCATGAAAATCACTTTAAACATGCTAATTTTAGCTCTAACACTGATGATCCACCTACAAATGTGAACTGACGTTCAAAAATAAAACATTTGAAAACGGACCATTTTCCACATTTCTGAAGCATGACGTAATGGGGGGGTGTTATCTCTTTTGTCGAAAATCAGCCGTTTTTGCTCGAACATTAAATGCCTCCAAATGGTATTTAATTAACTTCCCGAGCCCCTGGAAGCATGAAAATCACTTTAAACATGCTAATTTTAGCTCTAACACTGATGATCCACCTACAAATGTGAACTGACGTTCAAAAATAAAACATTTGAAAACGGACCATTTTCCACATTTCTGAAGCATGACGTAATGGGGGGGTGTTATCTCTTTTGTCGAAAATCAGCCGTTTTTGCTCGAACATTAAATGCCTCCAAATGGTATTTAATTAACTTCCCGAGCCCCTGGAAGCATGAAAATCACTTTAAACATGCTAATTTTAGCTCTAACACTGATGATCCACCTACAAATGTGAACTGACGTTCAAAAATAAAACATTTGAAAACAGACCATTTTCCACATTTCTGAAGCATGACGTAATGGGGGGGGGTGTTATCTCTTTTGTCGAAAATCAGCCGTTTTTGCTCGAACATTAAATGCCTCCAAATGGTATTTAATTAGCTTCCCGAGCCCCTGGAAGCATGAAAATCACTTTAAACATGCTAATTTTAGCTCTAACACTGATGATCCACCTACAAATGTGAACTGACGTTAAAAAATAAAACATTTGAAAACGGACCATTTTCCACATTTCTGAAGCATGACGTAATGGGGGGGTGTTATCTCTTTTGTCGAAAATCAGCCGTTTTTGCTCGAACATTAAATGCCTCCAAATGGTATTTAATTAACTTCCCGAGCCCCTGGAAGCATGAAAATCACTTTAAACATGCTAATTTTAGCTCTAACACTGATGATCCACCTACAAATGTGAACTGACGTTCAAAAATAAAACATTTGAAAACGGACCATTTTCCACATTTCTGAAGCATGACGTAATGGGGGGGTGTTATCTCTTTTGTCAAAAATCAGCCGTTTTTGCTCGAACATTAAATGCCTCCAAATGGTATTTAATTAACTTCCCGAGCCCCTGGAAGCATGAAAATCACTTTAAACATGCTAATTTTAGCTCTAACACTGATGATCCACCTACAAATGTGAACTGACGTTCAAAAATAAAACATTTGAAAACGGACCATTTTCCACATTTCTGAAGCATGACGTAATGGGGGGGGGTGTTATCTCTTTTGTCGAAAATCAGCCGTTTTTGCTCGAACATTAAATGACTCCAAATGGTATTTATTTCACTTCCCGGGGTGAAGAAACCCTTTTTGAGAACTCAGAGTGAGTAAATTGGCCATTTTCATGCACTTTTAACCATTCCATAAATCTTGTGTTTTGGGCCCCTGGAAGCATGAAAATCACTTTAAACATGCTAATTTTAGCTCTAACACTGATGATCCACCTACAAATGTGAACTGACGTTCAAAAATAAAACATTTGAAAACGGACCATTTTCCACATTTCTGAAGCATGACGTAATGGGGGGGTGTTATCTCTTTTGTCGAAAATCAGCTGTTTTTGCTTGAACATTAAATGCCTCCAAATGGTATTTAATTAACTTCCCGAGCCCCTGGAAGCATGAAAATCACTTTAAACATGCTAATTTTAGCTCTAACACTGATGATCCACCTACAAATGTGAACTGACGTTCAAAAATAAAACATTTGAAAACGGACCATTTTCCACATTTCTGAAGCATGACGTAATGGGGGGGTGTTATCTCTTTTGTCGAAAATCAGCTGTTTTTGCTCGAACATTAAATGCCTCCAAATGGTATTTAATTAACTTCCCGAGCCCCTGGAAGCATGAAAATCACTTTAAACATGCTAATTTTAGCTCTAACACTGATGATCCACCTACAAATGTGAACTGACGTTCAAAAATAAAACATTTGAAAACGGACCATTTTCCACATTTCTGAAGCATGACGTAATGGGGGGGTGTTATCTCTTTTGTCGAAAATCAGCCGTTTTTGCTCGATTAGTAAATGCCTCCAAATGGTATTTAATTAACTTCCCGAGCCCCTGGAAGCATGAAAATCACTTTAAACATGCTAATTTTAGCTCTAACACTGATGATCCACCTACAAATGTGAACTGACGTTCAAAAATAAAACATTTGAAAACGGACCATTTTCCACATTTCTGAAGCATGACGTAATGGGGGGGTGTTATCTCTTTTGTCGAAAATCAGCCGTTTTTGCTCGAACATTAAATGCCTCCAAATGGTATTTATTTCACTTCCCGGGGTGAAGAAACCCTTTTTGAGAACTCAGAGTGAGTAAATTGGCCATTTTCATGCACTTTTAACCATTCCATAAATCTTGTGTTTTGGGCCCCTGGAAGCATGAAAATCACTTTAAACATGCTAATTTTAGCTCTAACACTGATGATCCACCTACAAATGTGAACTGACGTTCAAAAATAAAACATTTGAAAACGGACCATTTTCCACATTTCTGAAGCATGACGTAATGGGGGGGTGTTATCTCTTTTGTCGAAAATCAGCCGTTTTTGCTCGAACATTAAATGCCTCCAAATGGTATTTAATTAACTTCCCGAGCCCCTGGAAGCATGAAAATCACTTTAAACATGCTAATTTTAGCTCTAACACTGATGATCCACCTACAAATGTGAACTGACGTTCAAAAATAAAACATTTGAAAACGGACCATTTTCCACATTTCTGAAGCATGACGTAATGGGGGGGTGTTATCTCTTTTGTCGAAAATCAGCCGTTTTTGCTCGAACATTAAATGCCTCCAAATGGTATTTAATTAACTTCCCGAGCCCCTGGAAGCATGAAAATCACTTTAAACATGCTAATTTTAGCTCTAACACTGATGATCCACCTACAAATGTGAACTGACGTTCAAAAATAAAACATTTGAAAACAGACCATTTTCCACATTTCTGAAGCATGACGTAATGGGGGGGGGTGTTATCTCTTTTGTCGAAAATCAGCCGTTTTTGCTCGAACATTAAATGCCTCCAAATGGTATTTAATTAGCTTCCCGAGCCCCTGGAAGCATGAAAATCACTTTAAACATGCTAATTTTAGCTCTAACACTGATGATCCACCTACAAATGTGAACTGACGTTCAAAAATAAAACATTTGAAAACGGACCATTTTCCACATTTCTGAAGCATGACGTAATGGGGGGGTGTTATCTCTTTTGTCGAAAATCAGCCGTTTTTGCTCGAACATTAAATGCCTCCAAATGGTATTTAATTAACTTCCCGAGCCCCTGGAAGCATGAAAATCACTTTAAACATGCTAATTTTAGCTCTAACACTGATGATCCACCTACAAATGTGAACTGACGTTCAAAAATAAAACATTTGAAAACGGACCATTTTCCACATTTCTGAAGCATGACGTAATGGGGGGGTGTTATCTCTTTTGTCGAAAATCAGCCGTTTTTGCTCGAACATTAAATGCCTCCAAATGGTATTTAATTAACTTCCCGAGCCCCTGGAAGCATGAAAATCACTTTAAACATGCTAATTTTAGCTCTAACACTGATGATCCACCTACAAATGTGAACTGACGTTCAAAAATAAAACATTTGAAAACGGACCATTTTCCACATTTCTGAAGCATGACGTAATGGGGGGGGTGTTATCTCTTTTGTCGAAAATCAGCCGTTTTTGCTCGAACATTAAATGCCTCCAAATGGTATTTATTTCACTTCCCGGGGTGAAGAAACCCTTTTTGAGAACTCAGAGTGAGTAAATTGGCCATTTTCATGCACTTTTAACCATTCCATAAATCTTGTGTTTTGGGCCCCTGGAAGCATGAAAATCACTTTAAACATGCTAATTTTAGCTCTAACACTGATGATCCACCTACAAATGTGAACTGACGTTCAAAAATAAAACATTTGAAAACGGACCATTTTCCACATTTCTGAAGCATGACGTAATGGGGGGGTGTTATCTCTTTTGTCGAAAATCAGCTGTTTTTGCTTGAACATTAAATGCCTCCAAATGGTATTTAATTAACTTCCCGAGCCCCTGGAAGCATGAAAATCACTTTAAACATGCTAATTTTAGCTCTAACACTGATGATCCACCTACAAATGTGAACTGACGTTCAAAAATAAAACATTTGAAAACGGACCATTTTCCACATTTCTGAAGCATGACGTAATGGGGGGGTGTTATCTCTTTTGTCGAAAATCAGCCGTTTTTGCTCGAACAGTAAATGCCTCCAAATGGTATTTAATTAACTTCCCGAGCCCCTGGAAGCATGAAAATCACTTTAAACATGCTAATTTTAGCTCTAACACTGATGATCCACCTACAAATGTGAACTGACGTTCAAAAATAAAACATTTGAAAACGGACCATTTTCCACATTTCTGAAGCATGACGTAATGGGGGGGTGTTATCTCTTTTGTCGAAAATCAGCCGTTTTTGCTCGAACATTAAATGCCTCCAAATGGTATTTATTTCACTTCCCGGGGTGAAGAAACCCTTTTTGAGAACTCAGAGTGAGTAAATTGGCCATTTTCATGCACTTTTAACCATTCCATAAATCTTGTGTTTTGGGCCCCTGGAAGCATGAAAATCACTTTAAACATGCTAATTTTAGCTCTAACACTGATGATCCAGCTCCAAATGTGAACTGACGTTCAAAAATAAAACATTTGAAAACGGACCATTTTCCACATTTCTGAAGCATGACGTAATGGGGGGGTGTTATCTCTTTTGTCGAAAATCAGCCGTTTTTGCTCGAACATTAAATGCCTCCAAATGGTATTTAATTAACTTCCCGAGCCCCTGGAAGCATGAAAATCACTTTAAACATGCTAATTTTAGCTCTAACACTGATGATCCACCTACAAATGTGAACTGACGTTCAAAAATAAAACATTTGAAAACGGACCATTTTCCACATTTCTGAAGCATGACGTAATGGGGGGGGGTGTTATCTCTTTTGTCGAAAATCAGCCGTTTTTGCTCGAACATTAAATGCCTCCAAATGGTATTTAATTAGCTTCCCGAGCCCCTGGAAGCATGAAAATCACTTTAAACATGCTAATTTTAGCTCTAACACTGATGATCCACCTACAAATGTGAACTGACGTTCAAAAATAAAACATTTGAAAACGGACCATTTTCCACATTTCTGAAGCATGACGTAATGGGGGGGGTGTTATCTCTTTTGTCGAAAATCAGCCGTTTTTGCTCGAACATTAAATGCCTCCAAATGGTATTTAATTAACTTCCCGAGCCCCTGGAAGCATGAAAATCACTTTAAACATGCTAATTTTAGCTCTAACACTGATGATCCACCTACAAATGTGAACTGACGTTCAAAAATAAAACATTTGAAAACGGACCATTTTCCACATTTCTGAAGCATGACGTAATGGGGGGGTGTTATCTCTTTTGTCGAAAATCAGCCGTTTTTGCTCGAACATTAAATGCCTCCAAATGGTATTTAATTAACTTCCCGAGCCCCTGGAAGCATGAAAATCACTTTAAACATGCTAATTTTAGCTCTAACACTGATGATCCACCTACAAATGTGAACTGACGTTCAAAAATAAAACATTTGAAAACGGACCATTTTCCACATTTCTGAAGCATGACGTAATGGGGGGGGTGTTATCTCTTTTGTCGAAAATCAGCCGTTTTTGCTCGAACATTAAATGCCTCCAAATGGTATTTATTTCACTTCCCGGGGTGAAGAAACCCTTTTTGAGAACTCAGAGTGAGTAAATTGGCCATTTTCATGCACTTTTAACCATTCCATAAATCTTGTGTTTTGGGCCCCTGGAAGCATGAAAATCACTTTAAACATGCTAATTTTAGCTCTAACACTGATGATCCACCTACAAATGTGAACTGACGTTCAAAAATAAAACATTTGAAAACGGACCATTTTCCACATTTCTGAAGCATGACGTAATGGGGGGGTGTTATCTCTTTTGTCGAAAATCAGCCGTTTTTGCTCGAACATTAAATGCCTCCAAATGGTATTTAATTAACTTCCCGAGCCCCTGGAAGCATGAAAATCACTTTAAACATGCTAATTTTAGCTCTAACACTGATGATCCACCTACAAATGTGAACTGACGTTCAAAAATAAAACATTTGAAAACGGACCATTTTCCACATTTCTGAAGCATGACGTAATGGGGGGGTGTTATCTCTTTTGTCGAAAATCAGCCGTTTTTGCTCGAACATTAAATGCCTCCAAATGGTATTTAATTAACTTCCCGGGGTGAAGAAACCCTTTTTGAGAACTCAGAGTGAGTAAATTTGCCATTTTCATGCACTTTTACCCATTCCATAAATCTTGTGTTTTGGGCCCCTGGAAGCATGAAAATCACTTTAAACATGCTAATTTTAGCTCTAACACTGATGATCCACCTACAAATGTTAACTGACGTTCAAAAATAAAACATTTGAAAACGGACCATTTTCCACATTTCTGAAGCATGACGTAATGGGGGGGTGTTATCTCTTTTGTCGAAAATCAGCCGTTTTTGCTCGAACATTAAATGCCTCCAAATGGTATTTAATTAACTTCCCGAGCCCCTGGAAGCATGAAAATCACTTTAAACATGCTGATTTTAGCTCTAACACTGATGATCCACCTACAAATGTGAACTGACGTTCAAAAATAAAACATTTGAAAACGGACCATTTTCCACATTTCTGAAGCATGACGTAATGGGGGGGGTGTTATCTCTTTTGTCGAAAATCAGCCGTTTTTGCTCGAACATTAAATGCCTCCAAATGGTATTTAATTAGCTTCCCGAGCCCCTGGAAGCATGAAAATCACTTTAAACATGCTAATTTTAGTTCTAACACTGATGATCCACCTACAAATGTGAACTGACGTTCAAAAATAAAACATTTGAAAACGGACCATTTTCCACATTTCTGAAGCATGACGTAATGGGGGGGTGTTATCTCTTTTGTCGAAAATCAGCAGTTTTTGCTCGAACATTAAATGCCTCCAAATGGTATTTAATTAACTTCCCGAGCCCCTGGAAGCATGAAAATCACTTTAAACATGCTAATTTTAGCTCTAACACTGATGATCCACCTACAAATGTGAACTGACGTTCAAAAATAAAACATTTGAAAACGGACCATTTTCCACATTTCTGAAGCATGACGTAATGGGGGGTGTTATCTCTTTTGTCGAAAATCAGCCGTTTTTGCTCGAACATTAAATGCCTCCAAATGGTATTTAATTCACTTCCCGAGCCCCTGGAAGCCTGAAAATCACTTTAAACATGCTAATTTTAGCTCTAACACTGATGATCCACCTACAAATGTGAACTGACGTTCAAAAATAAAACATTTGAAAACGGACCATTTTCCACATTTCTGAAGCATGACGTAATGGGGGGGTGTTATCTCTTTTGTCAAAAATCAGCCGTTTTTGCTCGAACATTAAATGCCTCCAAATGGTATTTATTTCACTTCCCGAGCCCCTGGAAGCATGAAAATCACTTTAAACATGCTAATTTTAGCTCTAACACTGATGATCCACCTACAAATGTGAACTGACGTTCAAAAATAAAACATTTGAAAACGGACCATTTTCCACATTTCTGAAGCATGACGTAATGGGGGGGTGTTATCTCTTTTGTCGAAAATCATCCGTTTTTGCTCGAACATTAAATGCCTCCAAATGGTATTTATTTCACTTCCCGAGGCCCTGGAAGCATGAAAATCACTTTAAACATGCTAATTTTAGCTCTAACACTGACGATCCACCTACAAATGTGAACTGACGTTCAAAAATAAAACATTTGAAAACGGACCATTTTCCACATTTCTGAAGCATGACGTAATGGGGGGGTGTTATCTCTTTTGTCGAAAATCAGCCGTTTTTGCTCGAACATTAAATGCCTCCAAATGGTATTTATTTCACTTCCCGAGCCCCTGGAAGCATGAAAATCACTTTAAACATGCTAATTTTAGCTCTAACACTGATGATCCACCTACAAATGTGAACTGACGTTCAAAAATAAAACATTTGAAAACGGACCATTTTCCACATTTCTGAAGCATGACGTAATGGGGGGGTGTTATCTCTTTTGTCGAAAATCAGCCGTTTTTGCTCGAACATTAAATGCCTCCAAATGGTATTTAATTAACTTCCCGAGCCCCTGGAAGCATGAAAATTACTTTAAACATGCTAATTTTAGCTCTAACACTGATGAACCACCTACAAATGTGAACTGACGTTCAAAAATAAAACATTTGAAAACGGACCATTTTCCACATTTCTGAAGCATGACGTAATGGGGGGGTGTTATCTCTTTTGTCGAAAATCAGCCGTTTTTGCTCGAACATTAAATGCCTCCAAATGGTATTTAATTAACTTCCCGAGCCCCTGGAAGCATGAAAATCACTTTAAACATGCTAATTTTAGCTCTAACACTGATGATCCACCTACAAATGTGAACTGACGTTCAAAAATAAAACATTTGAAAACGGACCATTTTCCACATTTCTGAAGCATGACGTAATGGGGGGGTGTTATCTCTTTTGTCGAAAATCAGCCGTTTTTGCTCGAACATTAAATGCCTCCAAATGGTATTTAATTAACTTCCCGAGCCCCTGGAAGCATGAAAATCACTTTAAACATGCTAATTTTAGCTCTAACACTGATGATCCACCTACAAATGTGAACTGACGTTCAAAAATAAAACATTTGAAAACGGACCATTTTCCACATTTCTGAAGCATGACGTAATGGGGGGGTGTTATCTCTTTTGTCGAAAATCAGCCGTTTTTGCTCGAACATTAAATGCCTCCAAATGGTATTTAATTAGCTTCCCGAGCCCCTGGAAGCATGAAAATCACTTTAAACATGCTAATTTTAGCTCTAACACTGATGATCCACCTACAAATGTGAACTGACGTTCAAAAATAAAACATTTGAAAACGGACCATTTTCCACATTTCTGAAGCATGACGTAATGGGGGGGTGTTATCTCTTTTGTCGAAAATCAGCCGTTTTTGCTCGAACATTAAATGCCTCCAAATGGTATTTAATTAACTTCCCGAGCCCCTGGAAGCATGAAAATCACTTTAAACATGCTAATTTTAGCTCTAACACTGATGATCCACCTACAAATGTGAACTGACGTTCAAAAATAAAACATTTGAAAACGGACCATTTTCCACATTTCTGAAGCATGACGTAATGGGGGGGTGTTATCTCTTTTGTCGAAAATCAGCCGTTTTTGCTCGAACATTAAATGCCTCCAAATGGTATTTAATTAACTTCCCGAGCCCCTGGAAGCATGAAAATCACTTTAAACATGCTAATTTTAGCTCTAACACTGATGATCCACCTACAAATGTGAACTGACGTTCAAAAATAAAACATTTGAAAACAGACCATTTTCCACATTTCTGAAGCATGACGTAATGGGGGGGGTGTTATCTCTTTTGTCGAAAATCAGCCGTTTTTGCTCGAACATTAAATGCCTCCAAATGGTATTTAATTAGCTTCCCGAGCCCCTGGAAGCATGAAAATCACTTTAAACATGCTAATTTTAGCTCTAACACTGATGATCCACCTACAAATGTGAACTGACGTTCAAAAATAAAACATTTGAAAACGGACCATTTTCCACATTTCTGAAGCATGACGTAATGGGGGGGTGTTATCTCTTTTGTCGAAAATCAGCCGTTTTTGCTCGAACATTAAATGCCTCCAAATGGTATTTAATTAACTTCCCGAGCCCCTGGAAGCATGAAAATCACTTTAAACATGCTAATTTTAGCTCTAACACTGATGATCCACCTACAAATGTGAACTGACGTTCAAAAATAAAACATTTGAAAACGGACCATTTTCCACATTTCTGAAGCATGACGTAATGGGGGGGGTGTTATCTCTTTTGTCGAAAATCAGCCGTTTTTGCTCGAACATTAAATGCCTCCAAATGGTATTTATTTCACTTCCCGGGGTGAAGAAACCCTTTTTGAGAACTCAGAGTGAGTAAATTGGCCATTTTCATGCACTTTTAACCATTCCATAAATCTTGTGTTTTGGGCCCCTGGAAGCATGAAAATCACTTTAAACATGCTAATTTTAGCTCTAACACTGATGATCCACCTACAAATGTGAACTGACGTTCAAAAATAAAACATTTGAAAACGGACCATTTTCCACATTTCTGAAGCATGACGTAATGGGGGGGTGTTATCTCTTTTGTCGAAAATCAGCTTTTTTTGCTTGAACATTAAATGCCTCCAAATGGTATTTAATTAACTTCCCGAGCCCCTGGAAGCATGAAAATCACTTTAAACATGCTAATTTTAGCTCTAACACTGATGATCCACCTACAAATGTGAACTGACGTTCAAAAATAAAACATTTGAAAACGGACCATTTTCCACATTTCTGAAGCATGACGTAATGGGGGGGTGTTATCTCTTTTGTCGAAAATCAGCCGTTTTTGCTCGAACAGTAAATGCCTCCAAATGGTATTTAATTAACTTCCCGAGCCCCTGGAAGCATGAAAATCACTTTAAACATGCTAATTTTAGCTCTAACACTGATGATCCACCTACAAATGTGAACTGACGTTCAAAAATAAAACATTTGAAAACGGACCATTTTCCACATTTCTGAAGCATGACGTAATGGGGGGGTGTTATCTCTTTTGTCGAAAATCAGCCGTTTTTGCTCGAACATTAAATGCCTCCAAATGGTATTTATTTCACTTCCCGGGGTGAAGAAACCCTTTTTGAGAACTCAGAGTGAGTAAATTGGCCATTTTCATGCACTTTTAACCATTCCATAAATCTTGTGTTTTGGGCCCCTGGAAGCATGAAAATCACTTTAAACATGCTAATTTTAGCTCTAACACTGATGATCCAGCTCCAAATGTGAACTGACGTTCAAAAATAAAACATTTGAAAACGGACCATTTTCCACATTTCTGAAGCATGACGTAATGGGGGGATGTTATCTCTTTTGTCGAAAATCAGCCGTTTTTGCTCGAACATTAAATGCCTCCAAATGGTATTTAATTAACTTCCCGAGCCCCTGGAAGCATGAAAATCACTTTAAACATGCTAATTTTAGCTCTAACACTGATGATCCACCTACAAATGTGAACTGACGTTCAAAAATAAAACATTTGAAAACGGACCATTTTCCACATTTCTGAAGCATGACGTAATGGGGGGGTGTTATCTCTTTTGTCGAAAATCAGCCGTTTTTGCTCGAACATTAAATGCCTCCAAATGGTATTTAATTCACTTCCCGGGGTGAAGAAACCCTTTTTGAGAACTCAGAGTGAGTAAATTGGCCATTTTCATGCACTTTTAACCATTCCATAAATCTTGTGTTTTGGGCCCCTGGAAGCATGAAAATCACTTTAAACATGCTAATTTTAGCTCTAACACTGATGATCCACCTACAAATGTGAACTGACGTTCAAAAATAAAACATTTGAAAACGGACCATTTTCCACATTTCTGAAGCATGACGTAATGGGGGGGTGTTATCTCTTTTGTCGAAAATCAGCCGTTTTTGCTCGAACATTAAATGCCTCCAAATGGTATTTAATTAACTTCCCGAGCCCCTGGAAGCATGAAAATCACTTTAAACATGCTAATTTTAGCTCTAACACTGATGATCCACATTCAAATGTGAACTGACGTTCAAAAATAAAACATTTGAAAACGGACCATTTTCCACATTTCTGAAGCATGACGTAATGGGGGGGGGTGTTATCTCTTTTGTCGAAAATCAGCCGTTTTTGCTCGAACATTAAATGCCTCCAAATGGTATTTAATTAGCTTCCCGAGCCCCTGGAAGCATGAAAATCACTTTAAACATGCTAATTTTAGCTCTAACACTGATGATCCACCTACAAATGTGAACTGACGTTCAAAAATAAAACATTTGAAAACGGACCATTTTCCACATTTCTGAAGCATGACGTAATGGGGGGGGTGTTATCTCTTTTGTCGAAAATCAGCCGTTTTTGCTCGAACATTAAATGCCTCCAAATGGTATTTAATTAACTTCCCGAGCCCCTGGAAGCATGAAAATCACTTTAAACATGCTAATTTTAGCTCTAACACTGATGATCCACCTACAAATGTGAACTGACGTTCAAAAATAAAACATTTGAAAACGGACCATTTTCCACATTTCTGAAGCATGACGTAATGGGGGGGTGTTATCTCTTTTGTCGAAAATCAGCCGTTTTTGCTCGAACATTAAATGCCTCCAAATGGTATTTAATTAACTTCCCGAGCCCCTGGAAGCATGAAAATCACTTTAAACATGCTAATTTTAGCTCTAACACTGATGATCCACCTACAAATGTGAACTGACGTTCAAAAATAAAACATTTGAAAACGGACCATTTTCCACATTTCTGAAGCATGACGTAATGGGGGGGGTGTTATCTCTTTTGTCGAAAATCAGCCGTTTTTGCTCGAACATTAAATGCCTCCAAATGGTATTTATTTCACTTCCCGGGGTGAAGAAACCCTTTTTGAGAACTCAGAGTGAGTAAATTGGCCATTTTCATGCACTTTTAACCATTCCATAAATCTTGTGTTTTGGGCCCCTGGAAGCATGAAAATCACTTTAAACATGCTAATTTTAGCTCTAACACTGATGATCCACCTACAAATGTGAACTGACGTTCAAAAATAAAACATTTGAAAACGGACCATTTTCCACATTTCTGAAGCATGACGTAATGGGGGGGTGTTATCTCTTTTGTCGAAAATCAGCCGTTTTTGCTCGAACATTAAATGCCTCCAAATGGTATTTAATTAACTTCCCGAGCCCCTGGAAGCATGAAAATCACTTTAAACATGCTAATTTTAGCTCTAACACTGATGATCCACCTACAAATGTGAACTGACGTTCAAAAATAAAACATTTGAAAACGGACCATTTTCCACATTTCTGAAGCATGACGTAATGGGGGGGTGTTATCTCTTTTGTCGAAAATCAGCCGTTTTTGCTCGAACATTAAATGCCTCCAAATGGTATTTAATTAACTTCCCGGGGTGAAGAAACCCTTTTTGAGAACTCAGAGTGAGTAAATTTGCCATTTTCATGCACTTTTACCCATTCCATAAATCTTGTGTTTTGGGCCCCTGGAAGCATGAAAATCACTTTAAACATGCTAATTTTAGCTCTAACACTGATGATCCACCTACAAATGTTAACTGACGTTCAAAAATAAAACATTTGAAAACGGACCATTTTCCACATTTCTGAAGCATGACGTAATGGGGGGGTGTTATCTCTTTTGTCGAAAATCAGCCGTTTTTGCTCGAACATTAAATGCCTCCAAATGGTATTTAATTAACTTCCCGAGCCCCTGGAAGCATGAAAATCACTTTAAACATGCTGATTTTAGCTCTAACACTGATGATCCACCTACAAATGTGAACTGACGTTCAAAAATAAAACATTTGAAAACAGACCATTTTCCACATTTCTGAAGCATGACGTAATGGGGGGGGTGTTATCTCTTTTGTCGAAAATCAGCCGTTTTTGCTCGAACATTAAATGCCTCCAAATGGTATTTAATTAGCTTCCCGAGCCCCTGGAAGCATGAAAATCACTTTAAACATGCTAATTTTAGTTCTAACACTGATGATCCACCTACAAATGTGAACTGACGTTCAAAAATAAAACATTTGAAAACGGACCATTTTCCACATTTCTGAAGCATGACGTAATGGGGGGGTGTTATCTCTTTTGTCGAAAATCAGCAGTTTTTGCTCGAACATTAAATGCCTCCAAATGGTATTTAATTCACTTCCCGAGCCCCTGGAAGCCTGAAAATCACTTTAAACATGCTAATTTTAGCTCTAACACTGATGATCCACCTACAAATGTGAACTGACGTTCAAAAATAAAACATTTGAAAACGGACCATTTTCCACATTTCTGAAGCATGACGTAATGGGGGGGTGTTATCTCTTTTGTCAAAAATCAGCCGTTTTTGCTCGAACATTAAATGCCTCCAAATGGTATTTATTTCACTTCCCGAGCCCCTGGAAGCATGAAAATCACTTTAAACATGCTAATTTTAGCTCTAACACTGATGATCCACCTACAAATGTGAACTGACGTTCAAAAATAAAACATTTGAAAACGGACCATTTTCCACATTTCTGAAGCATGACGTAATGGGGGGGTGTTATCTCTTTTGTCGAAAATCATCCGTTTTTGCTCGAACATTAAATGCCTCCAAATGGTATTTATTTCACTTCCCGAGGCCCTGGAAGCATGAAAATCACTTTAAACATGCTAATTTTAGCTCTAACACTGATGATCCACCTACAAATGTGAACTGACGTTCAAAAATAAAACATTTGAAAACGGACCATTTTCCACATTTCTGAAGCATGACGTAATGGGGGGGTGTTATCTCTTTTGTCGAAAATCAGCCGTTTTTGCTCGAACATTAAATGCCTCCAAATGGTATTTATTTCACTTCCCGAGCCCCTGGAAGCATGAAAATCACTTTAAACATGCTAATTTTAGCTCTAACACTGATGATCCACCTACAAATGTGAACTGACGTTCAAAAATAAAACATTTGAAAATGGACCATTTTCCACATTTCTGAAGCATGACGTAATGGGGGGGTGTTATCTCTTTTGTCGAAAATCAGCCGTTTTTGCTCGAACATTAAATGCCTCCAAATGGTATTTAATTAACTTCCCGAGCCCCTGGAAGCATTAAAATCACTTTAAACATGCTAATTTTAGCTCTAACACTGATGATCCACCTACAAATGTGAACTGACGTTCAAAAATAAAACATTTGAAAACGGACCATTTTCCACATTTCTGAAGCATGACGTAATGGGGGGGTGTTATCTCTTTTGTCGAAAATCAGCCGTTTTTGCTCGAACATTAAATGCCTCCAAATGGTATTTAATTAACTTCCCGAGCCCCTGGAAGCATGAAAATCACTTTAAACATGCTAATTTTAGCTCTAACACTGATGATCCACCTACAAATGTGAACTGACGTTCAAAAATAAAACATTTGAAAACGGACCATTTTCCACATTTCTGAAGCATGACGTAATGGGGGGGGTGTTATCTCTTTTGTCGAAAATCAGCCGTTTTTGCTCGAACATTAAATGCCTCCAAATGGTATTTAATTAACTTCCCGAGCCCCTGGAAGCATGAAAATCACTTTAAACATGCTAATTTTAGCTCTAACACTGATGATCCACCTACAAATGTGAACTGACGTTCAAAAATAAAACATTTGAAAACGGACCATTTTCCACATTTCTGAAGCATGACGTAATGGGGGGGTGTTATCTCTTTTGTCGAAAATCAGCCGTTTTTGCTCGAACATTAAATGCCTCCAAATGGTATTTAATTAACTTCCCGAGCCCCTGGAAGCATGAAAATCACTTTAAACATGCTAATTTTAGCTCTAACACTGATGATCCACCTACAAATGTGAACTGACGTTCAAAAATAAAACATTTGAAAACGGACCATTTTCCACATTTCTGAAGCATGACGTAATGGGGGGGTGTTATCTCTTTTGTCGAAAATCAGCCGTTTTTGCTCGAACATTAAATGCCTCCAAATGGTATTTAATTAACTTCCCGAGCCCCTGGAAGCATGAAAATCACTTTAAACATGCTAATTTTAGCTCTAACACTGATGATCCACCTACAAATGTGAACTGACGTTCAAAAATAAAACATTTGAAAACGGACCATTATCCACATTTCTGAAGCATGACGTAATGGGGGGGTGTTATCTCATTTGTCGAGAATCAGCCGTTTTTGCTCGAACATTAAATGCCTCCAAATGGTATTTATTTCACTTCCCGGGGTGAAGAAACCCTTTTTGAGAGCTCAGAGTGAGTAAATTGGCCATTTTCATGCACTTTTAACCATTCCATAAATCTTGTGTTTTGGGCCCCTGGAAGCATGAAAATCACTTTAAACATGCTAATTTTAGCTCTAACACTGATGATCCACCTACAAATGTGAACTGACGTTCAAAAATAAAACATTTGAAAACGGACCATTTTCCACATTTCTGAAGCATGACGTAATGGGGGGGTGTTATCTCTTTTGTCGAAAATCAGCCGTTTTTGCTCGTACATTAAATGCCTCCAAATGGTATTTAATTAACTTCCCGAGCCCCTGGAAGCATGAAAATCACTTTAAACATGCTAATTTTAGCTCTAACACTGATGATCCACCTACAAATGTGAACTGACGTTCAAAAATTAAACATTTGAAAACGGACCATTTTCCACATTTCTGAAGCATGACGTAATGGGGGGGTGTTATCTCTTTTGTCGAAAATCAGCCGTTTTTGCTCGAACATTAAATGCCTCCAAATGGTATTTATTTCACTTCCCGAGCCCCTGGAAGCATGAAAATCACTTTAAACATGCTAATTTTAGCTCTAACACTGATGATCCACCTACAAATGTGAACTGACGTTCAAAAATAAAACATTTGAAAACGGACCATTTTCCACATTTCTGAAGCATGACGTAATGGGGGGGTGTTATCTCTTTTGTCGAAAATCAGCCGTTTTTGCTCGAACATTAAATGCCTCCAAATGGTATTTATTTCACTTCCCAAGCCCCTGGAAGCATGAAAATCACTTTAAACATGCTAATTTTAGCTCTAACACTGATGATCCAGCTACAAATGTGAACTGACGTTCAAAAATAAAACATTTGAAAACGGACCATTTTCCACATTTCTGAAGCATGACGTAATGGGGGGGTGTTATCTCTTTTGTCGAAAATCAGCCGTTTTTGCTCGAACATTAAATGCCTCCAAATGGTATTTAATTAACTTCCCGAGCCCCTGGAAGCATGAAAATCACTTTAAACATGCTAATTTTAGCTCTAACACTGATGATCCACCTACAAATGTGAACTGACGTTCAAAAATAAAACATTTGAAAACGGACCATTTTCCACATTTCTGAAGCATGACGTAATGGGGGGGTGTTATCTCTTTTGTCGAAAATCAGCCGTTTTTGCTCGAACATTAAATGCCTCCAAATGGTATTTAATTAACTTCCCGGGGTGAAGAAACCCTTTTTGAGAACTCAGAGTGAGTAAATTGGCCATTTTCATGCACTTTTAACCATTCCATAAATCTTGTGTTTTGGGCCCCTGGAAGCATGAAAATCACTTTAAACATGCTAATTTTAGCTCTAACACTGATGATCCACCTACAAATGTGAACTGACGTTCAAAAATAAAACATTTGAAAACGGATCATTTTCCACATTTCTGAAGCATGACGTAATGGGGGGGTGTTATCTCTTTTGTCGAAAATCAGCCGTTTTTGCTCGAACATTAAATGCCTCCAAATGGTATTTAATTAACTTCCCGAGCCCCTGGAAGCATGAAAATCACTTTAAACATGCTAATTTTAGCTCTAACACTGATGATCCACCTACAAATGTGAACTGACGTTCAAAAATAAAACATTTGAAAACGGACCATTTTCCACATTTCTGAAGCATGACGTAATGGGGGGGGTGTTATATCTTTTGTCGAAAATCAGCCGTTTTTGCTCGAACATTAAATGCCTCCAAATGGTATTTAATTAGCTTCCCGAGCCCCTGGAAGCATGAAAATCACTTTAAACATTCTAATTTTAGCTCTAACACTGATGATCCACCTACAAATGTGAACTGACGTTCAAAAATAAAACATTTGAAAACGGACCATTTTCCACATTTCTGAAGCATGACGTAATGGGGGGGTGTTATCTCTTTTGTCGAAAATCAGCCGTTTTTGCTCGAACATTAAATGCCTCCAAATGGTATTTAATTAACTTCCCGAGCCCCTGGAAGCATGAAAATCACTTTACACATGCTAATTTTAGCTCTAACACTGATGATCCACCTACAAATGTGAACTGACGTTCAAAAATAAAACATTTGAAAACGGACCATTTTCCACATTTCTGAAGCATGACGTAATGGGGGGGTGTTATCTCTTTTGTCGAAAATCAGCCGTTTTTGCTCGAACATTAAATGCCTCCAAATGGTATTTAATTAACTTCCCGAGCCCCTGGAAGCATGAAAATCACTTTAAACATGCTAATTTTAGCTCTAACACTGATGATCCACCTACAAATGTGAACTGACGTTCAAAAATAAAACATTTGAAAACGGACCATTTTCCACATTTCTGAAGCATGACGTAATGGGGGGGGGGTGTTATCTCTTTTGTCGAAAATCAGCCGTTTTTGCTCGAACATTAAATACCTCCAAATGGTATTTATTTCACTTCCCGGGGTGAAGAAACCCTTTTTGAGAACTCAGAGTGAGTAAATTGGCCATTTTCATGCACTTTTAACCATTCCATAAATCTTGTGTTTTGGGCCCCTGGAAGCATGAAAATCACTTTAAACATGCTAATTTTAGCTCTAACACTGATGATCCACCTACAAATGTGAACTGACGTTCAAAAATAAAACATTTGAAAACGGACCATTTTCCACATTTCTGAAGCATGACGTAATGGGGGGGTGTTATCTCTTTTGTCGAAAATCAGCCGTTTTTGCTCGAACATTAAATGCCTCCAAATGGTATTTAATTAACTTCCCGAGCCCCTGGAAGCATGAAAATCACTTTAAACATGCTAATTTTAGCTCTAACACTGATGATCCACCTACAAATGTGAACTGACGTTCAAAAATAAAACATTTGAAAACGGACCATTTTCCACATTTCTGAAGCATGACGTAATGGGGGGGTGTTATCTCTTTTGTCGAAAATCAGCCGTTTTTGCTCGAACATTAAATGCCTCCAAATGGTATTTATTTCACTTCCCGAGCCCCTGGAAGCATGAAAATCACTTTAAACATGCTAATTTTAGCTCTAACACTGATGATCCACCTACAAATGTGAACTGACGTTCAAAAATAAAACATTTGAAAATGGACCATTTTCCACATTTCTGAAGCATGACGTAATGGGGGGGTGTTATCTCTTTTGTCGAAAATCAGCCGTTTTTGCTCGAACATTAAATGCCTCCAAATGGTATTTAATTAACTTCCCGAGCCCCTGGAAGCATTAAAATCACTTTAAACATGCTAATTTTAGCTCTAACACTGATGATCCACCTACAAATGTGAACTGACGTTCAAAAATAAAACATTTGAAAACGGACCATTTTCCACATTTCTGAAGCATGACGTAATGGGGGGGTGTTATCTCTTTTGTCGAAAATCAGCCGTTTTTGCTCGAACATTAAATGCCTCCAAATGGTATTTAATTAACTTCCCGAGCCCCTGGAAGCATGAAAATCACTTTAAACATGCTAATTTTAGCTCTAACACTGATGATCCACCTACAAATGTGAACTGACGTTCAAAAATAAAACATTTGAAAACGGACCATTTTCCACATTTCTGAAGCATGACGTAATGGGGGGGGTGTTATCTCTTTTGTCGAAAATCAGCCGTTTTTGCTCGAACATTAAATGCCTCCAAATGGTATTTAATTAACTTCCCGAGCCCCTGGAAGCATGAAAATCACTTTAAACATGCTAATTTTAGCTCTAACACTGATGATCCACCTACAAATGTGAACTGACGTTCAAAAATAAAACATTTGAAAACGGACCATTTTCCACATTTCTGAAGCATGACGTAATGGGGGGGTGTTATCTCTTTTGTCGAAAATCAGCCGTTTTTGCTCGAACATTAAATGCCTCCAAATGGTATTTAATTAACTTCCCGAGCCCCTGGAAGCATGAAAATCACTTTAAACATGCTAATTTTAGCTCTAACACTGATGATCCACCTACAAATGTGAACTGACGTTCAAAAATAAAACATTTGAAAACGGACCATTTTCCACATTTCTGAAGCATGACGTAATGGGGGGGTGTTATCTCTTTTGTCGAAAATCAGCCGTTTTTGCTCGAACATTAAATGCCTCCAAATGGTATTTAATTAACTTCCCGAGCCCCTGGAAGCATGAAAATCACTTTAAACATGCTAATTTTAGCTCTAACACTGATGATCCACCTACAAATGTGAACTGACGTTCAAAAATAAAACATTTGAAAACGGACCATTATCCACATTTCTGAAGCATGACGTAATGGGGGGGTGTTATCTCATTTGTCGAGAATCAGCCGTTTTTGCTCGAACATTAAATGCCTCCAAATGGTATTTATTTCACTTCCCGGGGTGAAGAAACCCTTTTTGAGAGCTCAGAGTGAGTAAATTGGCCATTTTCATGCACTTTTAACCATTCCATAAATCTTGTGTTTTGGGCCCCTGGAAGCATGAAAATCACTTTAAACATGCTAATTTTAGCTCTAACACTGATGATCCACCTACAAATGTGAACTGACGTTCAAAAATAAAACATTTGAAAACGGACCATTTTCCACATTTCTGAAGCATGACGTAATGGGGGGGTGTTATCTCTTTTGTCGAAAATCAGCCGTTTTTGCTCGTACATTAAATGCCTCCAAATGGTATTTAATTAACTTCCCGAGCCCCTGGAAGCATGAAAATCACTTTAAACATGCTAATTTTAGCTCTAACACTGATGATCCACCTACAAATGTGAACTGACGTTCAAAAATTAAACATTTGAAAACGGACCATTTTCCACATTTCTGAAGCATGACGTAATGGGGGGGTGTTATCTCTTTTGTCGAAAATCAGCCGTTTTTGCTCGAACATTAAATGCCTCCAAATGGTATTTATTTCACTTCCCGAGCCCCTGGAAGCATGAAAATCACTTTAAACATGCTAATTTTAGCTCTAACACTGATGATCCACCTACAAATGTGAACTGACGTTCAAAAATAAAACATTTGAAAACGGACCATTTTCCACATTTCTGAAGCATGACGTAATGGGGGGGTGTTATCTCTTTTGTCGAAAATCAGCCGTTTTTGCTCGAACATTAAATGCCTCCAAATGGTATTTATTTCACTTCCCAAGCCCCTGGAAGCATGAAAATCACTTTAAACATGCTAATTTTAGCTCTAACACTGATGATCCAGCTACAAATGTGAACTGACGTTCAAAAATAAAACATTTGAAAACGGACCATTTTCCACATTTCTGAAGCATGACGTAATGGGGGGGTGTTATCTCTTTTGTCGAAAATCAGCCGTTTTTGCTCGAACATTAAATGCCTCCAAATGGTATTTAATTAACTTCCCGAGCCCCTGGAAGCATGAAAATCACTTTAAACATGCTAATTTTAGCTCTAACACTGATGATCCACCTACAAATGTGAACTGACGTTCAAAAATAAAACATTTGAAAACGGACCATTTTCCACATTTCTGAAGCATGACGTAATGGGGGGGTGTTATCTCTTTTGTCGAAAATCAGCCGTTTTTGCTCGAACATTAAATGCCTCCAAATGGTATTTAATTAACTTCCCGGGGTGAAGAAACCCTTTTTGAGAACTCAGAGTGAGTAAATTGGCCATTTTCATGCACTTTTAACCATTCCATAAATCTTGTGTTTTGGGCCCCTGGAAGCATGAAAATCACTTTAAACATGCTAATTTTAGCTCTAACACTGATGATCCACCTACAAATGTGAACTGACGTTCAAAAATAAAACATTTGAAAACGGATCATTTTCCACATTTCTGAAGCATGACGTAATGGGGGGGTGTTATCTCTTTTGTCGAAAATCAGCCGTTTTTGCTCGAACATTAAATGCCTCCAAATGGTATTTAATTAACTTCCCGAGCCCCTGGAAGCATGAAAATCACTTTAAACATGCTAATTTTAGCTCTAACACTGATGATCCACCTACAAATGTGAACTGACGTTCAAAAATAAAACATTTGAAAACGGACCATTTTCCACATTTCTGAAGCATGACGTAATGGGGGGGGTGTTATATCTTTTGTCGAAAATCAGCCGTTTTTGCTCGAACATTAAATGCCTCCAAATGGTATTTAATTAGCTTCCCGAGCCCCTGGAAGCATGAAAATCACTTTAAACATTCTAATTTTAGCTCTAACACTGATGATCCACCTACAAATGTGAACTGACGTTCAAAAATAAAACATTTGAAAACGGACCATTTTCCACATTTCTGAAGCATGACGTAATGGGGGGGTGTTATCTCTTTTGTCGAAAATCAGCCGTTTTTGCTCGAACATTAAATGCCTCCAAATGGTATTTAATTAACTTCCCGAGCCCCTGGAAGCATGAAAATCACTTTACACATGCTAATTTTAGCTCTAACACTGATGATCCACCTACAAATGTGAACTGACGTTCAAAAATAAAACATTTGAAAACGGACCATTTTCCACATTTCTGAAGCATGACGTAATGGGGGGGTGTTATCTCTTTTGTCGAAAATCAGCCGTTTTTGCTCGAACATTAAATGCCTCCAAATGGTATTTAATTAACTTCCCGAGCCCCTGGAAGCATGAAAATCACTTTAAACATGCTAATTTTAGCTCTAACACTGATGATCCACCTACAAATGTGAACTGACGTTCAAAAATAAAACATTTGAAAACGGACCATTTTCCACATTTCTGAAGCATGACGTAATGGGGGGGGGGTGTTATCTCTTTTGTCGAAAATCAGCCGTTTTTGCTCGAACATTAAATACCTCCAAATGGTATTTATTTCACTTCCCGGGGTGAAGAAACCCTTTTTGAGAACTCAGAGTGAGTAAATTGGCCATTTTCATGCACTTTTAACCATTCCATAAATCTTGTGTTTTGGGCCCCTGGAAGCATGAAAATCACTTTAAACATGCTAATTTTAGCTCTAACACTGATGATCCACCTACAAATGTGAACTGACGTTCAAAAATAAAACATTTGAAAACGGACCATTTTCCACATTTCTGAAGCATGACGTAATGGGGGGGTGTTATCTCTTTTGTCGAAAATCAGCCGTTTTTGCTCGAACATTAAATGCCTCCAAATGGTATTTAATTAACTTCCCGAGCCCCTGGAAGCATGAAAATCACTTTAAACATGCTAATTTTAGCTCTAACACTGATGATCCACCTACAAATGTGAACTGACGTTCAAAAATAAAACATTTGAAAACGGACCATTTTCCACATTTCTGAAGCATGACGTAATGGGGGGGTGTTATCTCTTTTGTCGAAAATCAGCCGTTTTTGCTCGAACATTAAATGCCTCCAAATGGTATTTAATTAACTTCCCGGGGTGAAGAAACCCTTTTTGAGAACTCAGAGTGAGTAAATTTGCCATTTTCATGCACTTTTAACCATTCCATAAATCTTGTGTTTTGGGCCCCTGGAAGCATGAAAATCACTTTAAACATGCTAATTTTAGCTCTAACACTGATGATCCACCTACAAATGTGAACTGACGTTCAAAAATAAAACATTTGAAAACGGACCATTTTCCACATTTCTGAAGCATGACGTAATGGGGGGGTGTTATCTCTTTTGTCGAAAATCAGCCGTTTTTGCTCGAACATTAAATGCCTCCAAATGGTATTTAATTAACTTCCCGAGCGCCTGGAAGCATGAAAATCACTTTAAACATGCTAATTTTAGCTCTAACACTGATGATCCACCTACAAATGTGAACTGACGTTCAAAAATAAAACATTTGAAAACGGACCATTTTCCACATTTCTGAAGCATGACGTAATGGGGGGGGTGTTATCTCTTTTGTCGAAAATCAGCCGTTTTTGCTCGAACATTAAATGCCTCCAAATGGTATTTAATTAGCTTCCCGAGCCCCTGGAAGCATGAAAATCACTTTAAACATGCTAATTTTAGTTCTAACACTGATGATCCACCTACAAATGTGAACTGACGTTCAAAAATAAAACATTTGAAAACGGACCATTTTCCACATTTCTGAAGCATGACGTAATGGGGGGTGTTATCTCTTTTGTCGAAAATCAGCCGTTTTTGCTCGAACATTAAATGCCTCCAAATGGTATTTAATTAACTTCCCGAGCCCCTGGAAGCATGAAAATCACTTTAAACATGCTAATTTTAGCTCTAACACTGATGATCCACCTACAAATGTGAACTGACGTTCAAAAATAAAACATTTGAAAACGGACCATTTTCCACATTTCTGAAGCATGACGTAATGGGGGGGTGTTATCTCTTTTGTCGAAAATCAGCCGTTTTTGCTCAAACATTAAATGCCTCCAAATGGTATTTAATTCACTTCCCGAGCCCCTGGAAGCCTGAAAATCACTTTAAACATGCTAATTTTAGCTCTAACACTGATGATTCACCTACAAATGTGAACTGACGTTCAAAAATAAAACATTTGAAAACGGACCATTTTCCAGATTTCTGAAGCATGACGTAATGGGGGGTGTTATCTCTTTTGTCGAAAATCAGCCGTTTTTGCTCGAACATTAAATGCTTCCAAATGGTATTTAATTAACTTCCCGGGGTGAAGAAACCCTTTTTGAGAACTCAGAGTGAGTAAATTGGCCATTTTCATGCACTTTTAACCATTCCATAAATCTTGTGTTTTGGGCCCCTGGAAGCATGAAAATCACTTTAAACATGCTAATTTTAGCTCTAACACTGATGATCCACCTACAAATGTGAACTGACGTTCAAAAATAAAACATTTGAAAACGGACCATTTTCCACATTTCTGAAGCATGACGTAATGGGGGGGTGGTATCTCTTTTGTCAAAAATCAGCCGTTTTTGCTCGAACATTAAATGCCTCCAAATGGTATTTATTTCACTTCCCGAGCCCCTGGAAGCATGAAAATCACTTTAAACATGCTAATTTTAGCTCTAACACTGATGATCCACATTCAAATGTGAACTGACGTTCAAAAATAAAACATTTGAAAACGGACCATTTTCCACATTTCTGAAGCATGATGTAATGGGGGGGTGTTATCTCTTTTGTCGAAAATCAGCCGTTTTTGCTCGAACATTAAATGCCTCCAAATGGTATTTATTTCACTTCCCGAGCCCCTGGAAGCATGAAAATCACTTTAAACATGCTAATTTTAGCTCTAACACTGATGATCCACCTACAAATGTGAACTGACGTTCAAAAATAAAACATTTGAAAACGGACCATTTTCCACATTTCTGAAGCATGACGTAATGGGGGGGTGTTATCTCTTTTGTCGAAAATCAGCCGTTTTTGCTCGAACATTAAATGCCTCCAAATGGTATTTATTTCACTTCCCGAGCCCCTGGAAGCATGAAAATCACTTTAAACATGCTAATTTTAGCTCTAACACTGATGATCCACCTACAAATGTGAACTGACGTTCAAAAATAAAACATTTGAAAACGGACCATTTTCCACATTTCTGAAGCATGACGTAATGGGGGGGGTGTTATCTCTTTTGTCGAAAATCAGCCGTTTTTGCTCGAACATTAAATGCCTCCAAATGGTATTTAATTAACTTCCCGAGCCCCTGGAAGCATTAAAATCACTTTAAACATGCTAATTTTAGCTCTAACACTGATGATCCACCTACAAATGTGAACTGACGTTCAAAAATAAAACATTTGAAAACGGACCATTTTCCACATTTCTGAAGCATGACGTAATGGGGGGGTGTTATCTCTTTTGTCGAAAATCAGCCGTTTTTGCTCGAACATTAAATGCCTCCAAATGGTATTTAATTAACTTCCCGAGCCCCTGGAAGCATGAAAATCACTTTAAACATGCTAATTTTAGCTCTAACACTGATGATCCACCTACAAATGTGAACTGACGTTCAAAAATAAAACATTTGAAAACGGACCATTTTCCACATTTCTGAAGCATGACGTAATGGGGGGGTGTTATCTCTTTTGTCGAAAATCAGCCGTTTTTGCTCGAACATTAAATGCCTCCAAATGGTATTTAATTAACTTCCCGAGCCCCTGGAAGCATGAAAATCACTTTAAACATGCTAATTTTAGCTCTAACACTGATGATCCACCTACAAATGTGAACTGACGTTCAAAAATAAAACATTTGAAAACGGACCATTTTCCACATTTCTGAAGCATGACGTAATGGGGGGGGGGTGTTATCTCTTTTGTCGAAAATCAGCCGTTTTTGCTCGAACATTAAATACCTCCAAATGGTATTTATTTCACTTCCCGGGGTGAAGAAACCCTTTTTGAGAACTCAGAGTGAGTAAATTGGCCATTTTCATGCACTTTTAACCATTCCATAAATCTTGTGTTTTGGGCCCCTGGAAGCATGAAAATCACTTTAAACATGCTAATTTTAGCTCTAACACTGATGATCCACCTACAAATGTGAACTGACGTTCAAAAATAAAACATTTGAAAACGGACCATTTTCCACATTTCTGAAGCATGACGTAATGGGGGGGTGTTATCTCTTTTGTCGAAAATCAGCCGTTTTTGCTCGAACATTAAATGCCTCCAAATGGTATTTAATTAACTTCCCGAGCCCCTGGAAGCATGAAAATCACTTTAAACATGCTAATTTTAGCTCTAACACTGATGATCCACCTACAAATGTGAACTGACGTTCAAAAATAAAACATTTGAAAACGGACCATTTTCCACATTTCTGAAGCATGACGTAATGGGGGGGTGTTATCTCTTTTGTCGAAAATCAGCCGTTTTTGCTCGAACATTAAATGCCTCCAAATGGTATTTAATTAACTTCCCGGGGTGAAGAAACCCTTTTTGAGAACTCAGAGTGAGTAAATTTGCCATTTTCATGCACTTTTAACCATTCCATAAATCTTGTGTTTTGGGCCCCTGGAAGCATGAAAATCACTTTAAACATGCTAATTTTAGCTCTAACACTGATGATCCACCTACAAATGTGAACTGACGTTCAAAAATAAAACATTTGAAAACGGACCATTTTCCACATTTCTGAAGCATGACGTAATGGGGGGGTGTTATCTCTTTTGTCGAAAATCAGCCGTTTTTGCTCGAACATTAAATGCCTCCAAATGGTATTTAATTAACTTCCCGAGCGCCTGGAAGCATGAAAATCACTTTAAACATGCTAATTTTAGCTCTAACACTGATGATCCACCTACAAATGTGAACTGACGTTCAAAAATAAAACATTTGAAAACGGACCATTTTCCACATTTCTGAAGCATGACGTAATGGGGGGGGTGTTATCTCTTTTGTCGAAAATCAGCCGTTTTTGCTCGAACATTAAATGCCTCCAAATGGTATTTAATTAGCTTCCCGAGCCCCTGGAAGCATGAAAATCACTTTAAACATGCTAATTTTAGTTCTAACACTGATGATCCACCTACAAATGTGAACTGACGTTCAAAAATAAAACATTTGAAAACGGACCATTTTCCACATTTCTGAAGCATGACGTAATGGGGGGTGTTATCTCTTTTGTCGAAAATCAGCCGTTTTTGCTCGAACATTAAATGCCTCCAAATGGTATTTAATTAACTTCCCGAGCCCCTGGAAGCATGAAAATCACTTTAAACATGCTAATTTTAGCTCTAACACTGATGATCCACCTACAAATGTGAACTGACGTTCAAAAATAAAACATTTGAAAACGGACCATTTTCCACATTTCTGAAGCATGACGTAATGGGGGGGTGTTATCTCTTTTGTCGAAAATCAGCCGTTTTTGCTCAAACATTAAATGCCTCCAAATGGTATTTAATTCACTTCCCGAGCCCCTGGAAGCCTGAAAATCACTTTAAACATGCTAATTTTAGCTCTAACACTGATGATTCACCTACAAATGTGAACTGACGTTCAAAAATAAAACATTTGAAAACGGACCATTTTCCAGATTTCTGAAGCATGACGTAATGGGGGGTGTTATCTCTTTTGTCGAAAATCAGCCGTTTTTGCTCGAACATTAAATGCTTCCAAATGGTATTTAATTAACTTCCCGGGGTGAAGAAACCCTTTTTGAGAACTCAGAGTGAGTAAATTGGCCATTTTCATGCACTTTTAACCATTCCATAAATCTTGTGTTTTGGGCCCCTGGAAGCATGAAAATCACTTTAAACATGCTAATTTTAGCTCTAACACTGATGATCCACCTACAAATGTGAACTGACGTTCAAAAATAAAACATTTGAAAACGGACCATTTTCCACATTTCTGAAGCATGACGTAATGGGGGGGTGGTATCTCTTTTGTCAAAAATCAGCCGTTTTTGCTCGAACATTAAATGCCTCCAAATGGTATTTATTTCACTTCCCGAGCCCCTGGAAGCATGAAAATCACTTTAAACATGCTAATTTTAGCTCTAACACTGATGATCCACATTCAAATGTGAACTGACGTTCAAAAATAAAACATTTGAAAACGGACCATTTTCCACATTTCTGAAGCATGATGTAATGGGGGGGTGTTATCTCTTTTGTCGAAAATCAGCCGTTTTTGCTCGAACATTAAATGCCTCCAAATGGTATTTATTTCACTTCCCGAGCCCCTGGAAGCATGAAAATCACTTTAAACATGCTAATTTTAGCTCTAACACTGATGATCCACCTACAAATGTGAACTGACGTTCAAAAATAAAACATTTGAAAACGGACCATTTTCCACATTTCTGAAGCATGACGTAATGGGGGGGTGTTATCTCTTTTGTCGAAAATCAGCCGTTTTTGCTCGAACATTAAGTGCCTCCAAATGGTATTTATTTCACTTCCCGAGCCCCTGGAAGCATGAAAATCACTTTAAACATGCTAATTTTAGCTCTAACACTGATGATCCACCTACAAATGTGAACTGACGTTCAAAAATAAAACATTTGAAAATGGACCATTTTCCACATTTCTGAAGCATGACGTAATGGGGGGGGTGTTATCTCTTTTGTCGAAAATCAGCCGTTTTTGCTCGAACATTAAATGCCTCCAAATGGTATTTAATTAACTTCCCGAGCCCCTGGAAGCATTAAAATCACTTTAAACATGCTAATTTTAGCTCTAACACTGATGATCCACCTACAAATGTGAACTGACGTTCAAAAATAAAACATTTGAAAACGGACCATTTTCCACATTTCTGAAGCATGACGTAATGGGGGGGTGTTATCTCTTTTGTCGAAAATCAGCCGTTTTTGCTCGAACATTAAATGCCTCCAAATGGTATTTAATTAACTTCCCGAGCCCCTGGAAGCATGAAAATCACTTTAAACATGCTAATTTTAGCTCTAACACTGATGATCCACCTACAAATGTGAACTGACGTTCAAAAATAAAACATTTGAAAACGGACCATTTTCCACATTTCTGAAGCATGACGTAATGGGGGGGTGTTATCTCTTTTGTCGAAAATCAGCCGTTTTTGCTCGAACATTAAATGCCTCCAAATGGTATTTAATTAACTTCCCGAGCCCCTGGAAGCATGAAAATCACTTTAAACATGCTAATTTTAGCTCTAACACTGATGATCCACCTACAAATGTGAACTGACGTTCAAAAATAAAACATTTGAAAACGGACCATTTTCCACATTTCTGAAGCATGACGTAATGGGGGGGGGGTGTTATCTCTTTTGTCGAAAATCAGCCGTTTTTGCTCGAACATTAAATACCTCCAAATGGTATTTATTTCACTTCCCGGGGTGAAGAAACCCTTTTTGAGAACTCAGAGTGAGTAAATTGGCCATTTTCATGCACTTTTAACCATTCCATAAATCTTGTGTTTTGGGCCCCTGGAAGCATGAAAATCACTTTAAACATGCTAATTTTAGCTCTAACACTGATGATCCACCTACAAATGTGAACTGACGTTCAAAAATAAAACATTTGAAAACGGACCATTTTCCACATTTCTGAAGCATGACGTAATGGGGGGGTGTTATCTCTTTTGTCGAAAATCAGCCGTTTTTGCTCGAACATTAAATGCCTCCAAATGGTATTTAATTAACTTCCCGAGCCCCTGGAAGCATGAAAATCACTTTAAACATGCTAATTTTAGCTCTAACACTGATGATCCACCTACAAATGTGAACTGACGTTCAAAAATAAAACATTTGAAAACGGACCATTTTCCACATTTCTGAAGCATGACGTAATGGGGGGGTGTTATCTCTTTTGTCGAAAATCAGCCGTTTTTGCTCGAACATTAAATGCCTCCAAATGGTATTTAATTAACTTCCCGGGGTGAAGAAACCCTTTTTGAGAACTCAGAGTGAGTAAATTTGCCATTTTCATGCACTTTTAACCATTCCATAAATCTTGTGTTTTGGGCCCCTGGAAGCATGAAAATCACTTTAAACATGCTAATTTTAGCTCTAACACTGATGATCCACCTACAAATGTGAACTGACGTTCAAAAATAAAACATTTGAAAACGGACCATTTTCCACATTTCTGAAGCATGACGTAATGGGGGGGTGTTATCTCTTTTGTCGAAAATCAGCCGTTTTTGCTCGAACATTAAATGCCTCCAAATGGTATTTAATTAACTTCCCGAGCGCCTGGAAGCATGAAAATCACTTTAAACATGCTAATTTTAGCTCTAACACTGATGATCCACCTACAAATGTGAACTGACGTTCAAAAATAAAACATTTGAAAACGGACCATTTTCCACATTTCTGAAGCATGACGTAATGGGGGGGGTGTTATCTCTTTTGTCGAAAATCAGCCGTTTTTGCTCGAACATTAAATGCCTCCAAATGGTATTTAATTAGCTTCCCGAGCCCCTGGAAGCATGAAAATCACTTTAAACATGCTAATTTTAGTTCTAACACTGATGATCCACCTACAAATGTGAACTGACGTTCAAAAATAAAACATTTGAAAACGGACCATTTTCCACATTTCTGAAGCATGACGTAATGGGGGGGTGTTATCTCTTTTGTCGAAAATCAGCCGTTTTTGCTCGAACATTAAATGCCTCCAAATGGTATTTAATTAACTTCCCGAGCCCCTGGAAGCATGAAAATCACTTTAAACATGCTAATTTTAGCTCTAACACTGATGATCCACCTACAAATGTGAACTGACGTTCAAAAATAAAACATTTGAAAACGGACCATTTTCCACATTTCTGAAGCATGACGTAATGGGGGGGTGTTATCTCTTTTGTCGAAAATCAGCCGTTTTTGCTCAAACATTAAATGCCTCCAAATGGTATTTAATTCACTTCCCGAGCCCCTGGAAGCCTGAAAATCACTTTAAACATGCTAATTTTAGCTCTAACACTGATGATTCACCTACAAATGTGAACTGACGTTCAAAAATAAAACATTTGAAAACGGACCATTTTCCAGATTTCTGAAGCATGACGTAATGGGGGGTGTTATCTCTTTTGTCGAAAATCAGCCGTTTTTGCTCGAACATTAAATGCTTCCAAATGGTATTTAATTAACTTCCCGGGGTGAAGAAACCCTTTTTGAGAACTCAGAGTGAGTAAATTGGCCATTTTCATGCACTTTTAACCATTCCATAAATCTTGTGTTTTGGGCCCCTGGAAGCATGAAAATCACTTTAAACATGCTAATTTTAGCTCTAACACTGATGATCCACCTACAAATGTGAACTGACGTTCAAAAATAAAACATTTGAAAACGGACCATTTTCCACATTTCTGAAGCATGACGTAATGGGGGGGTGTTATCTCTTTTGTCAAAAATCAGCCGTTTTTGCTCGAACATTAAATGCCTCCAAATGGTATTTATTTCACTTCCCGAGCCCCTGGAAGCATGAAAATCACTTTAAACATGCTAATTTTAGCTCTAACACTGATGATCCACATTCAAATGTGAACTGACGTTCAAAAATAAAACATTTGAAAACGGACCATTTTCCACATTTCTGAAGCATGATGTAATGGGGGGGTGTTATCTCTTTTGTCGAAAATCAGCCGTTTTTGCTCGAACATTAAATGCCTCCAAATGGTATTTATTTCACTTCCCGAGCCCCTGGAAGCATGAAAATCACTTTAAACATGCTAATTTTAGCTCTAACACTGATGATCCACCTACAAATGTGAACTGACGTTCAAAAATAAAACATTTGAAAACGGACCATTTTCCACATTTCTGAAGCATGACGTAATGGGGGGGTGTTATCTCTTTTGTCGAAAATCAGCCGTTTTTGCTCGAACATTAAATGCCTCCAAATGGTATTTATTTCACTTCCCGAGCCCCTGGAAGCATGAAAATCACTTTAAACATGCTAATTTTAGCTCTAACACTGATGATCCACCTACAAATGTGAACTGACGTTCAAAAATAAAACATTTGAAAATGGACCATTTTCCACATTTCTGAAGCATGACGTAATGGGGGGGTGTTATCTCTTTTGTCGAAAATCAGCCGTTTTTGCTCGAACATTAAATGCCTCCAAATGGTATTTAATTAACTTCCCGAGCCCCTGGAAGCATTAAAATCACTTTAAACATGCTAATTTTAGCTCTAACACTGATGATCCACCTACAAATGTGAACTGACGTTCAAAAATAAAACATTTGAAAACGGACCATTTTCCACATTTCTGAAGCATGACGTAATGGGGGGGTGTTATCTCTTTTGTCGAAAATCAGCCGTTTTTGCTCGAACATTAAATGCCTCCAAATGGTATTTAATTAACTTCCCGAGCCCCTGGAAGCATGAAAATCACTTTAAACATGCTAATTTTAGCTCTAACACTGATGATCCACCTACAAATGTGAACTGACGTTCAAAAATAAAACATTTGAAAACGGACCATTTTCCACATTTCTGAAGCATGACGTAATGGGGGGGTGTTATCTCTTTTGTCGAAAATCAGCCGTTTTTGCTCGAACATTAAATGCCTCCAAATGGTATTTAATTAACTTCCCGAGCCCCTGGAAGCATGAAAATCACTTTAAACATGCTAATTTTAGCTCTAACACTGATGATCCACCTACAAATGTGAACTGACGTTCAAAAATAAAACATTTGAAAACGGACCATTTTCCACATTTCTGAAGCATGACGTAATGGGGGGGTGTTATCTCTTTTGTCGAAAATCAGCCGTTTTTGCTCGAACATTAAATGCCTCCAAATGGTATTTAATTAACTTCCCGAGCCCCTGGAAGCATGAAAATCACTTTAAACATGCTAATTTTAGCTCTAACACTGATGATCCACCTACAAATGTGAACTGACGTTCAAAAATAAAACATTTGAAAACGGACCATTTTCCACATTTCTGAAGCATGACGTAATGGGGGGGTGTTATCTCTTTTGTCGAAAATCAGCCGTTTTTGCTCGAACATTAAATGCCTCCAAATGGTATTTAATTAACTTCCCGAGCCCCTGGAAGCATGAAAATCACTTTAAACATGCTAATTTTAGCTCTAACACTGATGATCCACCTACAAATGTGAACTGACGTTCAAAAATAAAACATTTGAAAACGGACCATTATCCACATTTCTGAAGCATGACGTAATGGGGGGGTGTTATCTCATTTGTCGAGAATCAGCCGTTTTTGCTCGAACATTAAATGCCTCCAAATGGTATTTATTTCACTTCCCGGGTTGAAGAAACCCTTTTTGAGAACTCAGAGTGAGTAAATTGGCCATTTTCATGCACTTTTAACCATTCCATAAATCTTGTGTTTTGGGCCCCTGGAAGCATGAAAATCACTTTAAACATGCTAATTTTAGCTCTAACACTGATGATCCACCTACAAATGTGAACTGACGTTCAAAAATAAAACATTTGAAAACGGACCATTTTCCACATTTCTGAAGCATGACGTAATGGGGGGGTGTTATCTCTTTTGTCGAAAATCAGCCGTTTTTGCTCGAACATTAAATGCCTCCAAATGGTATTTAATTAACTTCCCGAGCCCCTGGAAGCATGAAAATCACTTTAAACATGCTAATTTTAGCTCTAACACTGATGATCCACCTACAAATGTGAACTGACGTTCAAAAATAAAACATTTGAAAACGGACCATTTTCGACATTTCTGAAGCATGACGTAATGGGGGGGTGTTATCTCTTTTGTCGAAAATCAGCCGTTTTTGCTCGAACATTAAATGCCTCCAAATGGTATTTATTTCACTTCCCGAGCCCCTGGAAGCATGAAAATCACTTTAAACATGCTAATTTTAGCTCTAACACTGATGATCCACCTACAAATGTGAACTGACGTTCAAAAATAAAACATTTGAAAACGGACCATTTTCCACATTTCTGAAGCATGACGTAATGGGGGGGTGTTATCTCTTTTGTCGAAAATCAGCCGTTTTTGCTCGAACATCAAATGCCTCCAAATGGTATTTATTTCACTTCCCAAGCCCCTGGAAGCATGAAAATCACTTTAAACATGCTAATTTTAGCTCTAACACTGATGATCCACCTACAAATGTGAACTGACGTTCAAAAATAAAACATTTGAAAACGGACCATTTTCCACATTTCTGAAGCATGACGTAATGGGGGGGTGTTATCTCTTTTGTCGAAAATCAGCCGTTTTTGCTCGAACATTAAATGCCTCCAAATGGTATTTATTTCACTTCCCGGGGTAAAGAAACCCTTTTTGAGGACTCAGAGTGAGTAAATTGGCCATTTTCATGCACTTTTAACCATTCCATAAATCTTGTGTTTTGGGCCCCTGGAAGCATGAAAATCACTTTAAACATGCTAATTTTAGCTCTAACACTGATGATCCACCTACAAATGTGAACTGACGTTCAAAAATAAAACATTTGAAAACGGACCATTTTCCACATTTCTGAAGCATGACGTAATGGGGGGGTGTTATCTCTTTTGTCGAAAATCAGCCGTTTTTGCTCGAACATTAAATGCTTCCAAATGGTATTTATTTCACTTCCCGGGGTGAAGAAACTCTTTTTGAGAACTCAGAGTGAGTAAATTGGCCATTTTCATGCACTTTTAACCATTCCATAAATCTTGTGTTTTGGGCCCCTGGAAGCATGAAAATCACTTTAAACATGCTAATTTTAGCTCTAACACTGATGATCCACCTACAAATGTGAACTGACGTTCAAAAATAAAACATTTGAAAACGGACCATTTTCCACATTTCTGAAGCATGACGTAATGGGGGGGTGTTATCTCTTTTGTCGAAAATCAGCCGTTTTTGCTCGAACATTAAATGCCTCCAAATGGTATTTATTTCACTTTCCAGGGTGAAGAAACCCTTTTTGAGAACTCAGAGTGAGTAAATTGGCCATTTTCATGCACTTTTAACCATTCCATTAATCTTGTGTTTTGGGCCCCTGGAAGCATGCAAATCACTTTAAACATGCTAATTTTAGCTCTAACACTGATGATCCACCTACAAATGTGAACTGACGTTCAAAAATAAAACATTTGAAAACGGACCATTTTCCACATTTCTGAAGCATGACGTAATGGGGGGGTGTTATCTCTTTTGTCGAAAATCAGCCGTTTTTGCTCGAACATTAAATGCCTCCAAATGGTATTTAATTAACTTCCCGAGCCCCTGGAAGCATGAAAATCACTTTAAACATGCTAATTTTAGCTCTAACACTGATGATCCACCTACAAATGTGAACTGACGTTCAAAAATAAAACATTTGAAAACGGACCATTTTCCACATTTCTGAAGCATGACGTAATGGGGGGGTGTTATCTCTTTTGTCGAAAATCAGCCGTTTTTGCTCGAACATTAAATGCCTCCAAATGGTATTTAATTAACTTCCCAAGCCCCTGGAAGCATGAAAATCACTTTAAACATGCTAATTTTAGCTCTAACACTGATGATCCACCTACAAATGTGAACTGACGTTCAAAAATAAAACATTTGAAAACGGACCATTTTCCACATTTCTGAAGCATGACGTAATGGGGGGGTGTTATCTCTTTTGTCGAAAATCAGCCGTTTTTGCTCGAACATTAAATGCCTCCAAATGGTATTTAATTAACTTCCCGAGCCCCTGGAAGCATGAAAATCACTTTAAACATGCTAATTTTAGCTCTAACACTGATGATCCACCTACAAATGTGAACTGACGTTCAAAAATAAAACATTTGAAAACGGACCATTATCCACATTTCTGAAGCATGACGTAATGGGGGGGTGTTATCTCATTTGTCGAGAATCAGCCGTTTTTGCTCGAACATTAAATGCCTCCAAATGGTATTTATTTCACTTCCCGGGGTGAAGAAACCCTTTTTGAGAGCTCAGAGTGAGTAAATTGGCCATTTTCATGCACTTTTAACCATTCCATAAATCTTGTGTTTTGGGCCCCTGGAAGCATGAAAATCACTTTAAACATGCTAATTTTAGCTCTAACACTGATGATCCACCTACAAATGTGAACTGACGTTCAAAAATAAAACATTTGAAAACGGACCATTTTCCACATTTCTGAAGCATGACGTAATGGGGGGGTGTTATCTCTTTTGTCGAAAATCAGCCGTTTTTGCTCGAACATTAAATGCCTCCAAATGGTATTTAATTAACTTCCCGAGCCCCTGGAAGCATGAAAATCACTTTAAACATGCTAATTTTAGCTCTAACACTGATGATCCACCTACAAATGTGAACTGACGTTCAAAAATTAAACATTTGAAAACGGACCATTTTCCACATTTCTGAAGCATGACGTAATGGGGGGGTGTTATCTCTTTTGTCGAAAATCAGCCGTTTTTGCTCGAACATTAAATGCCTCCAAATGGTATTTATTTCACTTCCCGAGCCCCTGGAAGCATGAAAATCACTTTAAACATGCTAATTTTAGCTCTAACACTGATGATCCACCTACAAATGTGAACTGACGTTCAAAAATAAAACATTTGAAAACGGACCATTTTCCACATTTCTGAAGCATGACGTAATGGGGGGGTGTTATCTCTTTTGTCGAAAATCAGCCGTTTTTGCTCGAACATTAAATGCCTCCAAATGGTATTTATTTCACTTCCCAAGCCCCTGGAAGCATGAAAATCACTTTAAACATGCTAATTTTAGCTCTAACACTGATGATCCAGCTACAAATGTGAACTGACGTTCAAAAATAAAACATTTGAAAACGGACCATTTTCCACATTTCTGAAGCATGACGTAATGGGGGGGTGTTATCTCTTTTGTCGAAAATCAGCCGTTTTTGCTCGAACATTAAATGCCTCCAAATGGTATTTAATTAACTTCCCGAGCCCCTGGAAGCATGAAAATCACTTTAAACATGCTAATTTTAGCTCTAACACTGATGATCCACCTACAAATGTGAACTGACGTTCAAAAATAAAACATTTGAAAACGGACCATTTTCCACATTTCTGAAGCATGACGTAATGGGGGGGGGTGTTATCTCTTTTGTCGAAAATCAGCCGTTTTTGCTCGAACATTAAATGCCTCCAAATGGTATTTATTTCACTTCCCGGGGTGAAGAAACCCTTTTTGAGAACTCAGAGTGAGTAAATTGGCCATTTTCATGCACTTTTAACCATTCCATAAATCTTGTGTTTTGGGCCCCTGGAAGCATGAAAATCACTTTAAACATGCTAATTTTAGCTCTAACACTGATGATCCACCTACAAATGTGAACTGACGTTCAAAAATAAAACATTTGAAAACGGACCATTTTCCACATTTCTGAAGCATGACGTAATGGGGGGGTGTTATCTCTTTTGTCGAAAATCAGCCGTTTTTGCTCGAACATTAAATGCCTCCAAATGGTATTTAATTAACTTCCCGGGGTGAAGAAACCCTTTTTGAGAACTCAGAGTGAGTAAATTTGCCATTTTCATGCACTTTTAACCATTCCATAAATCTTGTGTTTTGGGCCCCTGGAAGCATGAAAATCACTTTAAACATGCTAATTTTAGCTCTAACACTGATGATCCACCTACAAATGTGAACTGACGTTCAAAAATAAAACATTTGAAAACGGACCATTTTCCACATTTCTGAAGCATGACGTAATGGGGGGGTGTTATCTCTTTTGTCGAAAATCAGCCGTTTTTGCTCGAACATTAAATGCCTCCAAATGGTATTTAATTAACTTCCCGAGCCCCTGGAAGCATGAAAATCACTTTAAACATGCTAATTTTAGCTCTAACACTGATGATCCACCTACAAATGTGAACTGACGTTCAAAAATAAAACATTTGAAAACGGACCATTTTCCACATTTCTGAAGCATGACGTAATGGGGGGGGTGTTATCTCTTTTGTCGAAAATCAGCCGTTTTTGCTCGAACATTAAATGCCTCCAAATGGTATTTAATTAGCTTCCCGAGCCCCTGGAAGCATGAAAATCACTTTAAACATGCTAATTTTAGTTCTAACACTGATGATCCACCTACAAATGTGAACTGACGTTCAAAAATAAAACATTTGAAAACGGACCATTTTCCACATTTCTGAAGCATGACGTAATGGGGGGGTGTTATCTCTTTTGTCGAAAATCAGCCGTTTTTGCTCGAACATTAAATGCCTCCAAATGGTATTTAATTAACTTCCCGAGCCCCTGGAAGCATGAAAATCACTTTAAACATGCTAATTTTAGCTCTAACACTGATGATCCACCTACAAATGTGAACTGACGTTCAAAAATAAAACATTTGAAAACGGACCATTTTCCACATTTCTGAAGCATGACGTAATGGGGGGGTGTTATCTCTTTTGTCGAAAATCAGCCGTTTTTGCTCAAACATTAAATGCCTCCAAATGGTATTTAATTCACTTCCCGAGCCCCTGGAAGCCTGAAAATCACTTTAAACATGCTAATTTTAGCTCTAACACTGATGATTCACCTACAAATGTGAACTGACGTTCAAAAATAAAACATTTGAAAACGGACCATTTTCCAGATTTCTGAAGCATGACGTAATGGGGGGTGTTATCTCTTTTGTCGAAAATCAGCCGTTTTTGCTCGAACATTAAATGCTTCCAAATGGTATTTAATTAACTTCCCGGGGTGAAGAAACCCTTTTTGAGAACTCAGAGTGAGTAAATTGGCCATTTTCATGCACTTTTAACCATTCCATAAATCTTGTGTTTTGGGCCCCTGGAAGCATGAAAATCACTTTAAACATGCTAATTTTAGCTCTAACACTGATGATCCACCTACAAATGTGAACTGACGTTCAAAAATAAAACATTTGAAAACGGACCATTTTCCACATTTCTGAAGCATGACGTAATGGGGGGGTGTTATCTCTTTTGTCAAAAATCAGCCGTTTTTGCTCGAACATTAAATGCCTCCAAATGGTATTTATTTCACTTCCCGAGCCCCTGGAAGCATGAAAATCACTTTAAACATGCTAATTTTAGCTCTAACACTGATGATCCACCTACAAATGTGAACTGACGTTCAAAAATAAAACATTTGAAAACGGACCATTTTCCACATTTCTGAAGCATGACGTAATGGGGGGGTGTTATCTCTTTTGTCGAAAATCAGCCGTTTTTGCTCGAACATTAAATGCCTCCAAATGGTATTTATTTCACTTCCCGAGCCCCTGGAAGCATGAAAATCACTTTAAACATGCTAATTTTAGCTCTAACACTGATGATCCACCTACAAATGTGAACTGACGTTCAAAAATAAAACATTTGAAAACGGACCATTTTCCACATTTCTGAAGCATGACGTAATGGGGGGGTGTTATCTCTTTTGTCGAAAATCAGCCGTTTTTGCTCGAACATTAAATGCCTCCAAATGGTATTTATTTCACTTCCCGAGCCCCTGGAAGCATGAAAATCACTTTAAACATGCTAATTTTAGCTCTAACACTGATGATCCACCTACAAATGTGAACTGACGTTCAAAAATAAAACATTTGAAAATGGACCATTTTCCACATTTCTGAAGCATGACGTAATGGGGGGGTGTTATCTCTTTTGTCGAAAATCAGCCGTTTTTGCTCGAACATTAAATGCCTCCAAATGGTATTTAATTAACTTCCCGAGCCCCTGGAAGCATTAAAATCACTTTAAACATGCTAATTTTAGCTCTAACACTGATGATCCAGCTACAAATGTGAACTGACGTTCAAAAATAAAACATTTGAAAACGGACCATTTTCCACATTTCTGAAGCATGACGTAATGGGGGGGTGTTATCTCTTTTGTCGAAAATCAGCCGTTTTTGCTCGAACATTAAATGCCTCCAAATGGTATTTAATTAACTTCCCGAGCCCCTGGAAGCATGAAAATCACTTTAAACATGCTAATTTTAGCTCTAACACTGATGATCCACCTACAAATGTGAACTGACGTTCAAAAATAAAACATTTGAAAACGGACCATTTTCCACATTTCTGAAGCATGACGTAATGGGGGGGTGTTATCTCTTTTGTCGAAAATCAGCCGTTTTTGCTCGAACATTAAATGCCTCCAAATGGTATTTAATTAACTTCCCGAGCCCCTGGAAGCATGAAAATCACTTTAAACATGCTAATTTTAGCTCTAACACTGATGATCCACCTACAAATGTGAACTGACGTTCAAAAATAAAACATTTGAAAACGGACCATTTTCCACATTTCTGAAGCATGACGTAATGGGGGGGTGTTATCTCTTTTGTCGAAAATCAGCCGTTTTTGCTCGAACATTAAATGCCTCCAAATGGTATTTAATTAACTTCCCGAGCCCCTGGAAGCATGAAAATCACTTTAAACATGCTAATTTTAGCTCTAACACTGATGATCCACCTACAAATGTGAACTGACGTTCAAAAATAAAACATTTGAAAACGGACCATTTTCCACATTTCTGAAGCATGACGTAATGGGGGGGTGTTATCTCTTTTGTCGAAAATCAGCCGTTTTTGCTCGAACATTAAATGCCTCCAAATGGTATTTAATTAACTTCCCGAGCCCCTGGAAGCATGAAAATCACTTTAAACATGCTAATTTTAGCTCTAACACTGATGATCCACCTACAAATGTGAACTGACGTTCAAAAATAAAACATTTGAAAACGGACCATTATCCACATTTCTGAAGCATGACGTAATGGGGGGGTGTTATCTCATTTGTCGAGAATCAGCCGTTTTTGCTCGAACATTAAATGCCTCCAAATGGTATTTATTTCACTTCCCGGGTTGAAGAAACCCTTTTTGAGAACTCAGAGTGAGTAAATTGGCCATTTTCATGCACTTTTAACCATTCCATAAATCTTGTGTTTTGGGCCCCTGGAAGCATGAAAATCACTTTAAACATGCTAATTTTAGCTCTAACACTGATGATCCACCTACAAATGTGAACTGACGTTCAAAAATAAAACATTTGAAAACGGACTATTTTCCACATTTCTGAAGCATGACGTAATGGGGGGGTGTTATCTCTTTTGTCGAAAATCAGCCGTTTTTGCTCGAACATTAAATGCCTCCAAATGGTATTTAATTAACTTCCCGAGCCCCTGGAAGCATGAAAATCACTTTAAACATGCTAATTTTAGCTCTAACACTGATGATCCACCTACAAATGTGAACTGACGTTCAAAAATAAAACATTTGAAAACGGACCATTTTCGACATTTCTGAAGCATGACGTAATGGGGGGGTGTTATCTCTTTTGTCGAAAATCAGCCGTTTTTGCTCGAACATTAAATGCCTCCAAATGGTATTTATTTCACTTCCCGAGCCCCTGGAAGCATGAAAATCACTTTAAACATGCTAATTTTAGCTCTAACACTGATGATCCACCTACAAATGTGAACTGACGTTCAAAAATAAAACATTTGAAAACGGACCATTTTCCACATTTCTGAAGCATGACGTAATGGGGGGGTGTTATCTCTTTTGTCGAAAATCAGCCGTTTTTGCTCGAACATCAAATGCCTCCAAATGGTATTTATTTCACTTCCCAAGCCCCTGGAAGCATGCAAATCACTTTAAACATGCTAATTTTAGCTCTAACACTGATGATCCACCTACAAATGTGAACTGACGTTCAAAAATAAAACATTTGAAAACGGACCATTTTCCACATTTCTGAAGCATGACGTAATGGGGGGGTGTTATCTCTTTTGTCGAAAATCAGCCGTTTTTGCTCGAACATTAAATGCTTCCAAATGGTATTTATTTCACTTCCCGGGGTGAAGAAACTCTTTTTGAGAACTCAGAGTGATTAAATTGGCCATTTTCATGCACTTTTAACCATTCCATAAATCTTGTGTTTTGGGCCCCTGGAAGCATGAAAATCACTTTAAACATGCTAATTTTAGCTCTAACACTGATGATCCACCTACAAATGTGAACTGACGTTCAAAAATAAAACATTTGAAAACGGACCATTTTCCACATTTCTGAAGCATGACGTAATGGGGGGGTGTTATCTCTTTTGTCGAAAATCAGCCGTTTTTGCTCGAACATTAAATGCCTCCAAATGGTATTTATTTCACTTTCCAGGGTGAAGAAACCCTTTTTGAGAACTCAGAGTGAGTAAATTGGCCATTTTCATGCACTTTTAACCATTCCATTAATCTTGTGTTTTGGGCCCCTGGAAGCATGCAAATCACTTTAAACATGCTAATTTTAGCTCTAACACTGATGATCCACCTACAAATGTGAACTGACGTTCAAAAATAAAACATTTGAAAACGGACCATTTTCCACATTTCTGAAGCATGACGTAATGGGGGGGGTGTTATCTCTTTTGTCGAAAATCAGCCGTTTTTGCTCGAACATTAAATGCCTCCAAATGGTATTTAATTAACTTCCCGAGCCCCTGGAAGCATGAAAATCACTTTAAACATGCTAATTTTAGCTCTAACACTGATGATCCACGTACAAATGTGAACTGACGTTCAAAAATAAAACATTTGAAAACGGACCATTTTCCACATTTCTGAAGCATGACGTAATGGGGGGTGTTATCTCTTTTGTCGAAAATCAGCCGTTTTTGCTCGAACATTAAATGCCTCCAAATGGTATTTAATTAACTTCCCGAGCCCCTGGAAGCATGAAAATCACTTTAAACATGCTAATTTTAGCTCTAACACTGATGATCCACCTACAAATGTGAACTGACGTTCAAAAATAAAACATTTGAAAACGGACCATTTTCCACATTTCTGAAGCATGACGTAATGGGGGGTTGTTATCTCTTTTGTCGAAAATCTGCCGTTTTTGCTCGAACATTAAATGCCTCCAAATGGTATTTATTTCACTTCCCGAGCCCCTGGAAGCATGAAAATCACTTTAAACATGCTAATTTTAGCTCTAACACTGATGATCCACCTACAAATGTGAACTGACGTTCAAAAATAAAACATTTGAAAACGGACCATTTTCCACATTTCTGAAGCATGACGTAATGGGGGGGTGTTATCTCTTTTGTCGAAAATCAGCCGTTTTTGTTTGAACATTAAATGCCTCCAAATGGTATTTAATTAACTTCCCGAGCCCCTGGAAGCATGAAAATCACTTTAAACATGCTAATTTTAGCTCTAACACTGATGATCCACCTACAAATGTGAACTGACGTTCAAAAATAAAACATTTGAAAACGGACCATTTTCCACATTTCTGAAGCATGACGTAATGGGGGGTGTTATCTCTTTTGTCGAAAATCAGCCGTTTTTGCTCGAACATTAAATGCCTCCAAATGGTATTTATTTCACTTCCCGGGGTGAAGAAACCCTTTTTGAGAACTCAGAGTGAGTAAATTGGCCATTTTCATGCACTTTTAACCATTCCATTAATCTTGTGTTTTGGGCCCCTGGAAGCATGAAAATCACTTTAAACATGCTAATTTTAGCTCTAACACTGATGATCCACCTACAAATGTGAACTGACGTTCAAAAATAAAACATTTGAAAACTGACCATTTTCCACATTTCTGAAGCATGACGTAATGGGGGGGTGTTATCTCTTTTGTCGAAAATCAGCCGTTTTTGCTCGAACATTAAATGCCTCCAAATGGTATTTATTTCACTTCCCGAGCCCCTGGTAGCATGAAAATCACTTTAAACATGCTAATTTTAGCTCTAACACTGATGATCCACCTACAAATGTGAACTGACGTTCAAAAATAAAACATTTGAAAACGGACCATTTTCCACATTTCTGAAGCATGACGTAATGGGGGGGTGTTATCTCTTTTGTCGAAAATCAGCCGTTTTTGCTCGAACATTAAATGCCTCCAAATGGTATTTAATTCACTTCCCGAGCCCCTGGAAGCATGAAAATCACTTTAAACATGCTAATTTTAGCTCTAACACTGATGATCCACCTACAAATGTGAACTGACGTTCAAAAATAAAACATTTGAAAACTGACCATTTTCCACATTTCTGAAGCATGACATCATGGGGGGGTGTTATCTCTTTTGTCGAAAATCAGCCGTTTTTGCTCGAACATTAAATGCCTCCAAATGGTATTTATTTCACTTCCCGGGGTGAAGAAACCCTTTTTGAGAACTCAGAGTGAGTAAATTGGCCATTTTCATGCACTTTTAACCATTCCATTAATCTTGTGTTTTGGGCCCCTGGAAGCATGAAAATCACTTTAAACATGCTAATTTTAGCTCTAACACTGATGATCCACCTACAAATGTGAACTGACGTTCAAAAATAAAACATTTGAAAACGGACCATTTTCCACATTTCTGAAGCATGACGTAATGGGGGGGTGTTATCTCTTTTGTCGAAAATCAGCCGTTTTTGCTCGAACATTAAATGCCTCCAAATGGTATTTATTTCACTTCCCGAGCCCCTGGAAGCATGAAAATCACTTTAAACATGCTAATTTTAGCTCTAACACTGATGATCCACCTACAAATGTGAACTGACGTTCAAAAATAAAACATTTGAAAACGGACCATTTTCCACATTTCTGAAGCATGACGTAATGGGGGGGTGTTATCTCTTTTGTCGAAAATCAGCCGTTTTTGCTTGAACATTAAATGCCTCCAAATGGTATTTAATTAACTTCCCGGGGTGAAGAAACCCTTTTTGAGAACTCAGAGTGAGTAAATTGGCCATTTTCATGCACTTTTAACCATTCCATAAATCTTGTGTTTTGGGCCCCTGGAAGCATGAAAATCACTTTAATCATGCTAATTTTAGCTCTAACACTGATGATCCACCTACAAATGTGAACTGACGTTCAAAAATAAAACATTTGAAAACGGACCATTTTCCACATTTCTGAAGCATGACGTAATGGGGGGGTGTTATCTCTTTTGTCGAAAATCAGCCGTTTTTGCTCGAACATTAAATGCCTCCAAATGGTATTTATTTCACTTCCCGAGCCCCTGGAAGCATGAAAATCACTTTAAACATGCTAATTTTAGCTCTAACACTGATGATCCACCTACAAATGTGAACTGACATTCAAAAATAAAACATTTGAAAACGGACCATTTTCCACATTTCTGAAGCATGACGTATTGGGGGGGTGTTATCTCTTTTGTCGAAAATCAGCCGTTTTTGCTCGAACATTAAATGCCTCCAAATGGTATTTATTTCACTTCCCGAGCCCCTGGAAGCATGAAAATCACTTTAAACATGCTAATTTTAGCTCTAACACTGATGATCCACCTACAAATGTGAACTGACGTTCAAAAATAAAACATTTGAAAACGGACCATTTTCCACATTTCTGAAGCATGACGTAATGGGGGGGTGTTATCTCTTTTGTCGAAAATCAGCCGTTTTTGCTCGAACATTAAATGCCTCCAAATGGTATTTATTTAACTTCCCAGGGTGAAGAAACCCTTTTTGAGAACTCAGAGTGAGTAAATTGGCCATTTTAATGCACTTTTAACCATTCCATAAATCTTGTGTTTTGGGCCCCTGGAAGCATGAAAATCACTTTAAACATGCTAATTTTAGCTCTAACACTGATGATCCACCTACAAATGTGAACTGACGTTCAAAAATTAAACATTTGAAAACGGACCATTTTCCACATTTCTGAAGCATGACGTAATGGGGGGGTGTTATCTCTTTTGTCGAAAATCAGCCGTTTTTGCTCGAACATTAAATGCCTCCAAATGGTATTTAATTAACTTCCCGAGCCCCTGGAAGCATGAAAATCACTTTAAACATGCTAATTTTAGCTCTAACACTGATGATCCACCTACAAATGTGAACTGACGTTCAAAAATAAAACATTTGAAAACGGACCATTTTCCACATTTCTGAAGCATGACGTAATGGGGGGGTGTTATCTCTTTTGTCGAAAATCAGCCGTTTTTGCTCGAACATTAAATGCCTCCAAATGGTATTTAATTAACTTCCCGGGGTGAAGAAACCCTTTTTGAGAACTCAGAGTGAGTAAATTGGCCATTTTCATGCACTTTTAACCATTCCATAAATCTTGTGTTTTGGGCCCCTGGAAGCATGAAAATCACTTTAAACATGCTAATTTTAGCTCTAACACTGATGATCCACCTACAAATGTGAACTGACGTTCAAAAATAAAACATTTGAAAACGGACCATTTTCCACATTTCTGAAGCATGACGTAATGGGGGGGTGTTATCTCTTTTGTCGAAAATCAGCCGTTTTTGCTCGAACATTTAATGCCTCCAAATGGTATTTAATTAACTTCCTGAGCCCCTGGAAGCATGAAACTCACTTTAAACATGCTAATTTTAGCTCTAACACTGATGATCCACCTACAAATGTGAACTGACGTTCAAAAATAAAACATTTGAAAACGGACCATTTTCCACATTTCTGAAGCATGACGTAATGGGGGGGTGTTATCTCTTTTGTCGAAAATCAGCCGTTTTTGCTCGAACATTAAATGCCTCCAAATGGTATTTAATTAACTTCCCGAGCCCCTGGAAGCATGAAAATCACTTTAAACATGCTAATTTTAGCTCTAACACTGATGATCCACGTACAAATGTGAACTGACGTTCAAAAATAAAACATTTGAAAACGGACCATTTTCCACATTTCTGAAGCATGACGTAATGGGGGGTGTTATCTCTTTTGTCGAAAATCAGCCGTTTTTGCTCGAACATTAAATGCCTCCAAATAATATTTAATTAACTTCCCGAGCCCCTGGAAGCATGAAAATCACTTTAAACATGCTAATTTTAGCTCTAACACTGATGATCCACCTACAAATGTGAACTGACGTTCAAAAATAAAACATTTGAAAACGGACCATTTTCCACATTTCTGAAGCATGACGTAATGGGGGGGGTGTTATCTCTTTTGTCGAAAATCAGCCGTTTTTGCTCGAACATTAAATGCCTCCAAATGGTATTTATTTCACTTCCCGAGCCCCTGGAAGCATGAAAATCACTTTAAACATGCTAATTTTAGCTCTAACACTGATGATCCACCTACAAATGTGAACTGACGTTCAAAAATAAAACATTTGAAAACGGACCATTTTCCACATTTCTGAAGCATGACGTAATGGGGGGGTGTTATCTCTTTTGTCGAAAATCAGCCGTTTTTGCTCGAACATTAAATGCCTCCAAATGGTATTTAATTAACTTCCCGAGCCCCTGGAAGCATGAAAATCACTTTAAACATGCTAATTTTAGCTCTAACACTGATGATCCACCTACAAATGTGAACTGACGTTCAAAAATAAAACATTTGAAAACGGACCATTTTCGACATTTCTGAAGCATGACGTAATGGGGGGGTGTTATCTCTTTTGTCGAAAATCAGCCGTTTTTGCTCGAACATTAAATGCCTCCAAATGGTATTTATTTCACTTCCCGAGCCCCTGGAAGCATGAAAATCACTTTAAACATGCTAATTTTAGCTCTAACACTGATGATCCACCTACAAATGTGAACTGACGTTCAAAAATAAAACGTTTGAAAACGGACCATTTTCCACATTTCTGAAGCATGACGTAATGGGGGGGTGTTATCTCTTTTGTCGAAAATCAGCCGTTTTTGCTCGAACATCAAATGCCTCCAAATGGTATTTATTTCACTTCCCAAGCCCCTGGAAGCATGAAAATCACTTTAAACATGCTAATTTTAGCTCTAACACTGATGATCCACCTACAAATGTGAACTGACGTTCAAAAATAAAACATTTGAAAACGGACCATTTTCCACATTTCTGAAGCATGACGTAATGGGGGGGTGTTATCTCTTTTGTCGAAAATCAGCCGTTTTTGCTCGAACATTAAATGCTTCCAAATGGTATTTATTTCACTTCCCGGGGTGAAGAAACTCTTTTTGAGAACTCAGAGTGATTAAATTGGCCATTTTCATGCACTTTTAACCATTCCATAAATCTTGTGTTTTGGGCCCCTGGAAGCATGAAAATCACTTTAAACATGCTAATTTTAGCTCTAACACTGATGATCCACCTACAAATGTGAACTGACGTTCAAAAATAAAACATTTGAAAACGGACCATTTTCCACATTTCTGAAGCATGACGTAATGGGGGGGTGTTATCTCTTTTGTCGAAAATCAGCCGTTTTTGCTCGAACATTAAATGCCTCCAAATGGTATTTATTTCACTTTCCAGGGTGAAGAAACCCTTTTTGAGAACTCAGAGTGAGTAAATTGGCCATTTTCATGCACTTTTAACCATTCCATTAATCTTGTGTTTTGGGCCCCTGGAAGCATGCAAATCACTTTAAACATGCTAATTTTAGCTCTAACACTGATGATCCACCTACAAATGTGAACTGACGTTCAAAAATAAAACATTTGAAAACGGACCATTTTCCACATTTCTGAAGCATGACGTAATGGGGGGGGTGTTATCTCTTTTGTCGAAAATCAGCCGTTTTTGCTCGAACATTAAATGCCTCCAAATGGTATTTAATTAACTTCCCGAGCCCCTGGAAGCATGAAAATCACTTTAAACATGCTAATTTTAGCTCTAACACTGATGATCCACGTACAAATGTGAACTGACGTTCAAAAATAAAACATTTGAAAACGGACCATTTTCCACATTTCTGAAGCATGACGTAATGGGGGGTGTTATCTCTTTTGTCGAAAATCAGCCGTTTTTGCTCGAACATTAAATGCCTCCAAATGGTATTTAATTAACTTCCCGAGCCCCTGGAAGCATGAAAATCACTTTAAACATGCTAATTTTAGCTCTAACACTGATGATCCACCTACAAATGTGAACTGACGTTCAAAAATAAAACATTTGAAAACGGACCATTTTCCACATTTCTGAAGCATGACGTAATGGGGGGTTGTTATCTCTTTTGTCGAAAATCTGCCGTTTTTGCTCGAACATTAAATGCCTCCAAATGGTATTTATTTCACTTCCCGAGCCCCTGGAAGCATGAAAATCACTTTAAACATGCTAATTTTAGCTCTAACACTGATGATCCACCTACAAATGTGAACTGACGTTCAAAAATAAAACATTTGAAAACGGACCATTTTCCACATTTCTGAAGCATGACGTAATGGGGGGGTGTTATCTCTTTTGTCGAAAATCAGCCGTTTTTGCTCGAACATTAAATGCCTCCAAATGGTATTTAATTAACTTCCCGAGCCCCTGGAAGCATGAAAATCACTTTAAACATGCTAATTTTAGCTCTAACACTGATGATCCACCTACAAATGTGAACTGACGTTCAAAAATAAAACATTTGAAAACTGACCATTTTCCACATTTCTGAAGCATGACGTAATGGGGGGTGTTATCTCTTTTGTCGAAAATCAGCCGTTTTTGCTCGAACATTAAATGCCTCCAAATGGTATTTATTTCACTTCCCGGGGTGAAGAAACCCTTTTTGAGAACTCAGAGTGAGTAAATTGGCCATTTTCATGCACTTTTAACCATTCCATTAATCTTGTGTTTTGGGCCCCTGGAAGCATGAAAATCACTTTAAACATGCTAATTTTAGCTCTAACACTGATGATCCACCTACAAATGTGAACTGACGTTCAAAAATAAAACATTTGAAAACTGACCATTTTCCACATTTCTGAAGCATGACGTAATGGGGGGGTGTTATCTCTTTTGTCGAAAATCAGCCGTTTTTGCTCGAACATTAAATGCCTCCAAATGGTATTTATTTCACTTCCCGAGCCCCTGGTAGCATGAAAATCACTTTAAACATGCTAATTTTAGCTCTAACACTGATGATCCACCTACAAATGTGAACTGACGTTCAAAAATAAAACATTTGAAAACGGACCATTTTCCACATTTCTGAAGCATGACGTAATGGGGGGGTGTTATCTCTTTTGTCGAAAATCAGCCGTTTTTGCTCGAACATTAAATGCCTCCAAATGGTATTTAATTCACTTCCCGGGGTGAAGAAACCCTTTTTGAGAACTCAGAGTGAGTAAATTGGCCATTTTCATGCACTTTTAACCATTCCATTAATCTTGTGTTTTGGGCCCCTGGAAGCATGAAAATCACTTTAAACATGCTAATTTTAGCTCTAACACTGATGATCCACCTACAAATGTGAACTGACGTTCAAAAATAAAACATTTGAAAACGGACCATTTTCCACATTTCTGAAGCATGACGTAATGGGGGGGTGTTATCTCTTTTGTCGAAAATCAGCCGTTTTTGCTCGAACATTAAATGCCTCCAAATGGTATTTATTTCACTTCCCGAGCCCCTGGAAGCATGAAAATCACTTTAAACATGCTAATTTTAGCTCTAACACTGATGATCCACCTACAAATGTGAACTGACGTTCAAAAATAAAACATTTGAAAACGGACCATTTTCCACATTTCTGAAGCATGACGTAATGGGGGGGTGTTATCTCTTTTGTCGAAAATCAGCCGTTTTTGCTTGAACATTAAATGCCTCCAAATGGTATTTAATTAACTTCCCGGGGTGAAGAAACCCTTTTTGAGAACTCAGAGTGAGTAAATTGGCCATTTTCATGCACTTTTAACCATTCCATAAATCTTGTGTTTTGGGCCCCTGGAAGCATGAAAATCACTTTAATCATGCTAATTTTAGCTCTAACACTGATGATCCACCTACAAATGTGAACTGACGTTCAAAAATAAAACATTTGAAAACGGACCATTTTCCACATTTCTGAAGCATGACGTAATGGGGGGGTGTTATCTCTTTTGTCGAAAATCAGCCGTTTTTGCTCGAACATTAAATGCCTCCAAATGGTATTTATTTCACTTCCCGAGCCCCTGGAAGCATGAAAATCACTTTAAACATGCTAATTTTAGCTCTAACACTGATGATCCACCTACAAATGTGAACTGACATTCAAAAATAAAACATTTGAAAACGGACCATTTTCCACATTTCTGAAGCATGACGTATTGGGGGGGTGTTATCTCTTTTGTCGAAAATCAGCCGTTTTTGCTCGAACATTAAATGCCTCCAAATGGTATTTATTTCACTTCCCGAGCCCCTGGAAGCATGAAAATCACTTTAAACATGCTAATTTTAGCTCTAACACTGATGATCCACCTACAAATGTGAACTGACGTTCAAAAATAAAACATTTGAAAACGGACCATTTTCCACATTTCTGAAGCATGACGTAATGGGGGGGTGTTATCTCTTTTGTCGAAAATCAGCCGTTTTTGCTCGAACATTAAATGCCTCCAAATGGTATTTATTTAACTTCCCAGGGTGAAGAAACCCTTTTTGAGAACTCAGAGTGAGTAAATTGGCCATTTTAATGCACTTTTAACCATTCCATAAATCTTGTGTTTTGGGCCCCTGGAAGCATGAAAATCACTTTAAACATGCTAATTTTAGCTCTAACACTGATGATCCACCTACAAATGTGAACTGACGTTCAAAAATTAAACATTTGAAAACGGACCATTTTCCACATTTCTGAAGCATGACGTAATGGGGGGGTGTTATCTCTTTTGTCGAAAATCAGCCGTTTTTGCTCGAACATTAAATGCCTCCAAATGGTATTTAATTAACTTCCCGAGCCCCTGGAAGCATGAAAATCACTTTAAACATGCTAATTTTAGCTCTAACACTGATGATCCACCTACAAATGTGAACTGACGTTCAAAAATAAAACATTTGAAAACGGACCATTTTCCACATTTCTGAAGCATGACGTAATGGGGGGGTGTTATCTCTTTTGTCGAAAATCAGCCGTTTTTGCTCGAACATTAAATGCCTCCAAATGGTATTTAATTAACTTCCCGGGGTGAAGAAACCCTTTTTGAGAACTCAGAGTGAGTAAATTGGCCATTTTCATGCACTTTTAACCATTCCATAAATCTTGTGTTTTGGGCCCCTGGAAGCATGAAAATCACTTTAAACATGCTAATTTTAGCTCTAACACTGATGATCCACCTACAAATGTGAACTGACGTTCAAAAATAAAACATTTGAAAACGGACCATTTTCCACATTTCTGAAGCATGACGTAATGGGGGGGTGTTATCTCTTTTGTCGAAAATCAGCCGTTTTTGCTCGAACATTTAATGCCTCCAAATGGTATTTAATTAACTTCCTGAGCCCCTGGAAGCATGAAACTCACTTTAAACATGCTAATTTTAGCTCTAACACTGATGATCCACCTACAAATGTGAACTGACGTTCAAAAATAAAACATTTGAAAACGGACCATTTTCCACATTTCTGAAGCATGACGTAATGGGGGGGTGTTATCTCTTTTGTCGAAAATCAGCCGTTTTTGCTCGAACATTAAATGCCTCCAAATGGTATTTAATTAACTTCCCGAGCCCCTGGAAGCATGAAAATCACTTTAAACATGCTAATTTTAGCTCTAACACTGATGATCCACGTACAAATGTGAACTGACGTTCAAAAATAAAACATTTGAAAACGGACCATTTTCCACATTTCTGAAGCATGACGTAATGGGGGGTGTTATCTCTTTTGTCGAAAATCAGCCGTTTTTGCTCGAACATTAAATGCCTCCAAATAATATTTAATTAACTTCCCGAGCCCCTGGAAGCATGAAAATCACTTTAAACATGCTAATTTTAGCTCTAACACTGATGATCCACCTACAAATGTGAACTGACGTTCAAAAATAAAACATTTGAAAACGGACCATTTTCCACATTTCTGAAGCATGACGTAATGGGGGGGGTGTTATCTCTTTTGTCGAAAATCAGCCGTTTTTGCTCGAACATTAAATGCCTCCAAATGGTATTTATTTCACTTCCCGAGCCCCTGGAAGCATGAAAATCACTTTAAACATGCTAATTTTAGCTCTAACACTGATGATCCACCTACAAATGTGAACTGACGTTCAAAAATAAAACATTTGAAAACGGACCATTTTCCACATTTCTGAAGCATGACGTAATGGGGGGGTGTTATCTCTTTTGTCGAAAATCAGCCGTTTTTGCTCGAACATTAAATGCCTCCAAATGGTATTTAATTAACTTCCCGAGCCCCTGGAAGCATGAAAATCACTTTAAACATGCTAATTTTAGCTCTAACACTGATGATCCACGTACAAATGTGAACTGACGTTCAAAAATAAAACATTTGAAAACGGACCATTTTCCACATTTCTGAAGCATGACGTAATGGGGGGTGTTATCTCTTTTGTCGAAAATCAGCCGTTTTTGCTCGAACATTAAATGCCTCCAAATGGTATTTATTTCACTTCCCGAGCCCCTGGAAGCATGAAAATCACTTTAAACATGCTAATTTTAGCTCTAACACTGATGATCCACCTACAAATGTGAACTGACGTTCAAAAATAAAACATTTGAAAACGGACCATTTTCCACATTTCTGAAGCATGACGTAATGGGGGGGGTGTTATCTCTTTTGTCGAAAATCAGCCGTTTTTGCTCGAACATTAAATGCCTCCAAATGGTATTTAATTAACTTCCCGGGGTGAAGAAACCCTTTTTGAGAACTCAGAGTGAGTAAATTGGCCATTTTCATGCACTTTTAACCATTCCATAAATCTTGTGTTTTGGGCCCCTGGAAGCATGAAAATCACTTTAAACATGCTAATTTTAGCTCTAACACTGATGATCCACCTACAAATGTGAACTGACGTTCAAAAATAAAACATTTGAAAACGGACCATTTTCCACATTTCTGAAGCATGACGTAATGGGGGGGTGTTATCTCTTTTGTCGAAAATCAGCCGTTTTTGCTCGAACATTTAATGCCTCCAAATGGTATTTAATTAACTTCCCGAGCCCCTGGAAGCATGAAACTCACTTTAAACATGCTAATTTTAGCTCTAACACTGATGATCCACCTACAAATGTGAACTGACGTTCAAAAATAAAACATTTGAAAACGGACCATTTTCCACATTTCTGAAGCATGACGTAATGGGGGGGTGTTATCTCTTTTGTCGAAAATCAGCCGTTTTTGCTCGAACATTAAATGCCTCCAAATGGTATTTAATTAACTTCCCGAGCCCCTGGAAGCATGAAAATCACTTTAAACATGCTAATTTTAGCTCTAACACTGATGATCCACGTACAAATGTGAACTGACGTTCAAAAATAAAACATTTGAAAACGGACCATTTTCCACATTTCTGAATCATGACGTAATGGGGGGTGTTATCTCTTTTGTCGAAAATCAGCCGTTTTTGCTCGAACATTAAATGCCTCCAAATAATATTTAATTAACTTCCCGAGCCCCTGGAAGCATGAAAATCACTTTAAACATGCTAATTTTAGCTCTAACACTGATGATCCACCTACAAATGTGAACTGACGTTCAAAAATAAAACATTTGAAAACGGACCATTTTCCACATTTCTGAAGCATGACGTAATGGGGGGGTGTTATCTCTTTTGTCGAAAATCAGCCGTTTTTGCTCGAACATTAAATGCCTCCAAATGGTATTTATTTCACTTCCCGAGCCCCTGGAAGCATGAAAATCACTTTAAACATGCTAATTTTAGCTCTAACACTGATGATCCACCTACAAATGTGAACTGACGTTCAAAAATAAAACATTTGAAAACGGACCATTTTCCACATTTCTGAAGCATGACGTAATGGGGGGGTGTTATCTCTTTTGTCGAAAATCAGCCGTTTTTGCTCGAACATTAAATGCCTCCAAATGGTATTTAATTAACTTCCCGAGCCCCTGGAAGCATGAAAATCACTTTAAACATGCTAATTTTAGCTCTAACACTGATGATCCACCTACAAATGTGAACTGACGTTCAAAAATAAAACATTTGAAAACGGACCATTTTCCACATTTCTGAAGCATGACGTAATGGGGGGGTGTTATCTCTTTTGTCGAAAATCAGCCGTTTTTGCTCGAACATTAAATGCCTCCAAATGGTATTTATTTCACTTCCCGGGGTGAAGAAACCCTTTTTGAGAACTCAGAGTGAGTAAATTGGCCATTTTCATGCACTTTTAACCATTCCATTAATCTTGTGTTTTGGGCCCCTGGAAGCATGAAAATCACTTTAAACATGCTAATTTTAGCTCTAACACTGATGATCCACCTACAAATGTGAACTGACGTTCAAAAATAAAACATTTGAAAACTGACCATTTTCCACATTTCTGAAGCATGACGTAATGGGGGGGTGTTATCTCTTTTGTCGAAAATCAGCCGTTTTTGCTCGAACATTAAATGCCTCCAAATGGTATTTATTTCACTTCCCGAGCCCCTGGAAGCATGAAAATCACTTTAAACATGCTAATTTTAGCTCTAACACTGATGATCCACCTACAAATGTGAACTGACGTTCAAAAATAAAACATTTGAAAACGGACCATTTTCCACATTTCTGAAGCATGACGTAATGGGGGGGGGTGTTATCTCTTTTGTCGAAAATCAGCCGTTTTTGCTCGAACATTAAATGCCTCCAAATGGTATTTAATTCACTTCCCGAGCCCCTGGAAGCATGAAAATCACTTTAAACATGCTAATTTTAGCTCTAACACTGATGATCCACCTACAAATGTGAACTGACGTTCAAAAATAAAACATTTGAAAACGGACCATTTTCCACATTTCTGAAGCATGACGTAATGGGGGGGTGTTATCTCTTTTGTCGAAAATCACCCGTTTTTGCTCGAACATTAAATGCCTCCAAATGGTATTTATTTCACTTCCCGGGGTGAAGAAACCCTTTTTGAGAACTCAGAGTGAGTAAATTGGCCATTTTCATGCACTTTTAACCATTCCATTAATCTTGTGTTTTGGGCCCCTGGAAGCATGAAAATCACTTTAAACATGCTAATTTTAGCTCTAACACTGATGATCCACCTACAAATGTGAACTGACGTTCAAAAATAAAACATTTGAAAACGGACCATTTTCCACATTTCTGAAGCATGACGTAATGGGGGGGTGTTATCTCTTTTGTCGAAAATCAGCCGTTTTTGCTCGAACATTAAATGCCTCCAAATGGTATTTATTTCACTTCCCGAGCCCCTGGAAGCATGAAAATCACTTTAAACATGCTAATTTTAGCTCTAACACTGATGATCCACCTACAAATGTGAACTGACGTTCAAAAATAAAACATTTGAAAACGGACCATTTTCCACATTTCTGAAGCATGACGTAATGGGGGGGTGTTATCTCTTTTGTCGAAAATCAGCCGTTTTTGCTCGAACATTAAATGCCTCCAAATGGTATTTATTTCACTTCCCGGGGTGAAGAAACCCTTTTTGAGAACTCAGAGTGAGTAAATTGGCCATTTTCATGCACTTTTAACCATTCCATTAATCTTGTGTTTTGGGCCCCTGGAAGCATGAAAATCACTTTAAACATGCTAATTTTAGCTCTAACACTGATGATCCACCTACAAATGTGAACTGACGTTCAAAAATAAAACATTTGAAAACGGACCATTTTCCACATTTCTGAAGCATGACGTAATGGGGGGGTGTTATCTCTTTTGTCGAAAATCAGCCGTTTTTGCTCGAACATTAAATGCCTCCAAATGGTATTTATTTCACTTCCCGAGCCCCTGGAAGCATGAAAATCACTTTAAACATGCTAATTTTAGCTCTAACACTGATGATCCACCTACAAATGTGAACTGACGTTCAAAAATAAAACATTTGAAAACGGACAATTTTCCACATTTCTGAAGCATGACGTAATGGGGGGGGTGTTATCTCTTTTGTCGAAAATCAGCCGTTTTTGCTCGAACATTAAATGCCTCCAAATGGTATTTAATTAACTTCCCGAGCCCCTGGAAGCATGAAAATCACTTTAAACATGCTAATTTTAGCTCTAACACTGATGATCCACCTACAAATGTGAACTGACGTTTAAAAATAAAACATTTGAAAACGGACCATTTTCCACATTTCTGAAGCATGACGTAATGGGGGGGTGTTATCTCTTTTGTCGAAAATCAGCCGTTTTTGCTCGAACATTAAATGCCTCCAAATGGTATTTATTTCACTTCCCGGGGTGAAGAAACCCTTTTTGAGAACTCAGAGTGAGTAAATTGGCCATTTTCATGCACTTTTAACCATTCCATTAATCTTGTGTTTTGGGCCCCTGGAAGCATGAAAATCACTTTAAACATGCTAATTTTAGCTCTAACACTGATGATCCACCTACAAATGTGAACTGACGTTCAAAAATAAAACATTTGAAAACGGACCATTTTCCACATTTCTGAAGCATGACGTAATGGGGGGGTGTTATCTCTTTTGTCGAAAATCAGCCGTTTTTGCTCGAACATTAAATGCCTCCAAATGGTATTTATTTCACTTCCCGAGCCCCTGGAAGCATGAAAATCACTTTAAACATGCTAATTTTAGCTCTAACACTGATGATCCACCTACAAATGTGAACTGACGTTCAAAAATAAAACATTTGAAAACGGACCATTTTCCACATTTCTGAAGCATGACGTAATGGGGGGGTGTTATCTCTTTTGTCGAAAATCAGCCGTTTTTGCTCGAACATTAAATGCCTCCAAATGGTATTTAATTAACTTCCCGGGGTGAAGAAACCCTTTTTGAGAACTCAGAGTGAGTAAATTGGCCATTTTCATGCACTTTTAACCATTCCATAAATCTTGTGTTTTGGGCCCCTGGAAGCATGAAAATCACTTTAAACATGCTAATTTTAGCTCTAACACTGATGATCCACCTACAAATGTGAACTGACGTTCAAAAATAAAACATTTGAAAACGGACCATTTTCCACATTTCTGAAGCATGACGTAATGGGGGGGGTGTTATCTCTTTTGTCGAAAATCAGCCGTTTTTGCTCGAACATTAAATGCCTCCAAATGGTATTTATTTCACTTCCCGAGCCCCTGGAAGCATGAAAATCACTTTAAACATGCTAATTTTAGCTCTAACACTGATGATCCACCTACAAATGTGAACTGACATTCAAAAATAAAACATTTGAAAACGGACCATTTTCCACATTTCTGAAGCATGACGTAATGGGGGGGTGTTATCTCTTTTGTCGAAAATCAGCCGTTTTTGCTCGAACATTAAATGCCTCCAAATTGTATTTATTTCACTTCCCGAGCCCCTGGAAGCATGAAAATCACTTTAAACATGCTAATTTTAGCTCTAACACTGATGATCCACCTACAAATGTGAACTGACGTTCAAAAATAAAACATTTGAAAACGGACCATTTTCCACATTTCTGAAGCATGACGTAATGGGGGGGTGTTATCTCTTTTGTCGAAAATCAGCCGTTTTTGCTCGAACATTAAATGCCTCCAAATGGTATTTATTTAACTTCCCGGGGTGAAGAAACCCTTTTTGAGAACTCAGAGTGAGTAAATTGGCCATTTTAATGCACTTTTAACCATTCCATAAATCTTGTGTTTTGGGCCCCTGGAAGCATGAAAATCACTTTAAACATGCTAATTTTAGCTCTAACACTGATGATCCACCTACAAATGTGAACTGACGTTCAAAAATTAAACATTTGAAAACGGACCATTTTCCACATTTCTGAAGCATGACGTAATGGGGGGGTGTTATCTCTTTTGTCGAAAATCAGCCGTTTTTGCTCGAACATTAAATGCCTCCAAATGGTATTTAATTAACTTCCCGAGCCCCTGGAAGCATGAAAATCACTTTAAACATGCTAATTTTAGCTCTAACACTGATGATCCACCTACAAATGTGAACTGACGTTCAAAAATAAAACATTTGAAAACGGACCATTTTCCACATTTCTGAAGCATGACGTAATGGGGGGGTGTTATCTCTTTTGTCGAAAATCAGCCGTTTTTGCTCGAACATTAAATGCCTCCAAATGGTATTTAATTAACTTCCCGGGGTGAAGAAACCCTTTTTGAGAACTCAGAGTGAGTAAATTGGCCATTTTCATGCACTTTTAACCATTCCATAAATCTTGTGTTTTGGGCCCCTGGAAGCATGAAAATCACTTTAAACATGCTAATTTTAGCTCTAACACTGATGATCCACCTACAAATGTGAACTGACGTTCAAAAATAAAACATTTGAAAACGGACCATTTTCCACATTTCTGAAGCATGACGTAATGGGGGGGTGTTATCTCTTTTGTCGAAAATCAGCCGTTTTTGCTCGAACATTTAATGCCTCCAAATGGTATTTAATTAACTTCCCAAGCCCCTGGAAGCATGAAACTCACTTTAAACATGCTAATTTTAGCTCTAACACTGATGATCCACCTACAAATGTGAACTGACGTTCAAAAATAAAACATTTGAAAACGGACCATTTTCCACATTTCTGAAGCATGACGTAATGGGGGGGTGTTATCTCTTTTGTCGAAAATCAGCCGTTTTTGCTCGAACATTAAATGCCTCCAAATGGTATTTAATTAACTTCCCGGGGTGAAGAAACCCTTTTTGAGAACTCAGAGTGAGTAAATTGGCCATTTTCATGCACTTTTAACCATTCCATAAATCTTGTGTTTTGGGCCCTTGGAAGCATGAAAATCACTTTAAACATGCTAATTTTAGCTCTAACACTGATGATCCACCTACAAATGTGAACTGACGTTCAAAAATAAAACATTTGAAAACGGACCATTTTCCACATTTCTGAAGCATGACGTAATGGGGGGGTGTTATCTCTTTTGTCGAAAATCAGCCGTTTTTGCTCGAACATTAAATGCCTCCAAATGGTATTTATTTCACTTCCTGAGCCCCTGGAAGCATGAAAATCACTTTAAACATGCTAATTTTAGCTCTAACACTGATGATCCACCTACAAATGTGAACTGACGTTCAAAAATAAAACATTTGAAAACGGACCATTTTCCACATTTCTAAAGCATGACGTAATGGGGGGGTGTTATCTCTTTTGTCGAAAATCAGCCGTTTTTGCTCGAACATTAAATGCCTCCAAATGGTATTTAATTAACTTCCCGAGCCCCTGGAAGCATGATAATCACTTTAAACATGCTAATTTTAGCTCTAACACTGATGATCCACCTACAAATGTGAACTGACGTTCAAAAATAAAACATTTGAAAACGGACCATTTTCCACATTTCTGAAGCATGACGTAATGGGGGGGTGTTATCTCTTTTGTCGAAAATCAGCCGTTTTTGCTCGAACATTAAATGCCTCCAAATGGTATTTAATTAACTTCCCGGGGTGAAGAAACCCTTTTTGAGAACTCAGAGTGAGTAAATTGGCCATTTTCATGCACTTTTAACCATTCCATAAATCTCGTGTTTTGGGCCCCTGGAAGCATGAAAATCACTTTAAACATGCTAATTGTAGCTCTAACACTGATGATCCACATACAAATGTGAACTGACGTTCAAAAATAAAACATTTGAAAACGGACCATTTTCCACATTTCTGAAGCATGACGTAATGGGGGGGTGTTATCTCTTTTGTCGAAAATCAGCCGTTTTTGCTCGAACATTAAATGCCTCCAAATGGTATTTAATTAACTTCCCGAGCCCCTGGAAGCATGAAAATCACTTTAAACATGCTAATTTTAGCTCTAACACTGATGATCCACCTACAAATGTGAACTGACGTTCAAAAATAAAACATTTGAAAACGGACCATTTTCCACATTTCTGAAGCATGACGTAATGGGGGGTGTTATCTCTTTTGTCGAAAACCAGCCGTTTTTGCTCGAACATTAAATGCCTCCAAATGGTATTTAATTAACTTCCCGAGCCCCTGGAAGCATGAAAATCACTTTAAACATGCTAATTTTAGCTCTAACACTGATGATCCACCTACAAATGTGAACTGACGTTCAAAAATAAAACATTTGAAAACGAACCATTTTCCACATTTCTGAAGCATGACGTAATGGGGGGGGGTGTTATCTCTTTTGTCGAAAATCAGCCGTTTTTGCTCGAACATTAAATGCCTCCAAATGGTATTTAATTAACTTCCCGAGCCCCTGGAAGCATGAAAATCACTTTAAACATGCTAATTTTAGCTCTAACACTGATGATCCACCTACAAATGTGAACTGACGTTCAAAAATAAAACATTTGAAAACGGACCATTTTCCACATTTCTGAAGCATGACGTAATGGGGGGGTGTTATCTCTTTTGTCGAAAATCAGCCGTTTTTGCTCGAACATTAAATGCCTCCAAATGGTATTTAATTAACTTCCCGAGCCCCTGGACGCATGAAAATCACTTTAAACATGCTAATTTTAGCTCTAACACTGATGATCCACCTACAAATGTGAACTGACGTTCAAAAATAAAACATTTGAAAACGGACCATTTTCCACATTTCTGAAGCATGACGTAATGGGGGGGTGTTATCTCTTTTGTCGAAAATCAGCCGTTTTTGCTCGAACATTAAATGCCTCCAAATGGTATTTAATTAACTTCCCGAGCCCCTGGAAGCATGAAAATCACTTTAAACATGCTAATTTTAGCTCTAACACTGATGATCCACCTACAAATGTGAACTGACGTTCAAAAATAAAACATTTGAAAACGGACCATTTTCCACATTTCTGAAGCATGACGTAATGGGGGGGTGTTATCTCTTTTGTCGAAAATCAGCCGTTTTTGCTCGAACATTAAATGCCTCCAAATGGTATTTAATTAACTTCCCGGGGTGAAGAAACCCTTTTTGAGAACTCAGAGTGAGTAAATTGGCCATTTTCATGCACTTTTAACCATTCCATAAATCTTGTGTTTTGGGCCCTTGGAAGCATGAAAATCACTTTAAACATGCTAATTTTAGCTCTAACACTGATGATCCACCTACAAATGTGAACTGACGTTCAAAAATAAAACATTTGAAAACGGACCATTTTCCACATTTCTGAAGCATGACGTAATGGGGGGGTGTTATCTCTTTTGTCGAAAATCAGCCGTTTTTGCTCGAACATTAAATGCCTCCAAATGGTATTTATTTCACTTCCTGAGCCCCTGGAAGCATGAAAATCACTTTAAACATGCTAATTTTAGCTCTAACACTGATGATCCACCTACAAATGTGAACTGACGTTCAAAAATAAAACATTTGAAAACGGACCATTTTCCACATTTCTAAAGCATGACGTAATGGGGGGGTGTTATCTCTTTTGTCGAAAATCAGCCGTTTTTGCTCGAACATTAAATGCCTCCAAATGGTATTTAATTAACTTCCCGAGCCCCTGGAAGCATGAAAATCACTTTAAACATGCTAATTTTAGCTCTAACACTGATGATCCACCTACAAATGTGAACTGACGTTCAAAAATAAAACATTTGAAAACGGACCATTTTCCACATTTCTGAAGCGTGACGTAATGGGGGGGTGTTATCTCTTTTGTCGAAAATCAGCCGTTTTTGCTCGAACATTAAATGCCTCCAAATGGTATTTAATTAACTTCCCGGGGTGAAGAAACCCTTTTTGAGAACTCAGAGTGAGTAAATTGGCCATTTTCATGCACTTTTAACCATTCCATAAATCTCGTGTTTTGGGCCCCTGGAAGCATGAAAATCACTTTAAACATGCTAATTGTAGCTCTAACACTGATGATCCACCTACAAATGTGAACTGACGTTCAAAAATAAAACATTTGAAAACGGACCATTTTCCACATTTCTGAAGCATGACGTAATGGGGGGGTGTTATCTCTTTTGTCGAAAATCAGCCGTTTTTGCTCGAACATTAAATGCCTCCAAATGGTATTTAATTAACTTCCCGAGCCCCTGGAAGCATGAAAATCACTTTAAACATGCTAATTTTAGCTCTAACACTGATGATCCACCTACAAATGTGAACTGACGTTCAAAAATAAAACATTTGAAAACGGACCATTTTCCACGTTTCTGAAGCATGACGTAATGGGGGGGTGTTATCTCTTTTGTCGAAAATCAGCCGTTTTTGCTCGAACATTAAATGCCTCCAAATGGTATTTAATTAACTTCCCGAGCCCCTGGAAGCATGAAAATCACTTTAAACATGCTAATTTTAGCTCTAACACTGATGATCCACCTACAAATGTGAACTGACGTTCAAAAATAAAACATTTGAAAACGAACCATTTTCCACATTTCTGAAACATGACGTAATTGGGGGGGGTGTTATCTCTTTTGTCGAAAATCAGCCGTTTTTGCTCGAACATTAAATGCCTCCAAATGGTATTTAATTAACTTCCCGAGCCCCTGGAAGCATGAAAATCACTTTAAACATGCTAATTTTAGCTCTAACACTGATGATCCACCTACAAATGTGAACTGACGTTCAAAAATAAAACATTTGAAAACGGACCATTTTCCACATTTCTGAAGCATGACATAATGGGGGGGTGTTATCTCTTTTGTCGAAAATCAGCCGTTTTTGCTCGAACAATAAATGCCTCCAAATGGTATTTAATTAACTTCCCGAGCCCCTGGACGCATGAAAATCACTTTAAACATGCTAATTTTAGCTCTAACACTGATGATCCACCTACAAATGTGAACTGACGTTCAAAAATAAAACATTTGAAAACGGACCATTTTCCACATTTCTGAAGCATGACGTAATGGGGGGGTGTTATCTCTTTTGTCGAAAATCAGCCGTTTTTGCTCGAACATTAAATGCCTCCAAATGGTATTTAATTAACTTCCCGAGCCCCTGGAAGCATGAAAATCACTTTAAACATGCTAATTTTAGCTCTAACACTGATGATCCACCTACAAATGTGAACTGACGTTCAAAAATAAAACATTTGAAAACGGACCATTTTCCACATTTCTGAAGCATGACGTAATGGGGGGGTGTTATCTCTTTTGTCGAAAATCAGCCGTTTTTGCTCGAACATTAAATGCCTCCAAATGGTATTTAATTAACTTCCCGAGCCCCTGGAAGCATGAAAATCACTTTAAACATGCTAATTTTAGCTCTAACACTGATGATCCACCTACAAATGTGAACTGACGTTCAAAAATAAAACATTTGAAAACGGACCATTTTCCACATTTCTGAAGCATGACGTAATGGGGGGGTGTTATCTCTTTTGTCGAAAATCAGCCGTTTTTGCTCGAACATTAAATGCCTCCAAATGGTATTTATTTCACTTCCCGAGCCCCTGGAAGCATGAAAATCACTTTAAACATGCTAATTTTAGCTCTAACACTGATGATCCACCTACAAATGTGAACTGACGTTCAAAAATAAAACATTTGAAAACGGACCATTTTCCACATTTCTGAAGCATGACGTAATGGGGGGGTGTTATCTCTTTTGTCGAAAATCAGCCGTTTTTGCTCGAACATTAAATGCCTCCAAATGGTATTTAATTAACTTCCCGGGGTGAAGAAACCCTTTTTGAGAACTCAGAGTGAGTAAATTGGCCATTTTCATGCACTTTTAACCATTCCATAAATCTTGTGTTTTGGGCCCCTGGAAGCATGAAAATCACTTTAAACATGCTAATTTTAGCTCTAACACTGATGATCCACCTACAAATGTGAACTGACGTTCAAAAATAAAACATTTGAAAACGGACCATTTTCCACATTTCTGAAGCATGACGTAATGGGGGGGTGTTATCTCTTTTGTCGAAAATCAGCCGTTTTTGCTCGAACATTAAATGCCTCCAAATGGTATTTATTTCACTTCCCGAGCCCCTGGAAGCATGAAAATCACTTTAAACATGCTAATTTTAGCTCTAACACTGATGATCCACCTACAAATGTGAACTGACATTCAAAAATAAAACATTTGAAAACGGACCATTTTCCACATTTCTGAAGCATGACGTAATGGGGGGGTGTTATCTCTTTTGTCGAAAATCAGCCGTTTTTGCTCGAACATTAAATGCCTCCAAATGGTATTTATTTCACTTCCCGAGCCCCTGGAAGCATGAAAATCACTTTAAACATGCTAATTTTAGCTCTAACACTGATGATCCACCTACAAATGTGAACTGACGTTCAAAAATAAAACATTTGAAAACGGACCATTTTCCACATTTCTGAAGCATGACGTAATGGGGGGGTGTTATCTCTTTTGTCGAAAATCAGCCGTTTTTGCTCGAACATTAAATGCCTCCAAATGGTATTTATTTAACTTCCCGGGGTGAAGAAACCCTTTTTGAGAACTCAGAGTGAGTAAATTGGCCATTTTAATGCACTTTTAACCATTCCATAAATCTTGTGTTTTGGGCCCCTGGAAGCATGAAAATCACTTTAAACATGCTAATTTTAGCTCTAACACTGATGATCCACCTACAAATGTGAACTGACGTTCAAAAATTAAACATTTGAAAACGGACCATTTTCCACATTTCTGAAGCATGACGTAATGGGGGGGTGTTATCTCTTTTGTCGAAAATCAGCCGTTTTTGCTCGAACATTAAATGCCTCCAAATGGTATTTAATTAACTTCCCGAGCCCCTGGAAGCATGAAAATCACTTTAAACATGCTAATTTTAGCTCTAACACTGATGATCCACCTACAAATGTGAACTGACGTTCAAAAATAAAACATTTGAAAACGGACCATTTTCCACATTTCTGAAGCATGACGTAATGGGGGGGTGTTATCTCTTTTGTCGAAAATCAGCCGTTTTTGCTCGAACATTAAATGCCTCCAAATGGTATTTAATTAACTTCCCGGGGTGAAGAAACCCTTTTTGAGAACTCAGAGTGAGTAAATTGGCCATTTTCATGCACTTTTAACCATTCCATAAATCTTGTGTTTTGGGCCCCTGGAAGCATGAAAATCACTTTAAACATGCTAATTTTAGCTCTAACACTGATGATCCACCTACAAATGTGAACTGACGTTCAAAAATAAAACATTTGAAAACGGACCATTTTCCACATTTCTGAAGCATGACGTAATGGGGGGGTGTTATCTCTTTTGTCGAAAATCAGCCGTTTTTGCTCGAACATTTAATGCCTCCAAATGGTATTTAATTAACTTCCCAAGCCCCTGGAAGCATGAAACTCACTTTAAACATGCTAATTTTAGCTCTAACACTGATGATCCACCTACAAATGTGAACTGACGTTCAAAAATAAAACATTTGAAAACGGACCATTTTCCACATTTCTGAAGCATGACGTAATGGGGGGGTGTTATCTCTTTTGTCGAAAATCAGCCGTTTTTGCTCGAACATTAAATGCCTCCAAATGGTATTTAATTAACTTCCCGGGGTGAAGAAACCCTTTTTGAGAACTCAGAGTGAGTAAATTGGCCATTTTCATGCACTTTTAACCATTCCATAAATCTTGTGTTTTGGGCCCTTGGAAGCATGAAAATCACTTTAAACATGCTAATTTTAGCTCTAACACTGATGATCCACCTACAAATGTGAACTGACGTTCAAAAATAAAACATTTGAAAACGGACCATTTTCCACATTTCTGAAGCATGACGTAATGGGGGGGTGTTATCTCTTTTGTCGAAAATCAGCCGTTTTTGCTCGAACATTAAATGCCTCCAAATGGTATTTATTTCACTTCCTGAGCCCCTGGAAGCATGAAAATCACTTTAAACATGCTAATTTTAGCTCTAACACTGATGATCCACCTACAAATGTGAACTGACGTTCAAAAATAAAACATTTGAAAACGGACCATTTTCCACATTTCTAAAGCATGACGTAATGGGGGGGTGTTATCTCTTTTGTCGAAAATCAGCCGTTTTTGCTCGAACATTAAATGCCTCCAAATGGTATTTAATTAACTTCCCGAGCCCCTGGAAGCATGATAATCACTTTAAACATGCTAATTTTAGCTCTAACACTGATGATCCACCTACAAATGTGAACTGACGTTCAAAAATAAAACATTTGAAAACGGACCATTTTCCACATTTCTGAAGCATGACGTAATGGGGGGGTGTTATCTCTTTTGTCGAAAATCAGCCGTTTTTGCTCGAACATTAAATGCCTCCAAATGGTATTTAATTAACTTCCCGGGGTGAAGAAACCCTTTTTGAGAACTCAGAGTGAGTAAATTGGCCATTTTCATGCACTTTTAACCATTCCATAAATCTCGTGTTTTGGGCCCCTGGAAGCATGAAAATCACTTTAAACATGCTAATTGTAGCTCTAACACTGATGATCCACATACAAATGTGAACTGACGTTCAAAAATAAAACATTTGAAAACGGACCATTTTCCACATTTCTGAAGCATGACGTAATGGGGGGGTGTTATCTCTTTTGTCGAAAATCAGCCGTTTTTGCTCGAACATTAAATGCCTCCAAATGGTATTTAATTAACTTCCCGAGCCCCTGGAAGCATGAAAATCACTTTAAACATGCTAATTTTAGCTCTAACACTGATGATCCACCTACAAATGTGAACTGACGTTCAAAAATAAAACATTTGAAAACGGACCATTTTCCACATTTCTGAAGCATGACGTAATGGGGGGTGTTATCTCTTTTGTCGAAAACCAGCCGTTTTTGCTCGAACATTAAATGCCTCCAAATGGTATTTAATTAACTTCCCGAGCCCCTGGAAGCATGAAAATCACTTTAAACATGCTAATTTTAGCTCTAACACTGATGATCCACCTACAAATGTGAACTGACGTTCAAAAATAAAACATTTGAAAACGAACCATTTTCCACATTTCTGAAGCATGACGTAATGGGGGGGGGGGTGTTATCTCTTTTGTCGAAAATCAGCCGTTTTTGCTCGAACATTAAATGCCTCCAAATGGTATTTAATTAACTTCCCGAGCCCCTGGAAGCATGAAAATCACTTTAAACATGCTAATTTTAGCTCTAACACTGATGATCCACCTACAAATGTGAACTGACGTTCAAAAATAAAACATTTGAAAACGGACCATTTTCCACATTTCTGAAGCATGACGTAATGGGGGGGTGTTATCTCTTTTGTCGAAAATCAGCCGTTTTTGCTCGAACATTAAATGCCTCCAAATGGTATTTAATTAACTTCCCGAGCCCCTGGACGCATGAAAATCACTTTAAACATGCTAATTTTAGCTCTAACACTGATGATCCACCTACAAATGTGAACTGACGTTCAAAAATAAAACATTTGAAAACGGACCATTTTCCACATTTCTGAAGCATGACGTAATGGGGGGGTGTTATCTCTTTTGTCGAAAATCAGCCGTTTTTGCTCGAACATTAAATGCCTCCAAATGGTATTTAATTAACTTCCCGAGCCCCTGGAAGCATGAAAATCACTTTAAACATGCTAATTTTAGCTCTAACACTGATGATCCACCTACAAATGTGAACTGACGTTCAAAAATAAAACATTTGAAAACGGACCATTTTCCACATTTCTGAAGCATGACGTAATGGGGGGGTGTTATCTCTTTTGTCGAAAATCAGCCGTTTTTGCTCGAACATTAAATGCCTCCAAATGGTATTTAATTAACTTCCCGGGGTGAAGAAACCCTTTTTGAGAACTCAGAGTGAGTAAATTGGCCATTTTCATGCACTTTTAACCATTCCATAAATCTTGTGTTTTGGGCCCTTGGAAGCATGAAAATCACTTTAAACATGCTAATTTTAGCTCTAACACTGATGATCCACCTACAAATGTGAACTGACGTTCAAAAATAAAACATTTGAAAACGGACCATTTTCCACATTTCTGAAGCATGACGTAATGGGGGGGTGTTATCTCTTTTGTCGAAAATCAGCCGTTTTTGCTCGAACATTAAATGCCTCCAAATGGTATTTATTTCACTTCCTGAGCCCCTGGAAGCATGAAAATCACTTTAAACATGCTAATTTTAGCTCTAACACTGATGATCCACCTACAAATGTGAACTGACGTTCAAAAATAAAACATTTGAAAACGGACCATTTTCCACATTTCTAAAGCATGACGTAATGGGGGGGTGTTATCTCTTTTGTCGAAAATCAGCCGTTTTTGCTCGAACATTAAATGCCTCCAAATGGTATTTAATTAACTTCCCGAGCCCCTGGAAGCATGAAAATCACTTTAAACATGCTAATTTTAGCTCTAACACTGATGATCCACCTACAAATGTGAACTGACGTTCAAAAATAAAACATTTGAAAACGGACCATTTTCCACATTTCTGAAGCGTGACGTAATGGGGGGGTGTTATCTCTTTTGTCGAAAATCAGCCGTTTTTGCTCGAACATTAAATGCCTCCAAATGGTATTTAATTAACTTCCCGGGGTGAAGAAACCCTTTTTGAGAACTCAGAGTGAGTAAATTGGCCATTTTCATGCACTTTTAACCATTCCATAAATCTCGTGTTTTGGGCCCCTGGAAGCATGAAAATCACTTTAAACATGCTAATTGTAGCTCTAACACTGATGATCCACCTACAAATGTGAACTGACGTTCAAAAATAAAACATTTGAAAACGGACCATTTTCCACATTTCTGAAGCATGACGTAATGGGGGGGTGTTATCTCTTTTGTCGAAAATCAGCCGTTTTTGCTCGAACATTAAATGCCTCCAAATGGTATTTAATTAACTTCCCGAGCCCCTGGAAGCATGAAAATCACTTTAAACATGCTAATTTTAGCTCTAACACTGATGATCCACCTACAAATGTGAACTGACGTTCAAAAATAAAACATTTGAAAACGGACCATTTTCCACGTTTCTGAAGCATGACGTAATGGGGGGGTGTTATCTCTTTTGTCGAAAATCAGCCGTTTTTGCTCGAACATTAAATGCCTCCAAATGGTATTTAATTAACTTCCCGAGCCCCTGGAAGCATGAAAATCACTTTAAACATGCTAATTTTAGCTCTAACACTGATGATCCACCTACAAATGTGAACTGACGTTCAAAAATAAAACATTTGAAAACGAACCCATTTTCCACATTTCTGAAGCATGACGTAATGGGGGGGGTGTTATCTCTTTTGTCGAAAATCAGCCGTTTTTGCTCGATCATTAAATGCCTCCAAATGGTATTTAATTAACTTCCCGAGCCCCTGGAAGCATGAAAATCACTTTAAACATGCTAATTTTAGCTCTAACACTGATGATCCACCTACAAATGTGAACTGACGTTCAAAAATAAAACATTTGAAAACGGACCATTTTCCACATTTCTGAAGCATGACGTAATGGGGGGGTGTTATCTCTTTTGTCGAAAATCAGCCGTTTTTGCTCGAACATTAAATGCCTCCAAATGGTATTTAATTAACTTCCCGAGCCCCTGGAAGCATGAAAATCACTTTAAACATGCTAATTTTAGCTCTAACACTGATGATCCACCTACAAATGTGAACTGACGTTCAAAAATAAAACATTTGAAAACGGACCATTTTCCACATTTCTGAAGCATGACGTAATGGGGGGGTGTTATCTCTTTTGTCGAAAATCAGCCGTTTTTGCTCGAACATTAAATGCCTCCAAATGGTATTTAATTAACTTCCCGAGCCCCTGGAAGCATGAAAATCACTTTAAACATGCTAATTTTAGCTCTAACACTGATGATCCACCTACAAATGTGAACTGACGTTCAAAAATAAAACATTTGAAAACGAACCATTTTCCACATTTCTGAAGCATGACGTAATGGGGGGGGTGTTATCTCTTTTGTCGAAAATCAGCCGTTTTTGCTCGAACATTAAATGCCTCCAAATGGTATTTAATTAACTTCCCGAGCCCCTGGAAGCATGAAAATCACTTTAAACATGCTAATTTTAGCTCTAACACTGATGATCCACCTACAAATGTGAACTGACGTTCAAAAATAAAACATTTGAAAACGGACCATTTTCCACATTTCTGAAGCATGACGTAATGGGGGGGTGTTATCTCTTTTGTCGAAAATCAGCCGTTTTTGCTCGAACATTAAATGCCTCCAAATGGTATTTAATTAACTTCCCGAGCCCCTGGACGCATGAAAATCACTTTAAACATGCTAATTTTAGCTCTAACACTGATGATCCACCTACAAATGTGAACTGACGTTCAAAAATAAAACATTTGAAAACGGACCATTTTCCTCATTTCTGAAGCATGACGTAATGGGGGGGTGTTATCTCTTTTGTCGAAAATCAGCCGTTTTTGCTCGAACATTAAATGCCTCCAAATGGTATTTAATTAACTTCCCGAGCCCCTGGAAGCATGAAAATCACTTTAAACATGCTAATTTTAGCTCTAACACTGATGATCCACCTACAAATGTGAACTGACGTTCAAAAATAAAACATTTGAAAACGGACCATTTTCCACATTTCTGAAGCATGACGTAATGGGGGGGTGTTATCTCTTTTGTCGAAAATCAGCCGTTTTTGCTCGAACATTAAATGCCTCCAAATGGTATTTAATTAACTTCCCGGGGTGAAGAAACCCTTTCTGAGAACTCAGAGTGAGTAAATTGGCCATTTTCATGCACTTTTAACCATTCCATAAATCTTGTGTTTTGGGCCCTTGGAAGCATGAAAATCACTTTAAACATGCTAATTTTAGCTCTAACACTGATGATCCACCTAAAAATGTGAACTGACGTTCAAAAATAAAACATTTGAAAACGGACCATTTTCCACATTTCTGAAGCATGACGTAATGGGGGGGTGTTATCTCTTTTGTCAAAAATCAGCCGTTTTTGCTCGAACATTAAATGCCTCCAAATGGTATTTATTTCACTTCCTGAGCCCCTGGAAGCATGAAAATCACTTTAAACATGCTAATTTTAGCTCTAACACTGATGATCCACCTACGAATGTGAACTGACGTTCAAAAATAAAACATTTGAAAACGGACCATTTTCCACATTTCTAAAGCATGACGTAATGGGGGGGTGTTATCTCTTTTGTCGAAAATCAGCCGTTTTTGCTCGAACATTAAATGCCTCCAAATGGTATTTAATTAACTTCCCGAGCCCCTGGAAGCATGAAAATCACTTTAAACATGCTAATTTTAGCTCTAACACTGATGATCCACCTACAAATGTGAACTGACGTTCAAAAATAAAACATTTGAAAACGGACCATTTTCCACATTTCTGAAGCATGACGTAATGGGGGGGTGTTATCTCTTTTGTCGAAAATCAGCCGTTTTTGCTCGAACATTAAATGCCTCCAAATGGTATTTAATTAAATTCCCGGGGTGAAGAAACCCTTTTTGAGAACTCAGAGTGAGTAAATTGGCCATTTTCATGCACTTTTAACCATTCCATAAATCTCGTGTTTTGGGCCCCTGGAAGCATGAAAATCACTTTAAACATGCTAATTGTAGCTCTAACACTGATGATCCACCTACAAATGTGAACTGACGTTCAAAAATAAAACATTTGAAAACGGACCATTTTCCACATTTCTGAAGCATGACGTAATGGGGGGGTGTTATCTCTTTTGTCGAAAATCAGCCGTTTTTGCTCGAACATTAAAGGCCTCCAAATGGTATTTAATTAACTTCCCGAGCCCCTGGAAGCATGAAAATCACTTTAAACATGCTAATTTTAGCTCTAACACTGATGATCCACCTACAAATGTGAACTGACGTTCAAAAATAAAACATTTGAAAACGGACCATTTTCCACATTTCTGAAGCATGACGTAATGGGGGGGTGTTATCTCTTTTGTCGAAAATCAGCCGTTTTTGCTCGAACATTAAATGCCTCCAAATGGTATTTAATTAACTTCCCGAGCCCCTGGAAGCATGAAAATCACTTTAAACATGCTAATTTTAGCTCTAACACTGATGATCCACCTACAAATGTGAACTGACGTTCAAAAATAAAACATTTGAAAACGAACCATTTTCCACATTTCTGAAGCATGACGTAATGGGGGGGGGTGTTATCTCTTTTGTCGAAAATCAGCCGTTTTTGCTCGAACATTAAATGCCTCCAAATGGTATTTAATTAACTTCCCGAGCCCCTGGAAGCATGAAAATCACTTTAAACATGCTAATTTTAGCTCTAACACTGATGATCCACCTACAAATGTGAACTGACGTTCAAAAATAAAACATTTGAAAACGGACCATTTTCCACATTTCTGAAGCATGACGTAATGGGGGGGTGTTATCTCTTTTGTCGAAAATCAGCCGTTTTTGCTCGAACATTAAATGCCTCCAAATGGTATTTAATTAACTTCCCGAGCCCCTGGAAGCATGAAAATCACTTTAAACATGCTAATTTTAGCTCTAACACTGATGATCCACCTACAAATGTGAACTGACGTTCAAAAATAAAACATTTGAAAACGGACCATTTTCCACATTTCTGAAGCATGACGTAATGGGGGGGTGTTATCTCTTTTGTCGAAAATCAGCCGTTTTTGCTCGAACATTAAATGCCTCCAAATGGTATTTGATTAACTTCCCGAGCCCCTGGAAGCATGAAAATCACTTTAAACATGCTAATTTTAGCTCTAACACTGATGATCCACCTACAAATGTGAACTGACGTTCAAAAATAAAACATTTGAAAACGAACCATTTTCCACATTTCTGAAGCATGACGTAATGGGGGGGGGGTGTTATCTCTTTTGTCGAAAATCAGCCGTTTTTGCTCGAACATTAAATGCCTCCAAATGGTATTTAATTAACTTCCCGAGCCCCTGGAAGCATGAAAATCACTTTAAACATGCTAATTTTAGCTCTAACACTGATGATCCACCTACAAATGTGAACTGACGTTCAAAAATAAAACATTTGAAAACGGACCATTTTCCACATTTCTGAAGCATGACGTAATGGGGGGGTGTTATCTCTTTTGTCGAAAATCAGCCGTTTTTGCTCGAACATTAAATGCCTCCAAATGGTATTTAATTAACTTCCCGAGCCCCTGGACGCATGAAAATCACTTTAAACATGCTAATTTTAGCTCTAACACTGATGATCCACCTACAAATGTGAACTGACGTTCAAAAATAAAACATTTGAAAACGGACCATTTTCCTCATTTCTGAAGCATGACGTAATGGGGGGGTGTTATCTCTTTTGTCGAAAATCAGCCGTTTTTGCTCGAACATTAAATGCCTCCAAATGGTATTTAATTAACTTCCCGAGCCCCTGGAAGCATGAAAATCACTTTAAACATGCTAATTTTAGCTCTAACACTCATGATTCACCTACAAATGTAAACTGACGTTCAAAAATAAAACATTTGAAAACGGACCATTTTCCACATTTCTGAAGCATGACGTAATGGGGGGGTGTTATCTCTTTTGTCGAAAATCAGCCGTTTTTGCTCGAACATTAAATGCCTCCAAATGGTATTTAATTAACTTCCGAGCCCCTGGAAGCATGAAAATCACTTTAAACATGCTAATTTTAGCTCTAACACTGACGATCCACCTACAAATGTGAACTGACGTTCAAAAATAAAACATTTGAAAACGGACCATTTTCCACATTTCTGAAGCATGACGTAATGGGGGGGTGTTATCTCTTTTGTCGAAAATCAGCCGTTTTTGCTCGAACATTAAATGCCTCCAAATGGTATTTAATTAACTTCCCGAGCCCCTGGAAGCATGAAAATCACTTTAAACATGCTAATTTTAGCTCTAACACTGATGATCCACCTACAAATGTGAACTGACGTTCAAAAATAAAACATTTGAAAACGAACCATTTTCCACATTTCTGAAGCATGACGTAATGGGGGGGGGGGTGTTATCTCTTTTGTCGAAAATCAGCCGTTTTTGCTCGAACATTAAATGCCTCCAAATGGTATTTAATTAACTTCCCGAGCCCCTGGAAGCATGAAAATCACTTTAAACATGCTAATTTTAGCTCTAACACTGATGATCCACCTACAAATGTGAACTGACGTTCAAAAATAAAACATTTGAAAACGGACCATTTTCCACATTTCTGAAGCATGACGTAATGGGGGGGTGTTATCTCTTTTGTCGAAAATCAGCCGTTTTTGCTCGAACATTAAATGCCTCCAAATGGTATTTAATTAACTTCCCGAGCCCCTGGAAGCATGAAAATCACTTTAAACATGCTAATTTTAGCTCTAACACTGATGATCCACCTACAAATGTGAACTGACGTTCAAAAATAAAACATTTGAAAACGGACCATTTTCCACATTTCTGAAGCATGACGTAATGGGGGGGTGTTATCTCTTTTGTCGAAAATCAGCCGTTTTTGCTCGAACATTAAATGCCTCCAAATGGTATTTAATTAACTTCCCGAGCCCCTGGAAGCATGAAAATCACTTTAAACATGCTAATTTTAGCTCTAACACTGATGATCCACCTACAAATGTGAACTGACGTTCAAAAATAAAACATTTGAAAACGAACCATTTTCCACATTTCTGAAGCATGACGTAATGGGGGGGGGTGTTATCTCTTTTGTCGAAAATCAGCCGTTTTTGCTCGAACATTAAATGCCTCCAAATGGTATTTAATTAACTTCCCGAGCCCCTGGAAGCATGAAAATCACTTTAAACATGCTAATTTTAGCTCTAACACTGATGATCCACCTACAAATGTGAACTGACGTTCAAAAATAAAACATTTGAAAACGGACCATTTTCCACATTTCTGAAGCATGACGTAATGGGGGGGTGTTATCTCTTTTGTCGAAAATCAGCCGTTTTTGCTCGAACATTAAATGCCTCCAAATGGTATTTAATTAACTTCCCGAGCCCCTGGACGCATGAAAATCACTTTAAACATGCTAATTTTAGCTCTAACACTGATGATCCACCTACAAATGTGAACTGACGTTCAAAAATAAAACATTTGAAAACGGACCATTTTCCTCATTTCTGAAGCATGACGTAATGGGGGGGTGTTATCTCTTTTGTCGAAAATCAGCCGTTTTTGCTCGAACATTAAATGCCTCCAAATGGTATTTAATTAACTTCCCGAGCCCCTGGAAGCATGAAAATCACTTTAAACATGCTAATTTTAGCTCTAACACTCATGATTCACCTACAAATGTAAACTGACGTTCAAAAATAAAACATTTGAAAACGGACCATTTTCCACATTTCTGAAGCATGACGTAATGGGGGGGTGTTATCTCTTTTGTCGAAAATCAGCCGTTTTTGCTCGAACATTAAATGCCTCCAAATGGTATTTAATTAACTTCCCGAGCCCCTGGAAGCATGAAAATCACTTTAAACATGCTAATTTTAGCTCTAACACTGACGATCCACCTACAAATGTGAACTGACGTTCAAAAATAAAACATTTGAAAACGGACCATTTTCCACATTTCTGAAGCATGACGTAATGGGGGGGTGTTATCTCTTTTGTCGAAAATCAGCCGTTTTTGCTCGAACATTAAATGCCTCCAAATGGTATTTAATTAACTTCCCGGGGTGAAGAAACCCTTTTTGAGAACTCAGAGTGAGTAAATTGGCCATTTTCATGCACTTTTTACCATTCCATAAATCTTGTGTTTTGGGCCCTTGGAAGCATGAAAATCACTTTAAACATGCTAATTTTAGCTCTAACACTGATGATCCACCTACAAATGTGAACTGACGTTCAAAAATAAAACATTTGAAAACGGACCATTTTCCACATTTCTGAAGCATGACGTAATGGGGGGGTGTTATCTCTTTTGTCGAAAATCAGCCGTTTTTGCTCGAACATTAAATGCCTCCAAATGGTATTTATTTCACTTCCTGAGCCCCTGGAAGCATGAAAATCACTTTAAACATGCTAATTTTAGCTCTAACACTGATGATCCACCTACAAATGTGAACTGACGTTCAAAAATAAAACATTTGAAAACGGACCATTTTCCACATTTCTGAAGCATGACGTAATGGGGGGGTGTTATCTCTTTTGTCGAAAATCAGCCGTTTTTGCTCGAACATTAAATGCCTCCAAATGGTATTTATTTCACTTCCCGGGGTGAAGAAACCCTTTTTGAGAACTCAGAGTGAGTAAATTGGCCATTTTCATGCACTTTTAACCATTCCATTAATCTTGTGTTTTGGGCCCCTGGAAGCATGAAAATCACTTTAAACATGCTAATTTTAGCTCTAACACTGATGATCCACCTACAAATGTGAACTGACGTTCAAAAATAAAACATTTGAAAACGGACCATTTTCCACATTTCTGAAGCATGACGTAATGGGGGGGTGTTATCTCTTTTGTCGAAAATCAGCCGTTTTTGCTCGAACATTAAATGCCTCCAAATGGTATTTATTTCACTTCCCGTGCCCCTGGAAGCATGAAAATCACTTTAAACATGCTAATTTTAGCTCTAACACTGATGATCCACCTACAAATGTGAACTGACGTTCAATAATAAAACATTTGAAAACGGACCATTTTCCACATTTCTGAAGCATGACGTAATGGGGGGGTGTTATCTCTTTTGTCGAAAATCAGCCGTTTTTGCTCGAACATTAAATGCCTCCAAATGGTATTTAATTAACTTCCCGGGGTGAAGAAACCCTTTTTGAGAACTCAGAGTGAGTAAATTGGCCATTTTCATGCACTTTTAACCATTCCATAAATCTTGTGTTTTGGGCCCCTGGAAGCATGAAAATCACTTTAAACATGCTAATTTTAGCTCTAACACTGATGATCCACCTACAAATGTGAACTGACGTTCAAAAATAAAACATTTGAAAACGGACCATTTTCCACATTTCTGAAGCATGACGTAATGGGGGGGTGTTATCTCTTTTGTCGAAAATCAGCCGTTTTTGCTCGAACATTAAATGCCTCCAAATGGTATTTATTTCACTTCCCGAGCCCCTGGAAGCATGAAAATCACTTTAAACATGCTAATTTTAGCTCTAACACTGATGATCCACCTACAAATGTGAACTGACATTCAAAAATAAAACATTTGAAAACGGACCATTTTCCACATTTCTGAAGCATGACGTAATGGGGGGGTGTTATCTCTTTTGTCGAAAATCAGCCGTTTTTGCTCGAACATTAAATGCCTCCAAATGGTATTTAATTAACTTCCCGGGGTGAAGAAACCCTTTTTGAGAACTCAGAGTGAGTAAATTGGCCATTTTCATGCACTTTTAACCATTCCATAAATCTTGTGTTTTGGGCCCCTGGAAGCATGAAAATCACTTTAAACATGCTAATTTTAGCTCTAACACTGATGATCCACCTACAAATGTGAACTGACGTTCAAAAATAAAACATTTGAAAACGGACCATTTTCCACATTTCTGAAGCATGACGTAATGGGGGGGTGTTATCTCTTTTGTCGAAAATCAGCCGTTTTTGCTCGAACATTAAATGCCTCCAAATGGTATTTAATTAACTTCCCGAGCCCCTGGAAGCATGAAAATCACTTTAAACATGCTAATTTTAGCTCTAACACTGATGATCCACCTACAAATGTGAACTGACGTTCAAAAATAAAACATTTGAAAACGGACCATTTTCCACATTTCTGAAGCATGACGTAATGGGGGGGGTGTTATCTCTTTTGTCGAAAATCTGCCGTTTTTGCTCGAACATTAAATGCCTCCAAATGGTATTTAATTAACTTCCCGGGGTGAAGAAACCCTTTTTGAGAACTCAGAGTGAGTAAATTGGCCATTTTCATGCACTTTTAACCATTCCCTAAATCTTGTGTTTTGGGCCCTTGGAAGCATGAAAATCACTTTAAACATGCTAATTTTAGCTCTAACACTGATGATCCACCTACAAATGTGAACTGACGTTCAAAAATAAAACATTTGAAAACGGACCATTTTCCACATTTCTGAAGCATGACGTAATGGGGGGGTGTTATCTCTTTTGTCGAAAATCAGCCGTTTTTGCTCGAACATTAAATGCCTCCAAATGGTATTTATTTCACTTCCTGAGCCCCTGGAAGCATGAAAATCACTTTAAACATGCTAATTTTAGCTCTAACACTGATGATCCACCTACAAATGTGAACTGACGTTCAAAAATAAAACATTTGAAAACGGACCATTTTCCACATTTCTGAAGCATGACGTAATGGGGGGGTGTTATCTCTTTTGTCGAAAATCAGCCGTTTTTGCTCGAACATTAAATGCCTCCAAATGGTATTTATTTCACTTCCCGGGGTGAAGAAACCCTTTTTGAGAACTCAGAGTGAGTAAATTGGCCATTTTCATGCACTTTTAACCATTCCATTAATCTTGTGTTTTGGGCCCCTGGAAGCATGAAAATCACTTTAAACATGCTAATTTTAGCTCTAACACTGATGATCCAATTACAAATGTGAACTGACGTTCAAAAATAAAACATTTGAAAACGGACCATTTTCCACATTTCTGAAGCATGACGTAATGGGGGGGTGTTATCTCTTTTGTCGAAAATCAGCCGTTTTTGCTCGAACATTAAATGCCTCCAAATGGTATTTATTTCACTTCCCGAGCCCCTGGAAGCATGAAAATCACTTTAAACATGCTAATTTTAGCTCTAACACTGATGATCCACCTACAAATGTGAACTGACGTTCAATAATAAAACATTTGAAAACGGACCATTTTCCACATTTCTGAAGCATGACGTAATGGGGGGGTGTTATCTCTTTTGTCGAAAATCAGCCGTTTTTGCTCGAACATTAAATGCCTCCAAATGGTATTTAATTAACTTCCCGGGGTGAAGAAACCCTTTTTGAGAACTCAGAGTGAGTAAATTGGCCATTTTCATGCACTTTTAACCATTCCATAAATCTTGTGTTTTGGGCCCCTGGAAGCATGAAAATCACTTTAAACATGCTAATTTTAGCTCTAACACTGATGATCCACCTACAAATGTGAACTGACGTTCAAAAATAAAACATTTGAAAACGGACCATTTTCCACATTTCTGAAGCATGACGTAATGGGGGGGTGTTATCTCTTTTGTCGAAAATCAGCCGTTTTTGCTCGAACATTAAATGCCTCCAAATGGTATTTATTTCACTTCCCGAGCCCCTGGAAGCATGAAAATCACTTTAAACATGCTAATTTTAGCTCTAACACTGATGATCCACCTACAAATGTGAACTGACATTCAAAAATAAAACATTTGAAAACGGACCATTTTCCACATTTCTGAAGCATGACATAATGGGGGGGTGTTATCTCTTTTGTCGAAAATCAGCCGTTTTTGCTCGAACATTAAATGCCTCCAAATGGTATTTAATTAACTTCCCGGGGTGAAGAAACCCTTTTTGAGAACTCAGAGTGAGTAAATTGGCCATTTTCATGCACTTTTAACCATTCCATAAATCTTGTGTTTTGGGCCCCTGGAAGCATGAAAATCACTTTAAACATGCTAATTTTAGCTCTAACACTGATGATCCACCTACAAATGTGAACTGACGTTCAAAAATAAAACATTTGAAAACGGACCATTTTCCACATTTCTGAAGCATGACGTAATGGGGGGGTGTTATCTCTTTTGTCGAAAATCAGCCGTTTTTGCTCGAACATTAAATGCCTCCAAATGGTATTTAATTAACTTCCTGAGCCCCTGGAAGCATGAAAATCACTTTAAACATGCTAATTTTAGCTCTAACACTGATGATCCACCTACAAATGTGAACTGACGTTCAAAAATAAAACATTTGAAAACGGACCATTTTCCACATTTCTGAAGCATGACGTAATGGGGGGGTGTTATCTCTTTTGTCGAAAATCTGCCGTTTTTGCTCGAACATTAAATGCCTCCAAATGGTATTTAATTAACTTCCCGGGGTGAAGAAACCCTTTTTGAGAACTCAGAGTGAGTAAATTGGCCATTTTCATGCACTTTTAACCATTCCATAAGTCTTGTGTTTTGGGCCCTTGGAAGCATGAAAATCACTTTAAACATGCTAATTTTAGCTCTAACACTGATGATCCACCTACAAATGTGAACTGACGTTCAAAAATAAAACATTTGAAAACGGACCATTTTCCACATTTCTGAAGCATGACGTAATGGGGGGGTGTTATCTCTTTTGTCGAAAATCAGCCGTTTTTGCTCGAACATTAAATGCCTCCAAATGGTATTTATTTCACTTCCTGAGCCCCTGGAAGCATGAAAATCACTTTAAACATGCTAATTTTAGCTCTAACACTGATGATCCACCTACAAATGTGAACTGACGTTCAAAAATAAAACATTTGAAAACGGACCATTTTCCACATTTCTGAAGCATGACGTAATGGGGGGGTGTTATCTCTTTTGTCGAAAATCAGCCGTTTTTGCTCGAACATTAAATGCCTCCAAATGGTATTTAATTAACTTCCCGAGCCCCTGGAAGCAGGAAAATCACTTTAAACATGCTAATTTTAGCTCTAACACTGATGATCCACCTACAAATGTGAACTGACGTTCAAAAATAAAACATTTGAAAACGGACCATTTTCCACATTTCTGAAGCATGACGTAATGGGGGGGTGTTATCTCTTTTGTCGAAAATCAGCCGTTTTTGCTCGAACATTAAATGCCTCCAAATGGTATTTAATTAACTTCCCGGGGTGAAGAAACCCTTTTTGAGAACTCAGAGTGAGTAAATTGGCCATTTTCATGCACTTTTAACCATTCCATAAATCTTGTGTTTTGGGCCCTTGGAAGCATGAAAATCACTTTAAACATGCTAATTTTAGCTCTAACACTGATGATCCACCTACAAATGTGAACTGACGTTCAAAAATAAAACATTTGAAAACGGACCATTTTCCACATTTCTGAAGCATGACGTAATGGGGGGGTGTTATCTCTTTTGTCGAAAATCAGCCGTTTTTGCTCGAACATTAAATGCCTCCAAATGGTATTTATTTCACTTCCTGAGCCCCTGGAAGCATGAAAATCACTTTAAACATGCTAATTTTAGCTCTAACACTGATGATCCACCTACAAATGTGAACTGACGTTCAAAAATAAAACATTTGAAAACGGACCATTTTCCACATTTCTGAAGCATGACGTAATGGGGGGGTGTTATCTCTTTTGTCGAAAATCAGCCGTTTTTGCTCGAACATTAAATGCCTCCAAATGGTATTTAATTAACTTCCTGAGCCCCTGGAAGCATGAAAATCACTTTAAACATGCTAATTTTAGCTCTAACACTGATGATCCACCTACAAATGTGAACTGACGTTCAAAAATAAAACATTTGAAAACGGACCATTTTCCACATTTCTGAAGCATGACGTAATGGGGGGGTGTTATCTCTTTTGTCGAAAATCAGCCGTTTTTGCTCGAACATTAAATGCCTCCAAATGGTATTTAATTAACTTCCCGGGGTGAAGAAACCCTTTTTGAGAACTCAGAGTGAGTAAATTGGCCATTTTCATGCACTTTTAACCATTCCATAAATCTTGTGTTTTGGGCCCTTGGAAGCATGAAAATCACTTTAAACATGCTAATTTTAGCTCTAACACTGATGATCCACCTACAAATGTGAACTGACGTTCAAAAATAAAACATTTGAAAACGGACCATTTTCCACATTTCTGAAGCATGACGTAATGGGGGGGTGTTATCTCTTTTGTCGAAAATCAGCCGTTTTTGCTCGAACATTAAATGCCTCCAAATGGTATTTATTTCACTTCCTGAGCCCCTGGAAGCATGAAAATCACTTTAAACATGCTAATTTTAGCTCTAACACTGATGATCCACCTACAAATGTGAACTGACGTTCAAAAATAAAACATTTGAAAACGGACCATTTTCCACATTTCTGAAGCATGACGTAATGGGGGGGTGTTATCTCTTTTGTCGAAAATCAGCCGTTTTTGCTCGAACATTAAATGCCTCCAAATGGTATTTAATTAACTTCCTGAGCCCCTGGAAGCATGAAAATCACTTTAAACATGCTAATTTTAGCTCTAACACTGATGATCCACCTACAAATGTGAACTGACGTTCAAAAATAAAACATTTGAAAACGGACCATTTTCCACATTTCTGAAGCATGACGTAATGGGGGGGTGTTATCTCTTTAGTCGAAAATCAGCCGTTTTTGCTCGAACATTAAATGCCTCCAAATGGTATTTAATTAACTTCCCGGGGTGAAGAAACCCTTTTTGAGAACTCAGAGTGAGTAAATTGGCCATTTTCATGCACTTTTAACCATTCCATAAATCTCGTGTTTTGGGCCCCTGGAAGCATGAAAATCACTTTAAACATGCTAATTTTAGCTCTAACACTGATGATCCACCTACAAATGTGAACTGACGTTCAAAAATAAAACATTTGAAAACGGACCATTTTCCACATTTCTGAAGCATGACGTAATGGGGGGGTGTTATCTCTTTTGTCGAAAATCAGCCGTTTTTGCTCGAACATTAAATGCCTCCAAATGGTATTTAATGAACATCCCGAGCCCCTGGAAGCATGAAAATCACTTTAAACATGCTAATTTTAGCTCTAACACTGATGATCCACCTACAAATGTGAACTGACTTTCAAAAATAAAACATTTGAAAACGGACCATTTTCCACATTTGTGAAGCATGACGTAATGGGGGGGTGTTATCTCTTTTGTCGAAAATCAGCCGTTTTTGCTCGAACATTAAATGCCTCCAAATGGTATTTAATTAACTTCCCGAGCCCCTGGAAGCATGAAAATCACTTTAAACATGCTAATTTTAGCTCTAACACTGATGATCCACCTACAAATGTGAACTGACGTTCAAAAATAAAACATTTGAAAACGAACCATTTTCCACATTTCTGAAGCATGACGTAATGGGGGGGGGTGTTATCTCTTTTGTCGAAAATCAGCCGTTTTTGCTCGAACATTAAATGCCTCCAAATGGTATTTAATTAACTTCCCGAGCCCCTGGAAGCATGAAAATCACTTTAAACATGCTAATTTTAGCTCTAACACTGATGATCCACCTACAAATGTGAACTGACGTTCAAAAATAAAACATTTGAAAACGGACCATTTTCCACATTTCTGAAGCATGACGTAATGGGGGGGTGTTATCTCTTTTGTCGAAAATCAGCCGTTTTTGCTCGAACATTAAATGCCTCCAAATGGTATTTATTTCACTTCCCGAGCCCCTGGAAGCATGAAAATCACTTTAAACATGCTAATTTTAGCTCTAACACTGATGATCCACCTACAAATGTGAACTGACGTTAAATAATAATACATTTGAAAACGGACCATTTTCCACATTTCTGAAGCATGACGTAATGGGGGGGTGTTATCTCTTTTGTCGAAAATCAGCCGTTTTTGCTCGAACATTAAATGCCTCCAAATGGTATTTAATTAACTTCCCGGGGTGAAGAAACCCTTTTTGAGAACTCAGAGTGAGTAAATTGGCCATTTTCATGCACTTTTAACCATTCCATAAATCTTGTGTTTTGGGCCCCTGGAAGCATGAAAATCACTTTAAACATGCTAATTTTAGCTCTAACACTGATGATCCACCTACAAATGTGAACTGACGTTCAAAAATAAAACATTTGAAAACGGACCATTTTCCACATTTCTGAAGCATGACGTAATGGGGGGGTGTTATCTCTTTTGTCGAAAATCAGCCGTTTTTGCTCGAACATTAAATGCCTCCAAATGGTATTTATTTCACTTCCCGAGCCCCTGGAAGCATGAAAATCACTTTAAACATGCTAATTTTAGCTCTAACACTGATGATCCACCTACAAATGTGAACTGACATTCAAAAATAAAACATTTGAAAACGGACCATTTTCCACATTTCTGAAGCATGACGTAATGGGGGGGTGTTATCTCTTTTGTCGAAAATCAGCCGTTTTTGCTCGAACATTAAATGCCTCCAAATGGTATTTAATTAACTTCCCGGGGTGAAGAAACCCTTTTTGAGAACTCAGAGTGAGTAAATTGGCCATTTTCATGCACTTTTAACCATTCCATAAATCTTGTGTTTTGGGCCCCTGGAAGCATGAAAATCACTTTAAACATGCTAATTTTAGCTCTAACACTGATGATCCACCTACAAATGTGAACTGACGTTCAAAAATAAAACATTTGAAAACGGACCATTTTCCACATTTCTGAAGCATGACGTAATGGGGGGGTGTTATCTCTTTTGTCGAAAATCAGCCGTTTTTGCTCGAACATTAAATGCCTCCAAATGGTATTTAATTAACTTCCCGAGCCCCTGGAAGCATGAAAATCACTTTAAACATGCTAATTTTAGCTCTAACACTGATGATCCACCTACAAATGTGAACTGACATTCAAAAATAAAACATTTGAAAACGGACCATTTTCCACATTTCTGAAGCATGACGTAATGGGGGGGTGTTATCTCTTTTGTCGAAAATCTGCCGTTTTTGCTCGAACATTAAATGCCTCCAAATGGTATTTAATTAACTTCCCGGGGTGAAGAAACCCTTTTTGAGAACTCAGAGTGAGTAAATTGGCCATTTTCATGCACTTTTAACCATTCCATAAATCTTGTGTTTTGGGCCCTTGGAAGCATGAAAATCACTTTAAACATGCTAATTTTAGCTCTAACACTGATGATCCACCTACAAATGTGAACTGACGTTCAAAAATAAAACATTTGAAAACGGACCATTTTCCACATTTCTGAAGCATGACGTAATGGGGGGGTGTTATCTCTTTTGTCGAAAATCAGCCGTTTTTGCTCGAACATTAAATGCCTCCAAATGGTATTTATTTCACTTCCTGAGCCCCTGGAAGCATGAAAATCACTTTAAACATGCTAATTTTAGCTCTAACACTGATGATCCACCTACAAATGTGAACTGACGTTCAAAAATAAAACATTTGAAAACGGACCATTTTCCACATTTCTGAAGCATGACGTAATGGGGGGGTGTTATCTCTTTTGTCGAAAATCAGCCGTTTTTGCTCGAACATTAAATGCCTCCAAATGGTATTTAATTAACTTCCCGAGCCCCTGGAAGCAGGAAAATCACTTTAAACATGCTAATTTTAGCTCTAACACTGATGATCCACCTACAAATGTGAACTGACGTTCAAAAATAAAACATTTGAAAACGGACCATTTTCCACATTTCTGAAGCATGACGTAATGGGGGGGTGTTATCTCTTTTGTCGAAAATCAGCCGTTTTTGCTCGAACATTAAATGCCTCCAAATGGTATTTAATTAACTTCCCGGGGTGAAGAAACCCTTTTTGAGAACTCAGAGTGAGTAAATTGGCCATTTTCATGCACTTTTAACCATTCCATAAATCTTGTGTTTTGGGCCCTTGGAAGCATGAAAATCACTTTAAACATGCTAATTTTAGCTCTAACACTGATGATCCACCTACAAATGTGAACTGACGTTCAAAAATAAAACATTTGAAAACGGACCATTTTCCACATTTCTGAAGCATGACGTAATGGGGGGGTGTTATCTCTTTTGTCGAAAATCAGCCGTTTTTGCTCGAACATTAAATGCCTCCAAATGGTATTTATTTCACTTCCTGAGCCCCTGGAAGCATGAAAATCACTTTAAACATGCTAATTTTAGCTCTAACACTGATGATCCACCTACAAATGTGAACTGACGTTCAAAAATAAAACATTTGAAAACGGACCATTTTCCACATTTCTGAAGCATGACGTAATGGGGGGGTGTTATCTCTTTTGTCGAAAATCAGCCGTTTTTGCTCGAACATTAAATGCCTCCAAATGGTATTTAATTAACTTCCTGAGCCCCTGGAAGCATGAAAATCACTTTAAACATGCTAATTTTAGCTCTAACACTGATGATCCACCTACAAATGTGAACTGACGTTCAAAAATAAAACATTTGAAAACGGACCATTTTCCACATTTCTGAAGCATGACGTAATGGGGGGGTGTTATCTCTTTAGTCGAAAATCAGCCGTTTTTGCTCGAACATTAAATGCCTCCAAATGGTATTTAATTAACTTCCCGGGGTGAAGAAACCCTTTTTGAGAACTCAGAGTGAGTAAATTGGCCATTTTCATGCACTTTTAACCATTCCATAAATCTCGTGTTTTGGGCCCCTGGAAGCATGAAAATCACTTTAAACATGCTAATTTTAGCTCTAACACTGATGATCCACCTACAAATGTGAACTGACGTTCAAAAATAAAACATTTGAAAACGGACCATTTTCCACATTTCTGAAGCATGACGTAATGGGGGGGTGTTATCTCTTTTGTCGAAAATCAGCCGTTTTTGCTCGAACATTAAATGCCTCCAAATGGTATTTAATGAACATCCCGAGCCCCTGGAAGCATGAAAATCACTTTAAACATGCTAATTTTAGCTCTAACACTGATGATCCACCTACAAATGTGAACTGACTTTCAAAAATAAAACATTTGAAAACGGACCATTTTCCACATTTGTGAAGCATGACGTAATGGGGGGGTGTTATCTCTTTTGTCGAAAATCAGCCGTTTTTGCTCGAACATTAAATGCCTCCAAATGGTATTTAATTAACTTCCCGAGCCCCTGGAAGCATGAAAATCACTTTAAACATGCTAATTTTAGCTCTAACACTGATGATCCACCTACAAATGTGAACTGACGTTCAAAAATAAAACATTTGAAAACGAACCATTTTCCACATTTCTGAAGCATGACGTAATGGGGGGGGGGTGTTATCTCTTTTGTCGAAAATCAGCCGTTTTTGCTCGAACATTAAATGCCTCCAAATGGTATTTAATTAACTTCCCGAGCCCCTGGAAGCATGAAAATCACTTTAAACATGCTAATTTTAGCTCTAACACTGATGATCCACCTACAAATGTGAACTGACGTTCAAAAATAAAACATTTGAAAACGGACCATTTTCCACATTTCTGAAGCATGACGTAATGGGGGGGTGTTATCTCTTTTGTCGAAAATCAGCCGTTTTTGCTCGAACATTAAATGCCTCCAAATGGTATTTAATTAACTTCCCGAGCCCCTGGACGCATGAAAATCACTTTAAACATGCTAATTTTAGCTCTAACACTGATGATCCACCTACAAATGTGAACTGACGTTCAAAAATAAAACATTTGAAAACGGACCATTTTCCACATTTCTGAAGCATGACGTAATGGGGGGTGTTATCTCTTTTGTCGAAAATCAGCCGTTTTTGCTCGAACATTAAATGCCTCCAAATGGTATTTAATTAACTTCCCGGGGTGAAGAAACCCTTTTTGAGAACTCAGAGTGAGTAAATTGGCCTTTTTCATGCACTTTTAACCATTCCATAAATCTTGTGTTTTGGGCCCCTGGAAGCATGAAAATCACTTTAAACATGCTAATTTTAGCTCTAACACTGATGATCCACCTACAAATGTGAACTGACGTTCAAAAATAAAACATTTGAAAACGGACCATTTTCCACATTTCTGAAGCATGACGTAATGGGGGGGTGTTATCTCTTTTGTCGAAAATCAGCCGTTTTTGCTCGAACATTAAATGCCTCCAAATGGTATTTAATTAACTTCCCGGGTGAAGAAACCCTTTTTGAGAACTCAGAGTGAGTAAATTGGCCATTTTCATGCACTTTTAACCATTCCATAAATCTTGTGTTTTGGGCCCTTGGAAGCATGAAAATCACTTTAAACATGCTAATTTTAGCTCTAACACTGATGATCCACCTACAAATGTGAACTGACGTTCAAAAATAAAACATTTGAAAACGGACCATTTTCCACATTTCTGAAGCATGACATAATGGGGGGGTGTTATCTCTTTTGTCGAAAATCAGCCGTTTTTGCTCGAACATTAAATGCCTCCAAATGGTATTTATTTCACTTCCTGAGCCCCTGGAAGCATGAAAATCACTTTAAACATGCTAATTTTAGCTCTAACACTGATGATCCACCTACAAATGTGAACTGACGTTCAAAAATAAAACATTTGAAAACGGACCATTTTCCACATTTCTGAAGCATGACGTAATGGGGGGGTGTTATCTCTTTTGTCGAAAATCAGCCGTTTTTGCTCGAACATTAAATGCCTCCAAATGGTATTTATTTCACTTCCCGGGGTGAAGAAACCCTTTTTGAGAACTCAGAGTGAGTAAATTGGCCATTTTCATGCACTTTTAACCATTCCATTAATCTTGTGTTTTGGGCCCCTGGAAGCATAAAAATCACTTTAAACATGCTAATTTTAGCTCTAACACTGATGATCCACCTACAAATGTGAACTGACGTTCAAAAATAAAACATTTGAAAACGGACCATTTTCCACATTTCTGAAGCATGACGTAATGGGGGGTGTTATCTCTTTTGTCGAAAATCAGCCATTTTTGCTCGAACATTAAATGCCTCCAAATGGTATTTAATTAACTTCCCAGGGTGAAGAAACCCTTTTTGAGAACTCAGAGTGAGTAAATTGGCCATTTTCATGCACTTTTAACCATTCCATAAATCTTGTGTTTTGGGCCCCTGGAAGCATGAAAATCACTTTAAACATGCTAATTTTAGCTCTAACACTGATGATCCACCTACAAATGTGAACTGATGTTCAAAAATAAAACATTTGAAAACGGACCATTTTCCACATTTCTGAAGCATGACGTAATGGGGGGGTGTTATCTCTTTTGTCGAAAATCAGCCGTTTTTGCTCGAACATTAAATGCCTCCAAATGGTATTTATTTCACTTCCCGAGCCCCTGGAAGCATGAAAATCACTTTAAACATGCTAATTTTAGCTCTAACACTGATGATCCACCTACAAATGTGAACTGACATTCAAAAATAAAACATTTGAAAACGGACCATTTTCCACATTTCTGAAGCATGACGTAATGGGGGGGTGTTATCTCTTTTGTCGAAAATCAGCCGTTTTTGCTCGAACATTAAATGCCTCCAAATGGTATTTATTTCACTTCCCGAGCCCCTGGAAGCATGAAAATCACTTTAAACATGCTAATTTTAGCTCTAACACTGATGATCCACCTACAAATGTGAACTGACGTTCAAAAATAAAACATTTGAAAACGGACCATTTTCCACATTTCTGAAGCATGACGTAATGGGGGGGTGTTATCTCTTTTGTCGAAAATCAGCCGTTTTTGCTCGAACGTTAAATGCCTCCAAATGGTATTTATTTAACTTCCCGGGGTGAAGAAACCCTTTTTGAGAACTCAGAGTGAGTAAATTGGCCATTTTAATGCACTTTTAACCATTCCATAAATCTTGTGTTTTGGGCCCCTGGAAGCATGAAAATCACTTTAAACATGCTAATTTTAGCTCTAACACTGATGATCCACCTACAAATGTGAACTGACGTTCAAAAATTAAACATTTGAAAACGGACCATTTTCCACATTTCTGAAGCATGACGTAATGGGGGGGGTGTTATCTCTTTTGTCGAAAATCAGCCGTTTTTGCTCGAACATTAAATGCCTCCAAATGGTATTTAATTAACTTCCCGAGCCCCTGGAAGCATGAAAATCACTTTAAACATGCTAATTTTAGCTCTAACACTGATGATCCACCTACAAATGTGAACTGACGTTCTAAAATAAAACATTTGAAAACGGACCATTTTCCACATTTCTGAAGCATGACGTAATGGGGGGGTGTTATCTCTTTTGTCGAAAATCAGCCGTTTTTGCTCGAACATTAAATGCCTCCAAATGGTATTTAATTAACTTCCCGGGGTGAAGAAACCCTTTTTGAGAACTCAGAGTGAGTAAATTGGCCATTTTCATGCACTTTTAACCATTCCATAAATCTTGTGTTTTGGGCCCCTGGAAGCATGAAAATCACTTTAAACATGCTAATTTTAGCTCTAACACTGATGATCCACCTACAAATGTGAACTGACGTTCAAAAATAAAACATTTGAAAACGGACCATTTTCCACATTTCTGAAGCATGACGTAATGGGGGGGTGTTATCTCTTTTGTCGAAAATCAGCCGTTTTTGCTCGAACATTAAATGCCTCCAAATGGTATTTAATTAACTTCCCGAGCCCCTGGAAGCATGAAAATCACTTTAAACATGCTAATTTTAGCTCTAACACTGATGATCCACCTACAAATGTGAACTGACGTTCAAAAATAAAACATTTGAAAACGGACCATTTTCCACATTTCTGAAGCATGACGTAATGGGGGGGTGTTATCTCTTTTGTCGAAAATCAGCCGTTTTTGCTCGAACATTAAATGCCTCCAAATGGTATTTAATTAACTTCCCGGGGTGAAGAAACCCTTTTTGAGAACTCAGAGTGAGTAAATTGGCCATTTTCATGCACTTTTAACCATTCCATAAATCTCGTGTTTTGGGCCCCTGGAAGCATGAAAATCACTTTAAACATGCTAATTTTAGCTCTAACACTGATGATCCACCTACAAATGTGAACTGACGTTCAAAAATAAAACATTTGAAAACGGACCATTTTCCACATTTCTGAAGCATGACGTAATGGGGGGGTGTTATCTCTTTTGTCGAAAATCAGCCGTTTTTGCTCGAACATTAAATGCCTCCAAATGGTATTTAATTAACTTCCCGAGCCCCTGGAAGCATGAAAATCACTTTAAACATGCTAATTTTAGCTTTAACACTGATGATCCACCTACAAATGTGAACTGACGTTCAAAAATAAAACATTTGAAAACGGACCATTTTCCACATTTCTGAAGCATGACGTAATGGGGGGGTGTTATCTCTTTTGTCGAAAATCAGCCGTTTTTGCTCGAACATTAAATGCCTCCAAATGGTATTTAATTAACTTCCCGAGCCCCTGGAAGCATGAAAATCACTTTAAACATGCTAATTTTAGCTCTAACACTGATGATCCACCTACAAATGTGAACTGACGTTCAAAAATAAAACATTTGAAAACGAACCATTTTCCACATTTCTGAAGCATGACGTAATGGGGGGGTGTTATCTCTTTTGTCGAAAATCAGCCGTTTTTGCTCGAACATTAAATGCCTCCAAATGGTATTTAATTAACTTCCCGAGCCCCTGGAAGCATGAAAATCACTTTAAACATGCTAATTTTAGCTCTAAAACTGATGATCCACCTACAAATGTGAACTGACGTTCAAAAATAAAACATTTGAAAACGGACCATTTTCCACATTTCTGAAGCATGACGTAATGGGGGGGTGTTATCTCTTTTGTCGAAAATCAGCCGTTTTTGCTCGAACATTAAATGCCTCCAAATGGAATTTAATTAACTTCCCGAGCCCCTGGAAGCATGAATATCACTTTAAACATGCTAATTTTAGCTCTAACACTGATGATCCACCTACAAATGTGAACTGACGTTCAAAAATAAAACATTTGAAAACGGACCATTTTCCACATTTCTGAAGCATGACGTAATGGGGGGGTGTTATCTCTTTTGTCGAAAATCAGCCGTTTTTGCTCGAACATTAAATGCCTCCAAATGGTATTTAATTAACTTCCCGGGGTGAAGAAACCCTTTTTGAGAACTCAGAGTGAGTAAATTGGCCATTTTCATGCACTTTTAACCATTCCATTAATCTTGTGTTTTGGGCCCCTGGAAGCATGAAAATCACTTTAAACATGCTAATTTTAGCTCTAACACTGATGATCCACCTACAAATGTGAACTGACGTTCAAAAATAAAACATTTGAAAACGGACCATTTTCCACATTTCTGAAGCATGACGTAATGGGGGGGTGTTATCTCTTTTGTCGAAAATCAGCCGTTTTTGCTCGAACATTAAATGCCTCCAAATGGTATTTATTTCACTTCCCGAGCCCCTGGAAGCATGAAAATCACTTTAAACATGCTAATTTTAGCTCTAACACTGATGATCCACCTACAAATGTGAACTGACGTTCAAAAATAAAACATTTGAAAACGGACCATTTTCCACATTTCTGAAGCATGACGTAATGGGGGGGTGTTATCTCTTTTGTCGAAAATCAGCCGTTTTTGCTCGAACATTAAATGCCTCCAAATGGTATTTAATTAACTTCCCGGGGTGAAGAAACCCTTTTTGAGAACTCAGAGTGAGTAAATTGGCCATTTTCATGCACTTTTAACCATTCCATAAATCTTGTGTTTTGGGCCCCTGGAAGCATGAAAATCACTTTAAACATGCTAATTTTAGCTCTAACACTGATGATCCACCTAAAAATGTGAACTGACGTTCAAAAATAAAACATTTGAAAACGGACCATTTTCCACATTTCTGAAGCATGACGTAATGGGGGGGTGTTATCTCTTTTGTCGAAAATCAGCCGTTTTTGCTCGAACATTAAATGCCTCCAAATGGTATTTATTTCACTTCCCGAGCCCCTGGAAGCATGAAAATCACTTTAAACATGCTAATTTTAGCTCTAACACTGATGATCCACCTACAAATGTGAACTGACATTCAAAAATAAAACATTTGAAAACGGACCATTTTCCACATTTCTGAAGCATGACGTAATGGGGGGGTGTTATCTCTTTTGTCGAAAATCAGCCGTTTTTGCTCGAACATTAAATGCCTCCAAATGGTATTTATTTCACTTCCCGAGCCCCTGGAAGCATGAAAATCACTTTAAACATGCTAATTTTAGCTCTAACACTGATGATCCACCTACAAATATGAACTGACGTTCAAAAATAAAACATTTGAAAACGGACCATTTTCCACATTTCTGAAGCATGACGTAATGGGGGGGTGTTATCTCTTTTGTCGAAAATCAGCCGTTTTTGCTCGAACATTAAATGCCTCCAAATGGTATTTATTTAACTTCCCGGGGTGAAGAAACCCTTTTTGAGAACTCAGAGTGAGTAAATTGGCCATTTTAATGCACTTTTAACCATTTCATAAATCTTGTGTTTTGGGCCCCTGGAAGCATGAAAATCACTTTAAACATGCTAATTTTAGCTCTAACACTGATGATCCACCTACAAATGTGAACTGACGTTCAAAAATTAAACATTTGAAAACGGACCATTTTCCACATTTCTGAAGCATGACGTAATGGGGGGGTGTTATCTCTTTTGTCGAAAATCAGCCGTTTTTGCTCGAACATTAAATGCCTCCAAATGGTATTTAATTAACTTCCCGAGCCCCTGGAAGCATGAAAATCACTTTAAACATGCTAATTTTAGCTCTAACACTGATGATCCACCTACAAATGTGAACTGACGTTCAAAAATAAAACATTTGAAAACGGACCATTTTCCACATTTCTGAAGCATGACGTAATGGGGGGGGGGGGTTATCTCTTTTGTCGAAAATCAGCCGTTTTTGCTCGAACATTAAATGCCTCCAAATGGTATTTAATTAACTTCCCGAGCCCCTGGAAGCATGAAAATCACTTTAAACATGCTAATTTTAGCTCTAACACTGATGATCCACCTACAAATGTGAACTGACGTTCAAAAATAAAACATTTGAAAACGGACCATTTTCCACATTTCTGAAGCATGACGTAATGGGGGGGTGTTATCTCTTTTGTCGAAAATCAGCCGTTTTTGCTCGAACATTAAATGCCTCCAAATGGTATTTAATTAACTTCCCGGGGTGAAGAAACCCTTTTTGAGAACTCAGAGTGAGTAAATTGGCCATTTTCATGCACTTTTAACCATTCCATAAATCTTGTGTTTTGGGCCCCTGGAAGCATGAAAATCACTTTAAACATGCTAATTTTAGCTCTAACACTGATGATCCACCTACAAATGTGAACTGACGTTCAAAAATAAAACATTTGAAAACGGACCATTTTCCACATTTCTGAAGCATGACGTAATGGGGGGGTGTTATCTCTTTTGTCGAAAATCAGCCGTTTTTGCTCGAACATTAAATGCCTCCAAATGGTATTTAATTAACTTCCCGAGCCCCTGGAAGCATGAAAATCACTTTAAACATGCTAATTTTAGCTCTAACACTGATGATCCACCTACAAATGTGAACTGACGTTCAAAAATAAAACATTTGAAAACGGACCATTTTCCACATTTCTGAAGCATGACGTAATGGGGGGGTGTTATCTCTTTTGTCGAAAATCAGCCGTTTTTGCTCGAACATTAAATGCCTCCAAATGGTATTTAATTAACTTCCCGGGGTGAAGAAACCCTTTTTGAGAACTCAGAGTGAGTAAATTGGCCATTTTCATGCACTTTTAACCATTCCATAAATCTTGTGTTTTGGGCCCTTGGAAGCATGAAAATCACTTTAAACATGCTAATTTTAGCTCTAACACTGATGATCCACCTACAAATGTGAACTGACGTTCAAAAATAAAACATTTGAAAACGGACCATTTTCCACATTTCTGAAGCATGACGTAATGGGGGGGTGTTATCTCTTTTGTCAAAAATCAGCCGTTTTTGCTCGAACATTAAATGCCTCCAAATGGTATTTATTTCACTTCCTGAGCCCCTGGAAGCATGAAAATCACTTTAAACATGCTAATTTTAGCTCTAACACTGATGATCCACCTACAAATGTGAACTGACGTTCAAAAATAAAACATTTGAAAACGGACCTTTTTCCACATTTCTAAAGCATTTCGTAATGGGGGGGTGTTATCTCTTTTGTCGAAAATCAGCCGTTTTTGCTCGAACATTAAATGCCTCCAAATGGTATTTAATTAACTTCCCGAGCCCCTGGAAGCATGAAAATCACTTTAAACATGCTAATTTTAGCTCTAACACTGATGATCCACCTACAAATGTGAACTGACGTTCAAAAATAAAACATTTGAAAACGGACCATTTTCCACATTTCTGAAGCATGACGTAATGGGGGGGTGTTATCTCTTTTGTCGAAAATCAGCCGTTTTTGCTCGAACATTAAATGCCTCCAAATGGTATTTATTTCACTTCCTGAGCCCCTGGAAGCATGAAAATCACTTTAAACATGCTAATTTTAGCTCTAACACTGATGATCCACCTACAAATGTGAACTGACGTTCAAAAATAAAACATTTGAAAACGGACCATTTTCCACATTTCTGAAGCATGACGTAATGGGGGGGTGTTATCTCTTTTGTCGAAAATCAGCCGTTTTTGCTCGAACATTAAATGCCTCCAAATGGTATTTATTTCACTTCCCGAGCCCCTGGAAGCAGGAAAATCACTTTAAACATGCTAATTTTAGCTCTAACACTGATGATCCACCTACAAATGTGAACTGACGTTCAAAAATAAAACATTTGAAAACGGACCATTTTCCACATTTCTGAAGCATGACGTAATGGGGGGGTGTTATCTCTTTTGTCGAAAATCAGCCGTTTTTGCTCGAACATTAAATGCCTCCAAATGGTATTTAATTAACTTCCCGAGCCCCTGGAAGCATGAAAATCACTTTAAACATGCTAATTTTAGCTCTAACACTGATGATCCACCTACAAATGTGAACTGACGTTCAAAAATAAAACATTTGAAAACGGACCATTTTCCACATTTCTGAAGCATGACGTAATGGGGGGGTGTTATCTCTTTAGTCGAAAATCAGCCGTTTTTGCTCGAACATTAAATGCCTCCAAATGGTATTTAATTAACTTCCCGGGGTGAAGAAACCCTTTTTGAGAACTCAGAGTGAGTAAATTGGCCATTTTCATGCACTTTTAACCATTCCATAAATCTCGTGTTTTGGGCCCCTGGAAGCATGAAAATCACTTTAAACATGCTAATTTTAGCTCTAACACTGATGATCCACCTACAAATGTGAACTGACTTTCAAAAATAAAACATTTGAGAACGGACCATTTTCCACATTTCTGAAGCATGACGTAATGGGGGGGTGTTATCTCTTTTGTCGAAAATCAGCCGTTTTTGCTCGAACATTAAATGCCTCCAAATGGTATTTAATTAACTTCCCGAGCCCCTGGAAGCATGAAAATCACTTTAAACATGCTAATTTTAGCTCTAACACTGATGATCCACCTACAAATGTGAACTGACGTTCAAAAATAAAACATTTGAAAACGAACCATTTTCCACATTTCTGAAGCATGACGTAATGGGGGGGGGTGTTATCTCTTTTGTCGAAAATCAGCCGTTTTTGCTCGAACATTAAATGCCTCCAAATGGTATTTAATTAACTTCCCGAGCCCTTGGAAGCATGAAAATCACTTTAAACATGCTAATTTTAGCTCTAACACTGATGATCCACCTACAAATGTGAACTGACGTTCAAAAATAAAACATTTGAAAACGGACCATTTTCCACATTTCTGAAGCATGACGTAATGGGGGGGTGTTATCTCTTTAGTCGAAAATCAGCCGTTTTTGCTCGAACATTAAATGCCTCCAAATGGTATTTAATTAACTTCCCGGGGTGAAGAAACCCTTTTTGAGAACTCAGAGTGAGTAAATTGGCCATTTTCATGCACTTTTAACCATTCCATAAATCTCGTGTTTTGGGCCCCTGGAAGCATGAAAATCACTTTAAACATGCTAATTTTAGCTCTAACACTGATGATCCACCTACAAATGTGAACTGACTTTCAAAAATAAAACATTTGAGAACGGACCATTTTCCACATTTCTGAAGCATGACGTAATGGGGGGGTGTTATCTCTTTTGTCGAAAATCAGCCGTTTTTGCTCGAACATTAAATGCCTCCAAATGGTATTTAATTAACTTCCCGAGCCCCTGGAAGCATGAAAATCACTTTAAACATGCTAATTTTAGCTCTAACACTGATGATCCACCTACAAATGTGAACTGACGTTCAAAAATAAAACATTTGAAAACGAACCATTTTCCACATTTCTGAAGCATGACGTAATGGGGGGGGGTGTTATCTCTTTTGTCGAAAATCAGCCGTTTTTGCTCGAACATTAAATGCCTCCAAATGGTATTTAATTAACTTCCCGAGCCCCTGGAAGCATGAAAATCACTTTAAACATGCTAATTTTAGCTCTAACACTGATGATCCACCTACAAATGTGAACTGACGTTCAAAAATAAAACATTTGAAAACGGACCATTTTCCACATTTCTGAAGCATGACGTAATGGGGGGGTGTTATCTCTTTAGTCGAAAATCAGCCGTTTTTGCTCGAACATTAAATGCCTCCAAATGGTATTTAATTAACTTCCCGGGGTGAAGAAACCCTTTTTGAGAACTCAGAGTGAGTAAATTGGCCATTTTCATGCACTTTTAACCATTCCATAAATCTCGTGTTTTGGGCCCCTGGAAGCATGAAAATCACTTTAAACATGCTAATTTTAGCTCTAACACTGATGATCCACCTACAAATGTGAACTGACGTTCAAAAATAAAACATTTGAAAACGGACCATTTTCCACATTTCTGAAGCATGACATAATGGGGGGGTGTTATCTCTTTTGTCGAAAATCAGCCGTTTTTGCTCGAACATTAAATGCCTCCAAATGGTATTTAATGAACATCCCGAGCCCCTGGAAGCATGAAAATCACTTTAAACATGCTAATTTTAGCTCTAACACTGATGATCCACCTACAAATGTGAACTGACTTTCAAAAATAAAACATTTGAAAACGGACCATTTTCCACATTTCTGAAGCATGACGTAATGGGGGGGGTGTTATCTCTTTTGTCGAAAATCAGCCGTTTTTGCTCGAACATTAAATGCCTCCAAATGGTATTTAATTAACTTCCCGAGCCCCTGGAAGCATGAAAATCACTTTAAACATGCTAATTTTAGCTCTAACACTGATGATCCACCTACAAATGTGAACTGACGTTCAAAAATAAAACATTTGAAAACGAACCATTTTCCACATTTCTGAAGCATGACGTAATGGGGGTGGGTGTTATCTCTTTTGTCGAAAATCAGCCGTTTTTGCTCGAACATTAAATGCCTCCAAATGGTATTTAATTAACTTCCCGAGCCCCTGGAAGCATGAAAATCACTTTAAACATGCTAATTTTAGCTCTAACACTGATGATCCACCTACAAATGTGAACTGACGTTCAAAAATAAAACATTTGAAAACGGACCATTTTCCACATTTCTGAAGCATGACGTAATGGGGGGGTGTTATCTCTTTTGTCGAAAATCAGCCGTTTTTGCTCGAACATTAAATGCCTCCAAATGGTATTTAATTAACTTCCCGAGCCCCTGGACGCATGAAAATCACTTTAAACATGCTAATTTTAGCTCTAACACTGATGATCCACCTACAAATGTGAACTGACGTTCAAAAATAAAACATTTGAAAACGGACCATTTTCCACATTTCTGAAGCATGACGTAATGGGGGGTGTTATCTCTTTTGTCGAAAATCAGCCGTTTTTGCTCGAACATTAAATGCCTCCAAATGGTATTTAATTAACTTCCCGGGGTGAAGAAACCCTTTTTGAGAACTCAGAGTGAGTAAATTGGCCTTTTTCATGCACTTTTAACCATTCCATAAATCTTGTGTTTTGGGCCCCTGGAAGCATGAAAATCACTTTAAACATGCTAATTTTAGCTCTAACACTGATGATCCACCTACAAATGTGAACTGACGTTCAAAAATAAAACATTTGAAAACGGACCATTTTCCACATTTCTGAAGCATGACGTAATGGGGGGGTGTTATCTCTTTTGTCGAAAATCAGCCGTTTTTGCTCGAACATTAAATGCCTCCAAATGGTATTTAATTAACTTCCCGAGCCCCTGGAAGCATGAAAATCACTTTAAACATGCTAATTTTAGCTCTAACACTGATGATCCACCTACAAATGTGAACTGACGTTCAAAAATAAAACATTTGAAAACGGACCATTTTCCACATTTCTGAAGCATGACGTAATGGGGGGGTGTTATCTCTTTTGTCGAAAATCAGCCGTTTTTGCTCGAACATTAAATGCCTCCAAATGGTATTTAATTAACTTCCCGAGCCCCTGGACGCATGAAAATCACTTTAAACATGCTAATTTTAGCTCTAACACTGATGATCCACCTACAAATGTGAACTGACGTTCAAAAATAAAACATTTGAAAACGGACCATTTTCCACATTTCTGAAGCATGACGTAATGGGGGGTGTTATCTCTTTTGTCGAAAATCAGCCGTTTTTGCTCGAACATTAAATGCCTCCAAATGGTATTTAATTAACTTCCCGGGGTGAAGAAACCCTTTTTGAGAACTCAGAGTGAGTAAATTGGCCTTTTTCATGCACTTTTAACCATTCCATAAATCTTGTGTTTTGGGCCCCTGGAAGCATGAAAATCACTTTAAACATGCTAATTTTAGCTCTAACACTGATGATCCACCTACAAATGTGAACTGACGTTCAAAAATAAAACATTTGAAAACGGACCATTTTCCACATTTCTGAAGCATGACGTAATGGGGGGGTGTTATCTCTTTTGTCGAAAATCAGCCGTTTTTGCTCGAACATTAAATGCCTCCAAATGGTATTTATTTCACTTCCTGAGCCCCTGGAAGCATGAAAATCACTTTAAACATGCTAATTTTAGCTCTAACACTGATGATCCACCTACAAATGTGAACTGACGTTCAAAAATAAAACATTTGAAAACGGACCATTTTCCACATTTCTGAAGCATGACGTAATGGGGGGTGTTATCTCTTTTGTCGAAAATCAGCCATTTTTGCTCGAACATTAAATGCCTCCAAATGGTATTTAATTAACTTCCCGGGGTGAAGAAACCCTTTTTGAGAACTCAGAGTGAGTAAATTGGCCTTTTTCATGCACTTTTAACCATTCCATAAATCTTGTGTTTTGGGCCCCTGGAAGCATGAAAATCACTTTAAACATGCTAATTTTAGCTCTAACACTGATGATCCACCTACAAATGTGAACTGACGTTCAAAAATAAAACATTTGAAAACGGACCATTTTCCACATTTCTGAAGCATGACGTAATGGGGGGGTGTTATCTCTTTTGTCGAAAATCAGCCGTTTTTGCTCGAACATTAAATGCCTCCAAATGGTATTTAATTAACTTCCCGAGCCCCTGGAAGCATGAAAATCACTTTAAACATGCTCATTTTAGCTCTAACACTGATGATCCACCTACAAATGTGAACTGACGTTCAAAAATAAAACATTTGAAAACTGACCATTTTCCACATTTCTGAAGCATGACGTAATGGGGGGGGGTGTTATCTCTTTTGTCGAAAATCAGCCGTTTTTGCTCGAACATTAAATGCCTCCAAATGGTATTTAATTAACTTCCCGGGTGAAGAAACCCTTTTTGAGAACTCAGAGTGAGTAAATTGGCCATTTTCATGCACTTTTAACCATTCCATAAATCTTGTGTTTTGGGCCCTTGGAAGCATGAAAATCACTTTAAACATGCTAATTTTAGCTCTAACACTGATGATCCACCTACAAATGTGAACTGACGTTCAAAAATAAAACATTTGAAAACGGACCATTTTCCACATTTCTGAAGCATGACGTAATGGGGGGGTGTTATCTCTTTTGTCGAAAATCAGCCGTTTTTGCTCGAACATTAAATGCCTCCAAATGGTATTTATTTCACTTCCTGAGCCCCTGGAAGCATGAAAATCACTTTAAACATGCTAATTTTAGCTCTAACACTGATGATCCACCTACAAATGTGAACTGACGTTCAAAAATAAAACATTTGAAAACGGACCATTTTCCACATTTCTGAAGCATGACGTAATGGGGGGGTGTTATCTCTTTTGTCGAAAATCAGCCGTTTTTGCTCGAACATTAAATGCCTCCAAATGGTATTTATTTCACTTCCCGGGGTGAAGAAACCCTTTTTGAGAACTCAGAGTGAGTAAATTGGCCATTTTCATGCACTTTTAACCATTCCATTAATCTTGTGTTTTGGGCCCCTGGAAGCATGAAAATCACTTTAAACATGCTAATTTTAGCTCTAACACTGATGATCCACCTACAAATGTGAACTGACGTTCAAAAATAAAACATTTGAAAACGGACCATTTTCCACATTTCTGAAGCATGACGTAATGGGGGGTGTTATCTCTTTTGTCGAAAATCAGCCGTTTTTGCTCGAACATTAAATGCCTCCAAATGGTATTTAATTAACTTCCCAGGGTGAAGAAACCCTTTTTGAGAACTCAGAGTGAGTAAATTGGCCATTTTCATGCACTTTTAACCATTCCATAAATCTTGTGTTTTGGGCCCCTGGAAGCATGAAAATCACTTTAAACATGCTAATTTTAGCTCTAACACTGATGATCCACCTACAAATGTGAACTGATGTTCAAAAATAAAACATTTGAAAACGGACCATTTTCCACATTTCTGAAGCATGACGTAATGGGGGGGTGTTATCTCTTTTGTCGAAAATCAGCCGTTTTTGCTCGAACATTAAATGCCTCCAAATGGTATTTATTTCACTTCCCGAGCCCCTGGAAGCATGAAAATCACTTTAAACATGCTAATTTTAGCTCTAACACTGATGATCCACCTACAAATGTGAACTGACATTCAAAAATAAAACATTTGAAAACGGACCATTTTCCACATTTCTGAAGCATGACGTAATGGGGGGGTGTTATCTCTTTTGTCGAAAATCAGCCGTTTTTGCTCGAACATTAAATGCCTCCAAATGGTATTTATTTCACTTCCCGAGCCCCTGGAAGCATGAAAATCACTTTAAACATGCTAATTTTAGCTCTAACACTGATGATCCACCTACAAATGTGAACTGACGTTCAAAAATAAAACATTTGAAAACGGACCATTTTCCACATTTCTGAAGCATGACGTAATGGGGGGGTGTTATCTCTTTTGTCGAAAATCAGCCGTTTTTGCTCGAACATTAAATGCCTCCAAATGGTATTTATTTAACTTCCCGGGGTGAAGAAACCCTTTTTGAGAACTCAGAGTGAGTAAATTGGCCATTTTAATGCACTTTTAACCATTCCATAAATCTTGTGTTTTGGGCCCCTGGAAGCATGAAAATCACTTTAAACACGCTAATTTTAGCTCTAACACTGATGATCCACCTACAAATGTGAACTGACGTTCAAAAATTAAACATTTGAAAACGGACCATTTTCCACATTTCTGAAGCATGACGTAATGGGGGGGGTGTTATCTCTTTTGTCGAAAATCAGCCGTTTTTGCTCGAACATTAAATGCCTCCAAATGGTATTTAATTAACTTCCCGAGCCCCTGGAAGCATGAAAATCACTTTAAACATGCTAATTTTAGCTCTAACACTGATGATCCACCTACAAATGTGAACTGACGTTCTAAAATAAAACATTTGAAAACGGACCATTTTCCACATTTCTGAAGCATGACGTAATGGGGGGGTGTTATCTCTTTTGTCGAAAATCAGCCGTTTTTGCTCGAACATTAAATGCCTCCAAATGGTATTTAATTAACTTCCCGGGGTGAAGAAACCCTTTTTGAGAACTCAGAGTGAGTAAATTGGCCATTTTCATGCACTTTTAACCATTCCATAAATCTTGTGTTTTGGGCCCCTGGAAGCATGAAAATCACTTTAAACATGCTAATTTTAGCTCTAACACTGATGATCCACCTACAAATGTGAACTGACGTTCAAAAATAAAACATTTGAAAACGGACCATTTTCCACATTTCTGAAGCATGACGTAATGGGGGGGTGTTATCTCTTTTGTCGAAAATCAGCCGTTTTTGCTCGAACATTAAATGCCTCCAAATGGTATTTAATTAACTTCCCGAGCCCCTGGAAGCATGAAAATCACTTTAAACATGCTAATTTTAGCTCTAACACTGATGATCCACCTACAAATGTGAACTGACGTTCAAAAATAAAACATTTGAAAACGGACCATTTTCCACATTTCTGAAGCATGACGTAATGGGGGGGTGTTATCTCTTTTGTCGAAAATCAGCCGTTTTTGCTCGAACATTAAATGCCTCCAAATGGTATTTAATTAACTTCCCGGGGTGAAGAAACCCTTTTTGAGAACTCAGAGTGAGTAAATTGGCCATTTTCATGCACTTTTAACCATTCCATAAATCTCGTGTTTTGGGCCCCTGGAAGCATGAAAATCACTTTAAACATGCTAATTTTAGCTCTAACACTGATGATCCACCTACAAATGTGAACTGACGTTCAAAAATAAAACATTTGAAAACGGACCATTTTCCACATTTCTGAAGCATGACGTAATGGGGGGGTGTTATCTCTTTTGTCGAAAATCAGCCGTTTTTGCTCGAACATTAAATGCCTCCAAATGGTATTTAATTAACTTCCCGAGCCCCTGGAAGCATGAAAATCACTTTAAACATGCTAATTTTAGCTCTAACACTGATGATCCACCTACAAATGTGAACTGACGTTCAAAAATAAAACATTTGAAAACGGACCATTTTCCACATTTCTGAAGCATGACGTAATGGGGGGGTGTTATCTCTTTTGTCGAAAATCAGCCGTTTTTGCTCGAACATTAAATGCCTCCAAATGGTATTTAATTAACTTCCCGAGCCCCTGGAAGCATGAAAATCACTTTAAACATGCTAATTTTAGCTCTAACACTGATGATCCACCTACAAATGTGAACTGACGTTCAAAAATAAAACATTTGAAAACGAACCATTTTCCACATTTCTGAAGCATGACGTAATGGGGGGGTGTTATCTCTTTTGTCGAAAATCAGCCGTTTTTGCTCGAACATTAAATGCCTCCAAATGGTATTTAATTAACTTCCCGAGCCCCTGGAAGCATGAAAATCACTTTAAACATGCTAATTTTAGCTCTAAAACTGATGATCCACCTACAAATGTGAACTGACGTTCAAAAATAAAACATTTGAAAACGGACCATTTTCCACATTTCTGAAGCATGACGTAATGGGGGGGTGTTATCTCTTTTGTCGAAAATCAGCCGTTTTTGCTCGAACATTAAATGCCTCCAAATGGTATTTAATTAACTTCCCGAGCCCCTGGAAGCATGAAAATCACTTTAAACATGCTAATTTTAGCTCTAACACTGATGATCCACCTACAAATGTGAACTGACGTTCAAAAATAAAACATTTGAAAACGGACCATTTTCCACATTTCTGAAGCATGACGTAATGGGGGGGTGTTATCTCTTTTGTCGAAAATCAGCCGTTTTTGCTCGAACATTAAATGCCTCCAAATGGTATTTAATTAACTTCCCGGGGTGAAGAAACCCTTTTTGAGAACTCAGAGTGAGTAAATTGGCCATTTTCATGCACTTTTAACCATTCCATTAATCTTGTGTTTTGGGCCCCTGGAAGCATGAAAATCACTTTAAACATGCTAATTTTAGCTCTAACACTGATGATCCACCTACAAATGTGAACTGACGTTCAAAAATAAAACATTTGAAAACGGACCATTTTCCACATTTCTGAAGCATGACGTAATGGGGGGGTGTTATCTCTTTTGTCGAAAATCAGCCGTTTTTGCTCGAACATTAAATGCCTCCAAATGGTATTTATTTCACTTCCCGAGCCCCTGGAAGCATGAAAATCACTTTAAACATGCTAATTTTAGCTCTAACACTGATGATCCACCTACAAATGTGAACTGACGTTCAAAAATAAAACATTTGAAAACGGACCATTTTCCACATTTCTGAAGCATGACGTAATGGGGGGGTGTTATCTCTTTTGTCGAAAATCAGCCGTTTTTGCTCGAACATTAAATGCCTCCAAATGGTATTTAATTAACTTCCCGGGGTGAAGAAACCCTTTTTGAGAACTCAGAGTGAGTAAATTGGCCATTTTCATGCACTTTTAACCATTCCATAAATCTTGTGTTTTGGGCCCCTGGAAGCATGAAAATCACTTTAAACATGCTAATTTTAGCTCTAACACTGATGATCCACCTAAAAATGTGAACTGACGTTCAAAAATAAAACATTTGAAAACGGACCATTTTCCACATTTCTGAAGCATGACGTAATGGGGGGGTGTTATCTCTTTTGTCGAAAATCAGCCGTTTTTGCTCGAACATTAAATGCCTCCAAATGGTATTTATTTCACTTCCCGAGCCCCTGGAAGCATGAAAATCACTTTAAACATGCTAATTTTAGCTCTAACACTGATGATCCACCTACAAATGTGAACTGACATTCAAAAATAAAACATTTGAAAACGGACCATTTTCCACATTTCTGAAGCATGACGTAATGGGGGGGTGTTATCTCTTTTGTCGAAAATCAGCCGTTTTTGCTCGAACATTAAATGCCTCCAAATGGTATTTATTTCACTTCCCGAGCCCCTGGAAGCATGAAAATCACTTTAAACATGCTAATTTTAGCTCTAACACTGATGATCCACCTACAAATATGAACTGACGTTCAAAAATAAAACATTTGAAAACGGACCATTTTCCACATTTCTGAAGCATGACGTAATGGGGGGGTGTTATCTCTTTTGTCGAAAATCAGCCGTTTTTGCTCGAACATTAAATGCCTCCAAATGGTATTTATTTAACTTCCCGGGGTGAAGAAACCCTTTTTGAGAACTCAGAGTGAGTAAATTGGCCATTTTAATGCACTTTTAACCATTTCATAAATCTTGTGTTTTGGGCCCCTGGAAGCATGAAAATCACTTTAAACATGCTAATTTTAGCTCTAACACTGATGATCCACCTACAAATGTGAACTGACGTTCAAAAATTAAACATTTGAAAACGGACCATTTTCCACATTTCTGAAGCATGAAGTAATGGGGGGTGTTATCTCTTTTGTCGAAAATCAGCCGTTTTTGCTCGAACATTAAATGCCTCCAAATGGTATTTAATTAACTTCCCGAGCCCCTGGAAGCATGAAAATCACTTTAAACATGCTAATTTTAGCTCTAACACTGATGATCCACCTACAAATGTGAACTGACGTTCAAAAATAAAACATTTGAAAACGGACCATTTTCCACATTTCTGAAGCATGACGTAATGGGGGGGTGTTATCTCTTTTGTCGAAAATCAGCCGTTTTTGCTCGAACATTAAATGCCTCCAAATGGTATTTAATTAACTTCCCGGGGTGAAGAAACCCTTTTTGAGAACTCAGAGTGAGTAAATTGGCCATTTTCATGCACTTTTAACCATTCCATAAATCTTGTGTTTTGGGCCCCTGGAAGCATGAAAATCACTTTAAACATGCTAATTTTAGCTCTAACACTGATGATCCACCTACAAATGTGAAGTGACGTTCAAAAATAAAACATTTGAAAACGGACCATTTTCCACATTTCTGAAGCATGACGTAATGGGGGGGTGTTATCTCTTTTGTCGAAAATCAGCCGTTTTTGCTCGAACATTAAATGCCTCCAAATGGTATTTAATTAACTTCCCGAGCCCCTGGAAGCATGAAAATCACTTTAAACATGCTAATTTTAGCTCTAACACTGATGATCCACCTACAAATGTGAACTGACGTTCAAAAATAAAACATTTGAAAACGGACCATTTTCCACATTTCTGAAGCATGACGTAATGGGGGGGTGTTATCTCTTTTGTCGAAAATCTGCCGTTTTTGCTCGAACATTAAATGCCTCCAAATGGTATTTAATTAACTTCCCGGGGTGAAGAAACCCTTTTTGAGAACTCAGAGTGAGTAAATTGGCCATTTTCATGCACTTTTAACCATTCCATAAATCTTGTGTTTTGGGCCCTTGGAAGCATGAAAATCACTTTAAACATGCTAATTTTAGCTCTAACACTGATGATCCACCTACAAATGTGAACTGACGTTCAAAAATAAAACATTTGAAAACGGACCATTTTCCACATTTCTGAAGCATGACGTAATGGGGGGGTGTTATCTCTTTTGTCGAAAATCAGCCGTTTTTGCTCGAACATTAAATGCCTCCAAATGGTATTTATTTCACTTCCTGAGCCCCTGGAAGCATGAAAATCACTTTAAACATGCTAATTTTAGCTCTAACACTGATGATCCACCTACAAATGTGAACTGACGTTCAAAAATAAAACATTTGAAAACGGACCATTTTCCACATTTCTGAAGCATGACGTAATGGGGGGGTGTTATCTCTTTTGTCGAAAATCAGCCGTTTTTGCTCGAACATTAAATGCCTCCAAATGGTATTTAATTAACTTCCCGAGCCCCTGGAAGCATGAAAATCACTTTAAACATGCTAATTTTAGCTCTAACACTGATGATCCACCTACAAATGTGAACTGACGTTCAAAAATAAAACATTTGAAAACGGACCATTTTCCACATTTCTGAAGCATGACGTAATGGGGGGGTGTTATCTCTTTTGTCGAAAATCAGCCGTTTTTGCTCGAACATTAAATGCCTCCAAATGGTATTTAATTAACTTCCCGAGCCCCTGGAAGCATGAAAATCACTTTAAACATGCTAATTTTAGCTCTAACACTGATGATCCACCTACAAATGTGAACTGACGTTCAAAAATAAAACATTTGAAAACGAACCATTTTCCACATTTCTGAAGCATGACGTAATGGGGGGGTGTTATCTCTTTTGTCGAAAATCAGCCGTTTTTGCTCGAACATTAAATGCCTCCAAATGGTATTTAATTAACTTCCCGAGCCCCTGGAAGCATGAAAATCACTTTAAACATGCTCATTTTAGCTCTAACACTGATGATCCACCTACAAATGTGAACTGACGTTCAAAAATAAAACATTTGAAAACGGACCATTTTCCACATTTCTGAAGCATGACGTAATGGGGGGGTGTTATCTCTTTTGTCGAAAATCAGCCGTTTTTGCTCGAACATTAAATGCCTCCAAATGGTATTTAATGAACATCCCGAGCCCCTGGAAGCATGAAAATCACTTTAAACATGCTAATTTTAGCTCTAACACTGATGATCCACCTACAAATGTGAACTGACTTTCAAAAATAAAACATTTGAAAACGGACCATTTTCCACATTTCTGAAGCATGACGTAATGGGGGGGTGTTATCTCTTTTGTCGAAAATCAGCCGTTTTTGCTCGAACATTAAATGCCTCCAAATGGTATTTAATTAACTTCCCGAGCCCCTGGAAGCATGAAAATCACTTTAAACATGCTAATTTTAGCTCTAACACTGATGATCCACCTACAAATGTGAACTGACGTTCAAAAATAAAACATTTGAAAACGAACCATTTTCCACATTTCTGAAGCATGACGTAATGGGGGGGGGTGTTATCTCTTTTGTCGAAAATCAGCCGTTTTTGCTCGAACATTAAATGCCTCCAAATGGTATTTAATTAACTTCCCGAGCCCCTGGAAGCATGAAAATCACTTTAAACATGCTAATTTTAGCTCTAACACTGATGATCCACCTACAAATGTGAACTGACGTTCAAAAATAAAACATTTGAAAACGGACCATTTTCCACATTTCTGAAGCATGACGTAATGGGGGGGTGTTATCTCTTTTGTCGAAAATCAGCCGTTTTTGCTCGAACATTAAATGCCTCCAAATGGTATTTAATTAACTTCCCGGGGTGAAGAAACCCTTTTTGAGAACTCAGAGTGAGTAAATTGGCCATTTTCATGCACTTTTAACCATTCCATAAATCTTGTGTTTTGGGCCCTTGGAAGCATGAAAATCACTTTAAACATGCTAATTTTAGCTCTAACACTGATGATCCACCTACAAATGTGAACTGACGTTCAAAAATAAAACATTTGAAAACGGACCATTTTCCACATTTCTGAAGCATGACGTAATGGGGGGGTGTTATCTCTTTTGTCGAAAATCAGCCGTTTTTGCTCGAACATTAAATGCCTCCAAATGGTATTTAATTAACTTCCCGAGCCCCTGGAAGCATGAAAATCACTTTAAACATGCTAATTTTAGCTCTAACACTGATGATCCACCTACAAATGTGAACTGACGTTCAAAAATAAAACATTTGAAAACGGACCATTTTCCACATTTCTGAAGCATGACGTAATGGGGGGGTGTTATCTCTTTTGTCGAAAATCAGCCGTTTTTGCTCGAACATTAAATGCCTCCAAATGGTATTTAATTAACTTCCCGAGCCCCTGGAAGCATGAAAATCACTTTAAACATGCTAATTTTAGCTCTAACACTGATGATCCACCTACAAATGTGAACTGACGTTCAAAAATAAAACATTTGAAAACGAACCATTTTCCACATTTCTGAAGCATGACGTAATGGGGGGGTGTTATCTCTTTTGTCGAAAATCAGCCGTTTTTGCTCGAACATTAAATGCCTCCAAATGGTATTTAATTAACTTCCCGAGCCCCTGGAAGCATGAAAATCACTTTAAACATGCTCATTTTAGCTCTAACACTGATGATCCACCTACAAATGTGAACTGACGTTCAAAAATAAAACATTTGAAAACGGACCATTTTCCACATTTCTGAAGCATGACGTAATGGGGGGGTGTTATCTCTTTTGTCGAAAATCAGCCGTTTTTGCTCGAACATTAAATGCCTCCAAATGGTATTTAATGAACATCCCGAGCCCCTGGAAGCATGAAAATCACTTTAAACATGCTAATTTTAGCTCTAACACTGATGATCCACCTACAAATGTGAACTGACTTTCAAAAATAAAACATTTGAAAACGGACCATTTTCCACATTTCTGAAGCATGACGTAATGGGGGGGTGTTATCTCTTTTGTCGAAAATCAGCCGTTTTTGCTCGAACATTAAATGCCTCCAAATGGTATTTAATTAACTTCCCGAGCCCCTGGAAGCATGAAAATCACTTTAAACATGCTAATTTTAGCTCTAACACTGATGATCCACCTACAAATGTGAACTGACGTTCAAAAATAAAACATTTGAAAACGAACCATTTTCCACATTTCTGAAGCATGACGTAATGGGGGGGGGTGTTATCTCTTTTGTCGAAAATCAGCCGTTTTTGCTCGAACATTAAATGCCTCCAAATGGTATTTAATTAACTTCCCGAGCCCCTGGAAGCATGAAAATCACTTTAAACATGCTAATTTTAGCTCTAACACTGATGATCCACCTACAAATGTGAACTGACGTTCAAAAATAAAACATTTGAAAACGGACCATTTTCCACATTTCTGAAGCATGACGTAATGGGGGGGTGTTATCTCTTTTGTCGAAAATCAGCCGTTTTTGCTCGAACATTAAATGCCTCCAAATGGTATTTAATTAACTTCCCGGGGTGAAGAAACCCTTTTTGAGAACTCAGAGTGAGTAAATTGGCCATTTTCATGCACTTTTAACCATTCCATAAATCTTGTGTTTTGGGCCCCTGGAAGCATGAAAATCACTTTAAACATGCTAATTTTAGCTCTAACACTGATGATCCACCTAAAAATGTGAACTGACGTTCAAAAATAAAACATTTGAAAACGGACCATTTTCCACATTTCTGAAGCATGACGTAATGGGGGGGTGTTATCTCTTTTGTCGAAAATCAGCCGTTTTTGCTCGAACATTAAATGCCTCCAAATGGTATTTATTTATCTTCCCGAGCCCCTGGAAGCATGAAAATCACTTTAAACATGCTAATTTTAGCTCTAACACTGATGATCCACCTACAAATGTGAACTGACATTCAAAAATAAAACATTTGAAAACGGACCATTTTCCACATTTCTGAAGCATGACGTAATGGGGGGGTGTTATCTCTTTTGTCGAAAATCAGCCGTTTTTGCTCGAACATTAAATGCCTCCAAATGGTATTTATTTCACTTCCCGAGCCCCTGGAAGCATGAAAATCACTTTAAACATGCTAATTTTAGCTCTAACACTGATGATCCACCTACAAATATGAACTGACGTTCAAAAATAAAACATTTGAAAACGGACCATTTTCCACATTTCTGAAGCATGACGTAATGGGGGGGTGTTATCTCTTTTGTCGAAAATCAGCCGTTTTTGCTCGAACATTAAATGCCTCCAAATGGTATTTATTTAACTTCCCGGGGTGAAGAAACCCTTTTTGAGAACTCAGAGTGAGTAAATTGGCCATTTTAATGCACTTTTAACCATTTCATAAATCTTGTGTTTTGGGCCCCTGGAAGCATGAAAATCACTTTAAACATGCTAATTTTAGCTCTAACACTGATGATCCACCTACAAATGTGAACTGACGTTCAAAAATTAAACATTTGAAAACGGATCATTTTCCACATTTCTGAAGCATGAAGTAATGGGGGGTGTTATCTCTTTTGTCGAAAATCAGCCGTTTTTGCTCGAACATTAAATGCCTCCAAATGGTATTTAATTAACTTCCCGAGCCCCTGGAAGCATGAAAATCACTTTAAACATGCTAATTTTAGCTCTAACACTGATGATCCACCTACAAATGTGAACTGACGTTCAAAAATAAAACATTTGAAAACGGACCATTTTCCACATTTCTGAAGCATGACGTAATGGGGGGGTGTTATCTCTTTTGTCGAAAATCAGCCGTTTTTGCTCGAACATTAAATGCCTCCAAATGGTATTTAATTAACTTCCCGGGGTGAAGAAACCCTTTTTGAGAACTCAGAGTGAGTAAATTGGCCATTTTCATGCACTTTTAACCATTCCATAAATCTTGTGTTTTGGGCCCCTGGAAGCATGAAAATCACTTTAAACATGCTAATTTTAGCTCTAACACTGATGATCCACCTACAAATGTGAACTGACGTTCAAAAATAAAACATTTGAAAACGGACCATTTTCCACATTTCTGAAGCATGACGTAATGGGGGGGTGTTATCTCTTTTGTCGAAAATCAGCCGTTTTTGCTCGAACATTAAATGCCTCCAAATGGTATTTAATTAACTTCCCGAGCCCCTGGAAGCATGAAAATCACTTTAAACATGCTAATTTTAGCTCTAACACTGATGATCCACCTACAAATGTGAACTGACGTTCAAAAATAAAACATTTGAAAACGGACCATTTTCCACATTTCTGAAGCATGACGTAATGGGGGGGTGTTATCTCTTTTGTCGAAAATCTGCCGTTTTTGCTCGAACATTAAATGCCTCCAAATGGTATTTAATTAACTTCCCGGGGTGAAGAAACCCTTTTTGAGAACTCAGAGTGAGTAAATTGGCCATTTTCATGCACTTTTAACCATTCCATAAATCTTGTGTTTTGGGCCCTTGGAAGCATGAAAATCACTTTAAACATGCTAATTTTAGCTCTAACACTGATGATCCACCTACAAATGTGAACTGACGTTCAAAAATAAAACATTTGAAAACGGACCATTTTCCACATTTCTGAAGCATGACGTAATGGGGGGGTGTTATCTCTTTTGTCGAAAATCAGCCGTTTTTGCTCGAACATTAAATGCCTCCAAATGGTATTTATTTCACTTCCTGAGCCCCTGGAAGCATGAAAATCACTTTAAACATGCTAATTTTAGCTCTAACACTGATGATCCACCTACAAATGTGAACTGACGTTCAAAAATAAAACATTTGAAAACGGACCATTTTCCACATTTCTGAAGCATGACGTAATGGGGGGGTGTTATCTCTTTTGTCGAAAATCAGCCGTTTTTGCTCGAACATTAAATGCCTCCAAATGGTATTTAATTAACTTCCCGAGCCCCTGGAAGCATGAAAATCACTTTAAACATGCTAATTTTAGCTCTAACACTGATGATCCACCTACAAATGTGAACTGACGTTCAAAAATAAAACATTTGAAAACGGACCATTTTCCACATTTCTGAAGCATGACGTAATGGGGGGGTGTTATCTCTTTTGTCGAAAATCAGCCGTTTTTGCTCGAACATTAAATGCCTCCAAATGGTATTTAATTAACTTCCCGAGCCCCTGGAAGCATGAAAATCACTTTAAACATGCTAATTTTAGCTCTAACACTGATGATCCACCTACAAATGTGAACTGACGTTCAAAAATAAAACATTTGAAAACGAACCATTTTCCACATTTCTGAAGCATGACGTAATGGGGGGGTGTTATCTCTTTTGTCGAAAATCAGCCGTTTTTGCTCGAACATTAAATGCCTCCAAATGGTATTTAATTAACTTCCCGAGCCCCTGGAAGCATGAAAATCACTTTAAACATGCTCATTTTAGCTCTAACACTGATGATCCACCTACAAATGTGAACTGACGTTCAAAAATAAAACATTTGAAAACGGACCATTTTCCACATTTCTGAAGCATGACGTAATGGGGGGGTGTTATCTCTTTTGTCGAAAATCAGCCGTTTTTGCTCGAACATTAAATGCCTCCAAATGGTATTTAATGAACATCCCGAGCCCCTGGAAGCATGAAAATCACTTTAAACATGCTAATTTTAGCTCTAACACTGATGATCCACCTACAAATGTGAACTGACTTTCAAAAATAAAACATTTGAAAACGGACCATTTTCCACATTTCTGAAGCATGACGTAATGGGGGGGTGTTATCTCTTTTGTCGAAAATCAGCCGTTTTTGCTCGAACATTAAATGCCTCCAAATGGTATTTAATTAACTTCCCGAGCCCCTGGAAGCATGAAAATCACTTTAAACATGCTAATTTTAGCTCTAACACTGATGATCCACCTACAAATGTGAACTGACGTTCAAAAATAAAACATTTGAAAACGAACCATTTTCCACATTTCTGAAGCATGACGTAATGGGGGGGGGTGTTATCTCTTTTGTCGAAAATCAGCCGTTTTTGCTCGAACATTAAATGCCTCCAAATGGTATTTAATTAACTTCCCGAGCCCCTGGAAGCATGAAAATCACTTTAAACATGCTAATTTTAGCTCTAACACTGATGATCCACCTACAAATGTGAACTGACGTTCAAAAATAAAACATTTGAAAACGGACCATTTTCCACATTTCTGAAGCATGACGTAATGGGGGGGTGTTATCTCTTTTGTCGAAAATCAGCCGTTTTTGCTCGAACATTAAATGCCTCCAAATGGTATTTAATTAACTTCCCGGGGTGAAGAAACCCTTTTTGAGAACTCAGAGTGAGTAAATTGGCCATTTTCATGCACTTTTAACCATTCCATAAATCTTGTGTTTTGGGCCCTTGGAAGCATGAAAATCACTTTAAACATGCTAATTTTAGCTCTAACACTGATGATCCACCTACAAATGTGAACTGACGTTCAAAAATAAAACATTTGAAAACGGACCATTTTCCACATTTCTGAAGCATGACGTAATGGGGGGGTGTTATCTCTTTTGTCGAAAATCAGCCGTTTTTGCTCGAACATTAAATGCCTCCAAATGGTATTTAATTAACTTCCCGAGCCCCTGGAAGCATGAAAATCACTTTAAACATGCTAATTTTAGCTCTAACACTGATGATCCACCTACAAATGTGAACTGACGTTCAAAAATAAAACATTTGAAAACGGACCATTTTCCACATTTCTGAAGCATGACGTAATGGGGGGGTGTTATCTCTTTTGTCGAAAATCAGCCGTTTTTGCTCGAACATTAAATGCCTCCAAATGGTATTTAATTAACTTCCCGAGCCCCTGGAAGCATGAAAATCACTTTAAACATGCTAATTTTAGCTCTAACACTGATGATCCACCTACAAATGTGAACTGACGTTCAAAAATAAAACATTTGAAAACGAACCATTTTCCACATTTCTGAAGCATGACGTAATGGGGGGGTGTTATCTCTTTTGTCGAAAATCAGCCGTTTTTGCTCGAACATTAAATGCCTCCAAATGGTATTTAATTAACTTCCCGAGCCCCTGGAAGCATGAAAATCACTTTAAACATGCTCATTTTAGCTCTAACACTGATGATCCACCTACAAATGTGAACTGACGTTCAAAAATAAAACATTTGAAAACGGACCATTTTCCACATTTCTGAAGCATGACGTAATGGGGGGGTGTTATCTCTTTTGTCGAAAATCAGCCGTTTTTGCTCGAACATTAAATGCCTCCAAATGGTATTTAATGAACATCCCGAGCCCCTGGAAGCATGAAAATCACTTTAAACATGCTAATTTTAGCTCTAACACTGATGATCCACCTACAAATGTGAACTGACTTTCAAAAATAAAACATTTGAAAACGGACCATTTTCCACATTTCTGAAGCATGACGTAATGGGGGGGTGTTATCTCTTTTGTCGAAAATCAGCCGTTTTTGCTCGAACATTAAATGCCTCCAAATGGTATTTAATTAACTTCCCGAGCCCCTGGAAGCATGAAAATCACTTTAAACATGCTAATTTTAGCTCTAACACTGATGATCCACCTACAAATGTGAACTGACGTTCAAAAATAAAACATTTGAAAACGAACCATTTTCCACATTTCTGAAGCATGACGTAATGGGGGGGGGTGTTATCTCTTTTGTCGAAAATCAGCCGTTTTTGCTCGAACATTAAATGCCTCCAAATGGTATTTAATTAACTTCCCGAGCCCCTGGAAGCATGAAAATCACTTTAAACATGCTAATTTTAGCTCTAACACTGATGATCCACCTACAAATGTGAACTGACGTTCAAAAATAAAACATTTGAAAACGGACCATTTTCCACATTTCTGAAGCATGACGTAATGGGGGGGTGTTATCTCTTTTGTCGAAAATCAGCCGTTTTTGCTCGAACATTAAATGCCTCCAAATGGTATTTAATTAACTTCCCGAGCCCCTGGACGCATGAAAATCACTTTAAACATGCTAATTTTAGCTCTAACACTGATGATCCACCTACAAATGTGAACTGACGTTCAAAAATAAAACATTTGAAAACGGACCATTTTCCACATTTCTGAAGCATGACGTAATGGGGGGTGTTATCTCTTTTGTCGAAAATCAGCCGTTTTTGCTCGAACATTAAATGCCTCCAAATGGTATTTAATTAACTTCCCGGGGTGAAGAAACCCTTTTTGAGAACTCAGAGTGAGTAAATTGGCCTTTTTCATGCACTTTTAACCATTCCATAAATCTTGTGTTTTGGGCCCCTGGAAGCATGAAAATCACTTTAAACATGCTAATTTTAGCTCTAACACTGATGATCCACCTACAAATGTGAACTGACGTTCAAAAATAAAACATTTGAAAACGGACCATTTTCCACATTTCTGAAGCATGACGTAATGGGGGGGTGTTATCTCTTTTGTCGAAAATCAGCCGTTTTTGCTCGAAAATTAAATGCCTCCAAATGGTATTTAATTAACTTCCCGAGCCCCTGGAAGCATGAAAATCACTTTAAACATGCTCATTTTAGCTCTAACACTGATGATCCACCTACAAATGTGAACTGACGTTCAAAAATAAAACATTTGAAAACTGACCATTTTCCACATTTCTGAAGCATGACGTAATGGGGGGGGTGTTATCTCTTTTGTCGAAAATCAGCCGTTTTTGCTCGAACATTAAATGCCTCCAAATGGTATTTAATTAACTTCCCGGGTGAAGAAACCCTTTTTGAGAACTCAGAGTGAGTAAATTGGCCATTTTCATGCACTTTTAACCATTCCATAAATCTTGTGTTTTGGGCCCTTGGAAGCATGAAAATCACTTTAAACATGCTAATTTTAGCTCTAACACTGATGATCCACCTACAAATGTGAACTGACGTTCAAAAATAAAACATTTGAAAACGGACCATTTTCCACATTTCTGAAGCATAACGTAATGGGGGGGTGTTATCTCTTTTGTCGAAAATCAGCCGTTTTTGCTCGAACATTAAATGCCTCCAAATGGTATTTATTTCACTTCCCGGGGTGAAGAAACCCTTTTTGAGAACTCAGAGTGAGTAAATTGGCCATTTTCATGCACTTTTAACCATTCCATTAATCTTGTGTTTTGGGCCCCTGGAAGCATGAAAATCACTTTAAACATGCTAATTTTAGCTCTAACACTGATGATCCACCTACAAATGTGAACTGACGTTCAAAAATAAAACATTTGAAAACGGACCATTTTCCACATTTCTGAAGCATGACGTAATGGGGGGTGTTATCTCTTTTGTCGAAAATCAGCCGTTTTTGCTCGAACATTAAATGCCTCCAAATGGTATTTAATTAACTTCCCAGGGTGAAGAAACCCTTTTTGAGAACTCAGAGTGAGTAAATTGGCCATTTTCATGCACTTTTAACCATTCCATAAATCTTGTGTTTTGGGCCCCTGGAAGCATGAAAATCACTTTAAACATGCTAATTTTAGCTCTAACACTGATGATCCACCTACAAATGTGAACTGATGTTCAAAAATAAAACATTTGAAAACGGACCATTTTCCACATTTCTGAAGCATGACGTAATGGGGGGGTGTTATCTCTTTTGTCGAAAATCAGCCGTTTTTGCTCGAACATTAAATGCCTCCAAATGGTATTTATTTCACTTCCCGAGCCCCTGGAAGCATGAAAATCACTTTAAACATGCTAATTTTAGCTCTAACACTGATGATCCACCTACAAATGTGAACTGACATTCAAAAATAAAACATTTGAAAACGGACCATTTTCCACATTTCTGAAGCATGACGTAATGGGGGGGTGTTATCTCTTTTGTCGAAAATCAGCCGTTTTTGCTCGAACATTAAATGCCTCCAAATGGTATTTATTTCACTTCCCGAGCCCCTGGAAGCATGAAAATCACTTTAAACATGCTAATTTTAGCTCTAACACTGATGATCCACCTACAAATGTGAACTGACGTTCAAAAATAAAACATTTGAAAACGGACCATTTTCCACATTTCTGAAGCATGACGTAATGGGTGGGTGTTATCTCTTTTGTCGAAAATCAGCCGTTTTTGCTCGAACATTAAATGCCTCCAAATGGTATTTATTTAACTTCCCAGGGTGAAGAAACCCTTTTTGAGAACTCAGAGTGAGTAAATTGGCCATTTTAATGCACTTTTAACCATTCCATAAATCTTGTGTTTTGGGCCCCTGGAAGCATGAAAATCACTTTAAACATGCTAATTTTAGCTCTAACACTGATGATCCACCTACAAATGTGAACTGACGTTCAAAAATTAAACATTTGAAAACGGACCATTTTCCACATTTCTGAAGCATGACGTAATGGGGGGGGTGTTATCTCTTTTGTCGAAAATCAGCCGTTTTTGCTCGAACATTAAATGCCTCCAAATGGTATTTAATTAACTTCCCGAGCCCCTGGAAGCATGAAAATCACTTTAAACATGCTAATTTTAGCTCTAACACTGATGATCCACCTACAAATGTGAACTGACGTTCTAAAATAAAACATTTGAAAACGGACCATTTTCCACATTTCTGAAGCATGACGTAATGGGGGGGTGTTATCTCTTTTGTCGAAAATCAGCCGTTTTTGCTCGAACATTAAATGCCTCCAAATGGTATTTAATTAACTTCCCGGGGTGAAGAAACCCTTTTTGAGAACTCAGAGTGAGTAAATTGGCCATTTTCATGCACTTTTAACCATTCCATAAATCTTGTGTTTTGGGCCCCTGGAAGCATGAAAATCACTTTAAACATGCTAATTTTAGCTCTAACACTGATGATCCACCTACAAATGTGAACTGACGTTCAAAAATAAAACATTTGAAAACGGACCATTTTCCACATTTCTGAAGCATGACGTAATGGGGGGGTGTTATCTCTTTTGTCGAAAATCAGCCGTTTTTGCTCGAACATTAAATGCCTCCAAATGGTATTTAATTAACTTCCCGAGCCCCTGGAAGCATGAAAATCACTTTAAACATGCTAATTTTAGCTCTAACACTGATGATCCACCTACAAATGTGAACTGACGTTCAAAAATAAAACATTTGAAAACGGACCATTTTCCACATTTCTGAAGCATGACGTAATGGGGGGGTGTTATCTCTTTTGTCGAAAATCAGCCGTTTTTGCTCGAACATTAAATGCCTCCAAATGGTATTTAATTAACTTCCCGGGGTGAAGAAACCCTTTTTGAGAACTCAGAGTGAGTAAATTGGCCATTTTCATGCACTTTTAACCATTCCATAAATCTCGTGTTTTGGGCCCCTGGAAGCATGAAAATCACTTTAAACATGCTAATTTTAGCTCTAACACTGATGATCCACCTACAAATGTGAACTGACGTTCAAAAATAAAACATTTGAAAACGGACCATTTTCCACATTTCTGAAGCATGACGTAATGGGGGGGTGTTATCTCTTTTGTCGAAAATCAGCCGTTTTTGCTCGAACATTAAATGCCTCCAAATGGTATTTAATTAACTTCCCGAGCCCCTGGAAGCATGAAAATCACTTTAAACATGCTAATTTTAGCTCTAACACTGATGATCCACCTACAAATGTGAACTGACGTTCAAAAATAAAACATTTGAAAACGGACCATTTTCCACATTTCTGAAGCATGACGTAATGGGGGGGTGTTATCTCTTTTGTCGAAAATCAGCCGTTTTTGCTCGAACATTAAATGCCTCCAAATGGTATTTAATTAACTTCCCGAGCCCCTGGAAGCATGAAAATCACTTTAAACATGCTAATTTTAGCTCTAACACTGATGATCCACCTACAAATGTGAACTGACGTTCAAAAATAAAACATTTGAAAACGAACCATTTTCCACATTTCTGAAGCATGACGTAATGGGGGGGTGTTATCTCTTTTGTCGAAAATCAGCCGTTTTTGCTCGAACATTAAATGCCTCCAAATGGTATTTAATTAACTTCCCGAGCCCCTGGAAGCATGAAAATCACTTTAAACATGCTAATTTTAGCTCTAACACTGATGATCCACCTACAAATGTGAACTGACGTTCAAAAATAAAACATTTGAAAACGGACCATTTTCCACATTTCTGAAGCATGACGTAATGGGGGGGTGTTATCTCTTTTGTCGAAAATCAGCCGTTTTTGCTCGAACATTAAATGCCTCCAAATGGTATTTATTTCACTTCCCGAGCCCCTGGAAGCATGAAAATCACTTTAAACATGCTAATTTTAGCTCTAACACTGATGATCCACCTACAAATATGAACTGACGTTCAAAAATAAAACATTTGAAAACGGACCATTTTCCACATTTCTGAAGCATGACGTAATGGGGGGGTGTTATCTCTTTTGTCGAAAATCAGCCGTTTTTGCTCGAACATTAAATGCCTCCAAATGGTATTTATTTAACTTCCCGGGGTGAAGAAACCCTTTTTGAGAACTCAGAGTGAGTAAATTGGCCATTTTAATGCACTTTTAACCATTTCATAAATCTTGTGTTTTGGGCCCCTGGAAGCATGAAAATCACTTTAAACATGCTAATTTTAGCGCTAACACTGATGATCCACCTACAAATGTGAACTGACGTTCAAAAATTAAACATTTGAAAACGGACCATTTTCCACATTTCTGAAGCATGACGTAATGGGGGGGTGTTATCTCTTTTGTCGAAAATCAGCCGTTTTTGCTCGAACATTAAATGCCTCCAAATGGTATTTAATTAACTTCCCGAGCCCCTGGAAGCATGAAAATCACTTTAAACATGCTAATTTTAGCTCTAACACTGATGATCCACCTACAAATGTGAACTGACGTTCAAAAATAAAACATTTGAAAACGGACCATTTTCCACATTTCTGAAGCATGACGTAATGGGGGGGTGTTATCTCTTTTGTCGAAAATCTGCCGTTTTTGCTCGAACATTAAATGCCTCCAAATGGTATTTAATTAACTTCCCGGGGTGAAGAAACCCTTTTTGAGAACTCAGAGTGAGTAAATTGGCCATTTTCATGCACTTTTAACCATTCCATAAATCTTGTGTTTTGGGCCCTTGGAAGCATGAAAATCACTTTAAACATGCTAATTTTAGCTCTAACACTGATGATCCACCTACAAATGTGAACTGACGTTCAAAAATAAAACATTTGAAAACGGACCATTTTCCACATTTCTGAAGCATGACGTAATGGGGGGGTGTTATCTCTTTTGTCGAAAATCAGCCGTTTTTGCTCGAACATTAAATGCCTCCAAATGGTATTTATTTCACTTCCTGAGCCCCTGGAAGCATGAAAATCACTTTAAACATGCTAATTTTAGCTCTAACACTGATGATCCACCTACAAATGTGAACTGACGTTCAAAAATAAAACATTTGAAAACGGACCATTTTCCACATTTCTGAAGCATGACGTAATGGGGGGGTGTTATCTCTTTTGTCGAAAATCAGCCGTTTTTGCTCGAATATTAAATGCCTCCAAATGGTATTTAATTAACTTCCCGAGCCCCTGGAAGCATGAAAATCACTTTAAACATGCTAATTTTAGCTCTAACACTGATGATCCACCTACAAATGTGAACTGACGTTCAAAAATAAAACATTTGAAAACGGACCATTTTCCACATTTCTGAAGCATGACGTAATGGGGGGGTGTTATCTCTTTTGTCGAAAATCAGCCGTTTTTGCTCGAACATTAAATGCCTCCAAATGGTATTTAATTAACTTCCCGAGCCCCTGGAAGCATGAAAATCACTTTAAACATGCTAATTTTAGCTCTAACACTGATGATCCACCTACAAATGTGAACTGACGTTCAAAAATAAAACATTTGAAAACGAACCATTTTCCACATTTCTGAAGCATGACGTAATGGGGGGGTGTTATCTCTTTTGTCGAAAATCAGCCGTTTTTGCTCGAACATTAAATGCCTCCAAATGGTATTTAATTAACTTCCCGAGCCCCTGGAAGCATGAAAATCACTTTAAACATGCTCATTTTAGCTCTAACACTGATGATCCACCTACAAATGTGAACTGACGTTCAAAAATAAAACATTTGAAAACGGACCATTTTCCACATTTCTGAAGCATGACGTAATGGGGGGGTGTTATCTCTTTTGTCGAAAATCAGCCGTTTTTGCTCGAACATTAAATGCCTCCAAATGGTATTTAATTAACTTCCCGAGCCCCTGGAAGCATGAAAATCACTTTAAACATGCTAATTTTAGCTCTAACACTGATGATCCACCTACAAATGTGAACTGACGTTAAAAAATAAAACATTTGAAAACGGACCATTTTCCACTTTTCTGAAGCATGACGTAATGGGGGGGTGTTATCTCTTTTGTCGAAAATCAGCCGTTTTTGCTCGAACATTAAATGCCTCCAAATGGTATTTAATTAACTTCCCGGGGTGAAGAAACCCTTTTTGAGAACTCAGAGTGAGTAAATTGGCCATTTTCATGCACTTTTAACCATTCCATAAATCTTGTGTTTTGGGCCCCTGGAAGCATGAAAATCACTTTAAACATGCTAATTTTAGCTCTAACACTGATGATCCACCTACAAATGTGAACTGACGTTCAAAAATAAAACATTTGAAAACGGACCATTTTCCACATTTCTGAAGCATGACGTAATGGGAGGGTGTTATCTCTTTTGTCGAAAATCAGCCGTTTTTGCTCGAACATTAAATGCCTCCAAATGGTATTTAATTAACTTCCCGAGCCCCTGGAAGCATGAAAATCACTTTAAACATGCTAATTTTAGCTCTAACACTGATGATCCACCTACAAATGTGAACTGACGTTCAAAAATAAAACATTTGAAAACGAACCATTTTCCACATTTCTGAAGCATGACGTAATGGGGGGGTGTTATCTCTTTTGTCGAAAATCAGCCGTTTTTGCTCGAACATTAAATGCCTCCAAATGGTATTTAATTAACTTCCCGAGCCCCTGGAAGCATGAAAATCACTTTAAACATGCTCATTTTAGCTCTAACACTGATGATCCACCTACAAATGTGAACTGACGTTCAAAAATAAAACATTTGAAAACGGACCATTTTCCACATTTCTGAAGCATGACGTAATGGGGGGGTGTTATCTCTTTTGTCGAAAATCAGCCGTTTTTGCTCGAACATTAAATGCCTCCAAATGGTATTTAATTAACTTCCCGAGCCCCTGGAAGCATGAAAATCACTTTAAACATGCTAATTTTAGCTCTAACACTGATGATCCACCTACAAATGTGAACTGACGTTCAAAAATAAAACATTTGAAAACGGACCATTTTCCACATTTCTGAAGCATGACGTAATGGGGGGGTGTTATCTCTTTTGTCGAAAATCAGCCGTTTTTGCTCGAACATTAAATGCCTCCAAATGGTATTTAATTAACTTCCCGGGGTGAAGAAACCCTTTTTGAGAACTCAGAGTGAGTAAATTGGCCATTTTCATGCACTTTTAACCATTCCATAAATCTTGTGTTTTGGGCCCCTGGAAGCATGAAAATCACTTTAAACATGCTAATTTTAGCTCTAACACTGATGATCCACCTACAAATGTGAACTGACGTTCAAAAATAAAACATTTGAAAACGGACCATTTTCCACATTTCTGAAGCATGACGTAATGGGGGGGGTGTTATCTCTTTTGTCGAAAATCAGCCGTTTTTGCTCGAACATTAAATGCCTCCAAATGGTATTTAATTAACTTCCCGAGCCCCTGGAAGCATGAAAATCACTTTAAACATGCTAATTTTAGCTCTAACACTGATGATCCACCTACAAATGTGAACTGACGTTCAAAAATAAAACATTTGAAAACGGACCATTTTCCACATTTCTGAAGCATGACGTAATGGGGGGGTGTTATCTCTTTTGTCGAAAATCAGCCGTTTTTGCTCGAACATTAAATGCCTCCAAATGGTATTTAATTAACTTCCCGGGGTGAAGAAACCCTTTTTGAGAACTCAGAGTGAGTAAATTGGCCATTTTCATGCACTTTTAACCATTCCATAAATCCATTGTTTTGGGCCCTTGGAAGCATGAAAATCACTTTAAACATGCTAATTTTAGCTCTAACACTGATGATCCACCTACAAATGTGAACTGACGTTCAAAAATAAAACATTTGAAAACAGACCATTTTCCACATTTCTGAAGCATGACGTAATGGGGGGGTGTTATCTCTTTTGTCGAAAATCAGCCGTTTTTGCTCGAACATTAAATGCCTCCAAATGGTATTTATTTCACTTCCTGAGCCCCTGGAAGCATGAAAATCACTTTAAACATGCTAATTTTAGCTCTAACACTGATGATCCACCTACAAATGTGAACTGACGTTCAAAAATAAAACATTTGAAAACGGACCATTTCCACATTTCTGAAGCATGACGTAATGGGGGGGTGTTATCTCTTTTGTCGAAAATCAGCCGTTTTTGCTCGAACATTAAATGCCTCCAAATTGTATTTATTTCACTTCCCGGGGTGAAGAAACCCTTTTTGAGAACTCAGAGTGAGTAAATTGGCCATTTTCATGCACTTTTAACCATTCCATTAATCTTGTGTTTTGGGCCCCTGGAAGCATGAAAATCACTTTAAACATGCTAATTTTAGCTCTAACACTGATGATCCACCTACAAATGTGAACTGACGTTCAAAAATAAAACATTTGAAAACGGACCATTTTCCACATTTCTGAAGCATGACGTAATGGGGGGGTGTTATCTCTTTTGTCGAAAATCAGCCGTTTTTGCTCGAACATTAAATGCCTCCAAATGGTATTTATTTCACTTCCCGAGCCCCTGGAAGCATGAAAATCACTTTAAACATGCTAATTTTAGCTCTAACACTGATGATCCACCTACAAATGTGAACTGACGTTCAAAAATAAAACATTTGAAAACGGACCATTTTCCACATTTCTGAAGCATGACGTAATGGGGGGGTGTTATCTCTTTTGTCGAAAATCAGCCGTTTTTGCTCGAACATTAAATGCCTCCAAATGGTATTTAATTAACTTCCCGGGGTGAAGAAACCCTTTTTGAGAACTCAGAGTGAGTAAATTGGCCATTTTCATGCACTTTTAACCATTCCATAAATCTTGTGTTTTGGGCCCCTGGAAGCATGAAAATCACTTTAAACATGCTAATTTTAGCTCTAACACTGATGATCCACCTACAAATCTGAACTGACGTTCAAAAATAAAACATTTGAAAACGAACCATTTTCCACATTTCTGAAGCATGACGTAATGGGGGTTGTTATCTCTTTTGTCGAAAATCAGCCGTTTTTGCTCGAACATTAAATGCCTCCAAATGGTATTTATTTCACTTCCCGAGCCCCTGGAAGCATGAAAATCACTTTAAACATGCTAATTTTAGCTCTAACACTGATGATCCACCTACAAATGTGAACTGACATTCAAAAATAAAACATTTGAAAACGGACCATTTTCCACATTTCTGAAGCATGACGTAATGGGGGGGTGTTATCTCTTTTGTCGAAAATCAGCCGTTTTTGCTCGAACATTAAATGCCTCCAAATGGTATTTATTTCACTTCCCGAGCCCCTGGAAGCATGAAAATCACTTTAAACATGCTAATTTTAGCTCTAACACGGATGATCCACCTACAAATGTGAACTGACGTTCAAAAATAAAACATTTGAAAACGGACCATTTTCCACATTTCTGAAGCATGACGTAATGGGGGGGTGTTATCTCTTTTGTCGAAAATCAGCCGTTTTTGCTCGAACATTAAATGCCTCCAAATGGTATTTATTTAACTTCCCGGGGTGAAGAAACCCTTTTTGAGAACTCAGAGTGAGTAAATTGGCCATTTTAATGCACTTTTAACCATTCCATAAATCTTGTGTTTTGGGCCCCTGGAATCATGAAAATCACTTTAAACATGCTAATTTTAGCTCTAACACTGATGATCCACCTACAAATGTGAACTGACGTTCAAAAATTAAACATTTGAAAACGGACCATTTTCCACATTTCTGAAGCATGACGTAATGGGGGGGTGTTATCTCTTTTGTCGAAAATCAGCCGTTTTTGCTCGAACATTAAATGCCTCCAAATGGTATTTAATTAACTTCCTGAGCCCCTGGAAGCATGAAAATCACTTTAAACATGCTAATTTTAGCTCTAACACTGATGATCCACCTACAAATGTGAACTGACGTTCAAAAATAAAACATTTGAAAACGGACCATTTTCCACATTTCTGAAGCATGACGTAATGGGGGGGTGTTATCTCTTTTGTCGAAAATCAGCCGTTTTTGCTCGAACATTAAATGCCTCCAAATGGTATTTAATTAACTTCCCGGGGTGAAGAAACCCTTTTTGAGAACTCAGAGTGAGTAAATTGGCCATTTTCATGCACTTTTAACCATTCCATAAATCTTGTGTTTTGGGCCCCTGGAAGCATGAAAATCACTTTAAACATGCTAATTTTAGCTCTAACACTGATGATCCACCTACAAATGTGAACTGACGTTCAAAAATAAAACATTTGAAAACGGACCATTTTCCACATTTCTGAAGCATGACGTAATGGGGGGGTGTTATCTCTTTTGTCGAAAATCAGCCGTTTTTGCTCGAACATTAAATGCCTCCAAATGGTATTTAATTAACTTCCCGAGCCCCTGGAAGCATGAAAATCACTTTAAACATGCTAATTTTAGCTCTAACACTGATGATCCACCTACAAATGTGAACTGACGTTCAAAAATAAAACATTTGAAAACGGACCATTTTCCACATTTCTGAAGCATGACGTAATGGGGGGGTGTTATCTCTTTTGTCGAAAATCAGCCGTTTTTGCTCGAACATTAAATGCCTCCAAATGGTATTTAATTAACTTCCCGGGTGAAGAAACCCTTTTTGAGAACTCAGAGTGAGTAAATTGGCCATTTTCATGCACTTTTAACCATTCCATAAATCTTGTGTTTTGGGCCCTTGGAAGCATGAAAATCACTTTAAACATGCTAAATTTAGCTCTAACACTGATGATCCACCTACAAATGTGAACTGACGTTCAAAAATAAAACATTTGAAAACGGACCATTTTCCACATTTCTGAAGCATGACGTAATGGGGGGGGTGTTATCTCTTTTGTCGAAAATCTGCCGTTTTTGCTCGAACATTAAATGCCTCCAAATGGTATTTATTTCACTTCCTGAGCCCCTGGAAGCATGAAAATCCCTTTAAACATGCTAATTTTAGCTTTAACACTGATGATCCACCTACAAATGTGAACTGACGTTCAAAAATAAAACATTTGAAAACGGACCATTTTCCACATTTCTGAAGCATGACGTAATGGGGGGGTGTTATCTCTTTTGTCGAAAATCAGCCGTTTTTGCTCGAACATTAAATGCCTCCAAATGGTATTTAATTAACTTCCCGAGCCCCTGGAAGCATGAAAATCACTTTAAACATGCTAATTTTAGCTCTAACACTGATGATCCACCTACAAATGTGAACTGACGTTCAAAAATAAAACATTTGAAAACGGACCATTTTCCACATTTCTGAAGCATGACGTAATGGGGGGGTGTTATCTCTTTTGTCGAAAATCAGCCGTTTTTGCTCGAACATTAAATGCCTCCAAATGGTATTTAATTAACTTCCCAAGCCCCTGGAAGCATGAAAATCACTTTAAACATGCTAATTTTAGCTCTAACACTGATGACCCACCTACAAATGTGAACTGACGTTCAAAAATAAAACATTTGAAAACGGACCATTTTCCACATTTCTGAAGCATGACGTAATGGGGGGGCGTTATCTCTTTTGTCGAAAATCAGCCGTTTTTGCTCGAACATTAAATGCCTCCAAATTGTATTTATTTCACTTCCCGGGGTGAAGAAACCCTTTTTGAGAACTCAGAGTGAGTAAATTGGCCATTTTCATGCACTTTTAACCATTCCATTAATCTTGTGTTTTGGGCCCCTGGAAGCATGAAAATCACTTTAAACATGCTAATTTTAGCTCTAACACTGATGATCCACCTACAAATGTGAACTGACGTTCAAAAATAAAACATTTGAAAACGGACCATTTTCCACATTTCTGAAGCATGACGTAATGGGGGGGGTGTTATCTCTTTTGTCGAAAATCAGCCGTTTTTGCTCGAACATTAAATGCCTCCAAATGGTATTTATTTCACTTCCCGAGCCCCTGGAAGCATGAAAATCACTTTAAACATGCTAATTTTAGCTCTAACACTGATGATCCACCTACAAATGTGAACTGACGTTCAAAAATAAAACATTTGAAAACGGACCATTTTCCACATTTCTGAAGCATGACGTAATGGGGGGGTGTTATCTCTTTTGTCGAAAATCAGCCGTTTTTGCTCGAACATTAAATGCCTCCAAATGGTATTTAATTAACTTCCCGGGGTGAAGAAACCCTTTTTGAGAACTCAGAGTGAGTAAATTGGCCATTTTCATGCACTTTTAACCATTCCATAAATCTTGTGTTTTGGGCCCCTGGAAGCATGAAAATCACTTTAAACATGCTAATTTTAGCTCTAACACTGATGGTCCACCTACAAATGTGAACTGACGTTCAAAAATAAAACATTTGAAAACGAACAATTTTCCACATTTCTGAAGCATGACGTAATGGGGGTTGTTATCTCTTTTGTCGAAAATCAGCCGTTTTTGCTCGAACATTAAATGCCTCCAAATGGTATTTATTTCACTTCCCGAGCCCCTGGAAGCATGAAAATCACTTTAAACATGCTAATTTTAGCTCTAACACTGATGATCCACCTACAAATGTGAACTGACATTCAAAAATAAAACATTTGAAAACGGACCATTTTCCACATTTCTGAAGCATGACGTAATGGGGGGGTGTTATCTCTTTTGTCGAAAATCAGCCGTTTTTGCTCGAACATTAAATGCCTCCAAATGGTATTTATTTCACTTCCCGAGCCCCTGGAAGCATGAAAATCACTTTAAACATGCTAATTTTAGCTCTAACACGGATGATCCACCTACAAATGTGAACTGACGTTCAAAAATAAAACATTTGAAAACGGACCATTTTCCACATTTCTGAAGCATGACGTAATGGGGGGGTGTTATCTCTTTTGTCGAAAATCAGCCGTTTTTGCTCGAACATTAAATGCCTCCAAATGGTATTTATTTAACTTCCCGGGGTGAAGAAACCCTTTTTGAGAACTCAGAGTGAGTAAATTGGCCATTTTAATGCACTTTTAACCATTCCATAAATCTTGTGTTTTGGGCCCCTGGAATCATGAAAATCACTTTAAACATGCTAATTTTAGCTCTAACACTGATGATCCACCTACAAATGTGAACTGACGTTCAAAAATTAAACATTTGAAAACGGACCATTTTCCACATTTCTGAAGCATGACGTAATGGGGGGGTGTTATCTCTTTTGTCGAAAATCAGCCGTTTTTGCTCGAACATTAAATGCCTCCAAATGGTATTTAATTAACTTCCTGAGCCCCTGGAAGCATGAAAATCACTTTAAACATGCTAATTTTAGCTCTAACACTGATGATCCACCTACAAATGTGAACTGACGTTCAAAAATAAAACATTTGAAAACTGACCATTTTCCACATTTCTGAAGCATGACGTAATGGGGGGGTGTTATCTCTTTTGTCGAAAATCAGCCGTTTTTGCTCGAACATTAAATGCCTCCAAATGGTATTTAATTAACTTCCCGGGGTGAAGAAACCCTTTTTGAGAACTCAGAGTGAGTAAATTGGCCATTTTCATGCACTTTTAACCATTCCATAAATCTTGTGTTTTGGGCCCCTGGAAGCATGAAAATCACTTTAAACATGCTAATTTTAGCTCTAACACTGATGATCCACCTACAAATGTGAACTGACGTTCAAAAATAAAACATTTGAAAACGGACCATTTTCCACATTTCTGAAGCATGACGTAATGGGGGGGTGTTATCTCTTTTGTCGAAAATCAGCCGTTTTTGCTCGAACATTAAATGCCTCCAAATGGTATTTAATTAACTTCCCGAGCCCCTGGAAGCATGAAAATCACTTTAAACATGCTAATTTTAGCTCTAACACTGATGATCCACCTACAAATGTGAACTGACGTTCAAAAATAAAACATTTGAAAACGGACCATTTTCCACATTTCTGAAGCATGACGTAATGGGGGGGTGTTATCTCTTTTGTCGAAAATCAGCCGTTTTTGCTCGAACATTAAATGCCTCCAAATGGTATTTAATTAACTTCCCGGGTGAAGAAACCCTTTTTGAGAACTCAGAGTGAGTAAATTGGCCATTTTCATGCACTTTTAACCATTCCATAAATCTTGTGTTTTGGGCCCTTGGAAGCATGAAAATCACTTTAAACATGCTAATTTTAGCTCTAACACTGATGATCCACCTACAAATGTGAACTGACGTTCAAAAATAAAACATTTGAAAACGGACCATTTTCCACATTTCTGAAGCATGACGTAATGGGGGGGGTGTTATCTCTTTTGTCGAAAATCTGCCGTTTTTGCTCGAACATTAAATGCCTCCAAATGGTATTTATTTCACTTCCTGAGCCCCTGGAAGCATGAAAATCACTTTAAACATGCTAATTTTAGCTCTAACACTGATGATCCACCTACAAATGTGAACTGACGTTCAAAAATAAAACATTTGAAAACGGACCATTTTCCACATTTCTGAAGCATGACGTAATGGGGGGGTGTTATCTCTTTTGTCGAAAATCAGCCGTTTTTGCTCGAACATTAAATGCCTCCAAATGGTATTTAATTAACTTCCCGAGCCCCTGGAAGCATGAAAATCACTTTAAACATGCTAATTTTAGCTCTAACACTGATGATCCACCTACAAATGTGAACTGACGTTCAAAAATAAAACATTTGAAAACGGACCATTTTCCACATTTCTGAAGCATGACGTAATGGGGGGGTGTTATCTCTTTTGTCGAAAATCAGCCGTTTTTGCTCGAACATTAAATGCCTCCAAATGGTATTTAATTAACTTCCCGAGCCCCTGGAAGCATGAAAATCACTTTAAACATGCTAATTTTAGCTCTAACACTGATGATCCACCTACAAATGTGAACTGACGTTCAAAAATAAAACATTTGAAAACGAACCATTTTCCACATTTCTGAAGCATGACGTAATGGGGGGGTGTTATCTCTTTTGTCGAAAATCAGCCGTTTTTGCTCGAACATTAAATGCCTCCAAATGGTATTTAATTAACTTCCCGAGCCCCTGGAAGCATGAAAATCACTTTAAACATGCTAATTTTAGCTCTAACACTGATGATCCACCTACAAATGTGAACTGACGTTCAAAAATAAAACATTTGAAAACGGACCATTTTCCACATTTCTGAAGCATGACGTAATGGGGGGGTGTTATCTCTTTTGTCGAAAATCAGCCGTTTTTGCTCGAACATTAAATGCCTCCAAATGGTATTTAATTAACTTCCCGAGCCCCTGGAAGCATGAAAATCACTTTAAACATGCTAATTTTAGCTCTAACACTGATGATCCACCTACAAATGTGAACTGACGTTCAAAAATAAAACATTTGAAAACGGACCATTTTCCACATTTCTGAAGCATGACGTAATGGGGGGGTGTTATCTCTTTTGTCGAAAATCAGCCGTTTTTGCTCGAACATTAAATGCCTCCAAATGGTATTTAATTAACTTTCCGGGGTGAAGAAACCCTTTTTGAGAACTCAGAGTGAGTAAATTGGCCATTTTCATGCACTTTTAACCATTCCATAAATCTTGTGTTTTGGGCCCCTGGAAGCATGAAAATCACTTTAAACATGCTAATTTTAGCTCTAACACTGATGATCCACCTACAAATGTGAACTGACGTTCAAAAATAAAACATTTGAAAACGGACCATTTTCCACATTTCTGAAGCATGACGTAATGGGGGGGTGTTATCTCTTTTGTCGAAAATCAGCCGTTTTTGCTCGAACATTAAATGCCTCCAAATGGTATTTAATTAACTTCCCGAGCCCCTGGAAGCATGAAAATCACTTTAAACATGCTAATTTTAGCTCTAACACTGATGATCCACCTACAAATGTGAACTGACGTTCAAAAATAAAACATTTGAAAACGGACCATTTTCCACATTTCTGAAGCATGACGTAATGGGGGGGTGTTATCTCTTTTGTCGAAAATCAGCCGTTTTTGCTCGAACATTAAATGCCTCCAAATGGTATTTAATTAACTTCCCGGGGTGAAGAAACCCTTTTTGAGAACTCAGAGTGAGTAAATTGGCCATTTTCATGCACTTTTAACCATTCCATAAATCTTGTGTTTTGGGCCCTTGGAAGCATGAAAATCACTTTAAACATGCTAATTTTAGCTCTAACACTGATGATCCACCTACAAATGTGAACTGACGTTCAAAAATAAAACATTTGAAAACGGACCATTTTCCACATTTCTGAAGCATGACGTAATGGGGGGGTGTTATCTCTTTTGTCGAAAATCAGCCGTTTTTGCTCGAACATTAAATGCCTCCAAATGGTATTTATTTCCCTTCCTGAGCCCCTGGAAGCATGAAAATCACTTTAAACATGCTAATTTTAGCTCTAACACTGATGATCCACCTACAAATGTGAACTGACGTTCAAAAATAAAACATTTGAAAACGGACCATTTTCCACATTTCTGAAGCATGACGTAATGGGGGGGTGTTATCTCTTTTGTCGAAAATCAGCCGTTTTTGCTCGAACATTAAATGCCTCCAAATGGTATTTATTTCACTTCCCGGGGTGAAGAAACCCTTTTTGAGAACTCAGAGTGAGTAAATTGGCCATTTTCATGCACTTTTAACCATTCCATTAATCTTGTGTTTTGGGCCCCTGGAAGCATGAAAATCACTTTAAACATGCTAATTTTAGCTCTAACACTGATGATCCACCTACAAATGTGAACTGACGTTCAAAAATAAAACATTTGAAAACGGACCATTTTCCACATTTCTGAAGCATGACGTAATGGGGGGGTGTTATCTCTTTTGTCGAAAATCAGCCGTTTTTGCTCGAACATTAAATGCCTCCAAATGGTATTTATTTCACTTCCCGAGCCCCTGGAAGCATGAAAATCACTTTAAACATGCTAATTTTAGCTCTAACACTGATGATCCACCTACAAATGTGAACTGACGTTCAAAAATAAAACATTTGAAAACGAACCATTTTCCACATTTCTGAAGCATGACGTAATGGGGGGGTGTTATCTCTTTTGTCGAAAATCAGCCGTTTTTGCTCGAACATTAAATGCCTCCAAATGGTATTTAATTAACTTCCCGGGGTGAAGAAACCCTTTTTGAGATTTCAGAGTGAGTAAATTGGCCATTTTCATGCACTTTTAACCATTCCATAAATCTTGTGTTTTGGGCCCCTGGAAGCATGAAAATCACTTTAAACATGCTAATTTTAGCTCAAACACTGATGATCCACCTACAAATGTGAACTGACGTTCAAAAATAAAACATTTGAAAACGGACCATTTTCCACATTTCTGAAGCATGACGTAATGGGGGGGTGTTATCTCTTTTGTCGAAAATCAGCCGTTTTTGCTCGAACATTAAATGCCTCCAAATGGTATTTAATTAACTTCCCGAGCCCCTGGAAGCATGAAAATCACTTTAAACATGCTAATTTTAGCTCTAACACTGATGATCCACCTACAAATGTGAACTGACGTTCAAAAATAAAACGTTTGAAAACGGACCATTTTCCACATTTCTGAAGCATGACGTAATGGGGGGGTGTTATCTCTTTTGTCGAAAATCAGCCGTTTTTGCTCGAACATTAAATGCCTCCAAATGGTATTTAATTAACTTCCCGGGGTGAAGAAACCCTTTTTGAGAACTCAGAGTGAGTAAATTGGCCATTTTCATGCACTTTTAACCATTCCATAAATCTTGTGTTTTGGGCCCTTGGAAGCATGAAAATCACTTTAAACATGCTAATTTTAGCTCTAACACTGATGATCCACCTACAAATGTGAACTGACGTTCAAAAATAAAACATTTGAAAACGGACCATTTTCCACATTTCTGAAGCATGACGTAATGGGGGGGTGTTATCTCTTTTGTCGAAAATCAGCCGTTTTTGCTCGAACATTAAATGCCTCCAAATGGTATTTATTTCCCTTCCTGAGCCCCTGGAAGCATGAAAATCACTTTAAACATGCTAATTTTAGCTCTAACACTGATGATCCACCTACAAATGTGAACTGACGTTCAAAAATAAAACATTTGAAAACGGACCATTTTCCACATTTCTGAAGCATGACGTAATGGGGGGGTGTTATCTCTTTTGTCGAAAATCAGCCGTTTTTGCTCGAACATTAAATGCCTCCAAATGGTATTTATTTCACTTCCCGGGGTGAAGAAACCCTTTTTGAGAACTCAGAGTGAGTAAATTGGCCATTTTCATGCACTTTTAACCATTCCATAAATCTTGTGTTTTGGGCCCCTGGAAGCATGAAAATCACTTTAAACATGCTAATTTTAGCTCTAAAACTGATGATCCACCTACAAATGTGAACTGACGTTCAAAAATAAAACATTTGAAAACAGACCATTTTCCACATTTCTGAAGCATGACGTAATGGGGGGGTGTTATCTCTTTTGTCGAAAATCAGCCGTTTTTGCTCGAACATTAAATGCCTCCAAATGGTATTTATTTCACTTCCCGAGCCCCTGGAAGCATGAAAATCACTTTAAACATGCTAATTTTAGCTCTAACACTGATGATCCACCTACAAATGTGAACTGACATTCAAAAATAAAACATTTGAAAACGGACCATTTTCCACATTTCTGAAGCATGACGTAATGGGGGGGTGTTATCTCTTTTGTCGAAAATCAGCCGTTTTTGCTCGAACATTAAATGCCTCCAAATGGTATTTATTTCACTTCCGGAGCCCCTGGAAGCATGAAAATCACTTTAAACATGCTAATTTTAGCTCTAACACTGATGATCCACCTACAAATGTGAACGGACGTTCAAAAATAAAACATTTGAAAACGGACCATTTTCCACATTTCTGAAGCATGACGTAATGGGGGGGTGTTATTTCTTTTGTCAAAAATCAGCCGTTTTTGCTCGAACATTAAATGCCTCCAAATGGTATTTAATTAACTTCCCGGGGTGAAGAAACCCTTTTTGAGAACTCAGAGTGAGTAAATTGGCCATTTTCATGCAGTTTTAACCATTCCATAAATCTTGTGTTTTGGGCCCTTGGAAGCATGAAAATCACTTTAAACATGCTAATTTTAGCTCTAACACTGATGATCCACCTACAAATGTGAACTGACGTTCAAAAATAAAACATTTGAAAACGGACCATTTTCCACATTTCTGAAGCATGACGTAATGGGGGGGTGTTATCTCTTTTGTCGAAAATCAGCCGTTTTTGCTCGAACATTAAATGCCTCCAAATGGTATTTATTTCACTTCCTGAGCCCCTGGAAGCATGAAAATCACTTTAAACATGCTAATTTTAGCTCTAACACTGATGATCCACCTACAAATGTGAACTGACGTTCAAAAATAAAACATTTGAAAACGGACCATTTTCCACCTTTCTGAAGCATGACGTAATGGGGGGGTGTTATCTCTTTTGTCGAAAATCAGCCGTTTTTGCTCGAACATTAAATCCCTCCAAATGGTATTTAATTAACTTCCCGAGCCCCTGGAAGCATGAAAATCACTTTAAACATGCTAATTTTAGCTCTAACACTGATGATCCACCTACAAATGTGAACTGGCGTTCAAAAATAAAACATTTGAAAACGGACCATTTTCCACATTTCTGAAGCATGACGTAATGGGGGGGTGTTATCTCTTTTGTCGAAAATCAGCCGTTTTTGCTCGAACATTAAATGCCTCCAAATGGTATTTAATTAACTTCCCGGGGTGAAGAAACCCTTTTTGAGAACTCAGAGTGAGTAAATTGGCCATTTTCTCATGCACTTTTAACCATTCCATTAATCTTGTGTTTTGGGCCCCTGGAAGCATGAAAATCACTTTAAACATGCTAATTTTAGCTCTAACACTGATGATCCACCTACAAATGTGAACTGACGTTCAAAAATAAAACATTTGAAAACGGACCATTTTCCACATTTCTGAAGCATGACGTAATGGGGGGGTGTTATCTCTTTTGTCGAAAATCAGCCGTTTTTGCTCGAACATTAAATGCCTCCAAATGGTATTTATTTCACTTCCCGAGCCCCTGGAAGCATGAAAATCACTTTAAACATGCTAATTTTAGCTCTAACACTGATGATCCACCTACAAATGTGAACTGACGTTCAAAAATAAAACATTTGAAAACGGACCATTTTCCACATTTCTGAAGCATGACGTAATGGGGGGGTGTTATCTCTTTTGTCGAAAATCAGCCGTTTTTGCTCGAACATTAAATGCCTCCAAATGGTATTTAATTAACTTCCCGGGGTGAAGAAACCCTTTTTGAGAACTCAGAGTGAGTAAATTGGCCATTTTCATGCACTTTTAACCATTCCATAAATCTTGTGTTTTGGGCCCCTGGAAGCATGAAAATCACTTTAAACATGCTAATTTTAGCTCTAACACTGATGATCCACCTACAAATGTGAACTGACGTTCAAAAATAAAACATTTGAAAACGGACCATTTTCCACATTTCTGAAGCATGACGTAATGGGGGGGTGTTATCTCTTTTGTCGAAAATCAGCCGTTTTTGCTCGAACATTAAATGCCTCCAAATGGTATTTATTTCACTTCCCGAGCCCCTGGAAGCATGAAAATCACTTTAAACATGCTAATTTTAGCTCTAACACTGATGATCCACCTACAAATGTGAACTGACATTCAAAAATAAAACATTTGAAAACGGACCATTTTCCACATTTCTGAAGCATGACGTAATGGGGGGGTGTTATCTCTTTTGTCGAAAATCAGCCGTTTTTGCTCGAACATTAAATGCCTCCAAATGGTATTTATTTCACTTCCCGAGCCCCTGGAAGCATGAAAATCACTTTAAACATGCTAATTTTAGCTCTAACACTGATGATCCACCTACAAATGTGAACTGACGTTCAAAAATAAAACATTTGAAAACGGACCATTTTCCACATTTCTGAAGCATGACGTAATGGGGGGGTGTTATCTCTTTTGTCAAAAATCAGCCGTTTTTGCTCGAACATTAAATGCCTCCAAATGGTATTTAATTAACTTCCCGGGGTGAAGAAACCCTTTTTGAGAACTCAGAGTGAGTAAATTGGCCATTTTCATGCACTTTTAACCATTCCATAAATCTTGTGTTTTGGGCCCCTGGAAGCATGAAAATCACTTTAAACATGCTAATTTTAGCTCTAACACTGATGATCCACCTACAAATGTGAACTGACGTTCAAAAATAAAACATTTGAAAACGGACCATTTTCCACATTTCTGAAGCATGACGTAATGGGGGGGTGTTATCTCTTTTGTCGAAAATCAGCCGTTTTTGCTCGAACATTAAATGCCTCCAAATGGTATTTAATTAACTTCCCGAGCCCCTGGAAGCATGAAAATCACTTTAAACATGCTAATTTTAGCTCTAACACTGATGATCCACCTACAAATGTGAACTAACGTTCAAAAATAAAACATTTGAAAACGGACCATTTTCCACATTTCTGAAGCATGACGTAATGGGGGGGTGTTATCTCTTTTGTCGAAAATCAGCCGTTTTTGCTCGAACATTAAATGCCTCCAAATGGTATTTAATTAACTTCCCGGGGTGAAGAAACCCTTTTTGAGAACTCAGAGTGAGTAAATTGGCCATTTTCATGCAGTTTTAACCATTCCATAAATCTTGTGCTTTGGGCCCTTGGAAGCATGAAAATCACTTTAAACATGCTAATTTTAGCTCTAACACTGATGATCCACCTACAAATGTGAACTGACGTTCAAAAATAAAACATTTGAAAACGGACCATTTTCCACATTTCTGAAGCATGACGTAATGGGGGGGTGTTATCTCTTTTGTCGAAAATCAGCCGTTTTTGCTCGAACATTAAATGCCTCCAAATGGTATTTATTTCACTTCCTGAGCCCCTGGAAGCATGAAAATCACTTTAAACATGCTAATTTTAGCTCTAACACTGATGATCCACCTACAAATGTGAACTGACGTTCAAAAATAAAACATTTGAAAACGGACCATTTTCCACATTTCTGAAGCATGACGTAATGGGGGGGTGTTATCTCTTTTGTCGAAAATCAGCCGTTTTTGCTCGAACATTAAATGCCTCCAAATGGTATTTAATTAACTTCCCGAGCCCCTGGAAGCATGAAAATCACTTTAAACATGCTAATTTTAGCTCTAACACTGATGATCCACCTACAAATGTGAACTGACGTTCAAAAATAAAACATTTGAAAACGGACCATTTTCCACATTTCTGAAGCATGACGTAATGGGGGGGTGTTATCTCTTTTGTCGAAAATCAGCCGTTTTTGCTCGAACATTAAATGCCTCCAAATGGTATTTAATTAACTTCCCGGGGTGAAGAAACCCTTTTTGAGAACTCAGAGTGAGTAAATTGGCCATTTTCATGCACTTTTAACCATTCCATAAATCTCGTGTTTTGGGCCCCTGGAAGCATGAAAATCACTTTAAACATGCTAATTTTAGCTCTAACACTGATGATCCACCTACAAATGTGAACTGACGTTCAAAAATAAAACATTTGAAAACGGACCATTTTCCACATTTCTGAAGCATGACGTAATGGGGGGGGTGTTATCTCTTTTGTCGAAAATCAGCCGTTTTTGCTCGAACATTAAATGCCTCCAAATGGTATTTAATTAACTTCCCGATCCCCTGGAAGCATGAACATCACTTTAAACATGCTAATTTTAGCTCTAACACTGATGATCCACCTACAAATGTGAACTGACGTTCAAAAATAAAACATTTGAAAACGGACCATTTTCCACATTTCTGAAGCATGACGTAATGGGGGGGTGTTATCTCTTTTGTCGAAAATCAGCCGTTTTTGCTCAAACATTAAATGCCTCCAAATGGTATTTAATTAACTTCCCGAGCCCCTGGAAGCATGAAAATCACTTTAAACATGCTAATTTTAGCTCTAACACTGATGATCCACCTACAAATGTGAACTGACGTTCAAAAATAAAACATTTGAAAACGAACCATTTTCCACATTTCTGAAGCATGACGTAATGGGGGGGTGTTATCTCTTTTGTCGAAAATCAGCCGTTTTTGCTCGAACATTAAATGCCTCCAAATGGTATTTATTTCACTTCCCGAGCCCCTGGAAGCATGAAAATCACTTTAAACATGCTAATTTTAGCTCTAACACTGATGATCCACCTACAAATGTGAACTGACGTTCAAAAATGAAACATTTGAAAACGGACCATTTTCCACATTTCTGAAGCATGACGTAATGGGGGGGTGTTATCTCTTTTGTCGAAAATCAGCCGTTTTTGCTCGAACATTAAATGCCTCCAAATGGTATTTAATTAACTTCCCGGGGTGAAGAAACCCTTTTTGAGAACTCAGAGTGAGTAAATTGGCCATTTTCATGCACTTTTAACCATTCCATAAATCTTGTGTTTTGGGCCCCTGGAAGCATGAAAATCACTTTAAACATGCTAATTTTAGCTCTAACACTGATGATCCACCTACAAATGTGAACTGACGTTCAAAAATAAAACATTTGAAAACGGACCATTTTCCACATTTCTGAAGCATGACGTAATGGGGGGGTGTTATCTCTTTTGTCGAAAATCAGCCGTTTTTGCTCGAATATTAAATGCCTCCAAATGGTATTTATTTCACTTCCCGAGCCCCTGGAAGCATGAAAATCACTTTAAACATGCTAATTTTAGCTCTAACACTGATGATCCACCTACAAATGTGAACTGACATTCAAAAATAAAACATTTGAAAACGGACCATTTTCCACATTTCTGAAGCATGACGTAATGGGGGGGTGTTATCTCTTTTGTCGAAAATCAGCCGTTTTTGCTCGAACATTAAATGCCTCCAAATGGCTTTTTTTCACTTCCCGAGCCCCTGGAAGCATGAAAATCACTTTAAACATGCTAATTTTAGCTCTAACACTGATGATCCACCTACAAATGTGAACTGACGTTCAAAAATAAAACATTTGAAAACGGACCATTTTCCACATTTCTGAAGCATGACGTAATGGGGGGGTGTTATCTCTTTTGTCGAAAATCAGCCGTTTTTGCTCGAACATTAAATGCCTCCAAATGGTATTTAATTAACTTCCCGGGGTGAAGAAACCCTTTTTGAGAACTCAGAGTGAGTAAATTGGCCATTTTCATGCACTTTTAACCATTCCATAAATCTCGTGTTTTGGGCCCCTGGAAGCATGAAAATCACTTTAAACATGCTAATTTTAGCTCTAACACTGATGATCCACCTACAAATGTGAACTGACGTTCAAAAATAAAACATTTGAAAACGGACCATTTTCCACATTTCTGAAGCATGACGTAATGGGGGGGGTGTTATCTCTTTTGTCGAAAATCAGCCGTTTTTGCTCGAACATTAAATGCCTCCAAATGGTATTTAATTAACTTCCCGAGCCCCTGGAAGCATGAACATCACTTTAAACATGCTAATTTTAGCTCTAACACTGATGATCCACCTACAAATGTGAACTGACGTTCAAAAATAAAACATTTGAAAACGGACCATTTTCCACATTTCTGAAGCATGACGTAATGGGGGGGTGTTATCTCTTTTGTCGAAAATCAGCCGTTTTTGCTCAAACATTAAATGCCTCCAAATGGTATTTAATTAACTTCCCGAGCCCCTGGAAGCATGAAAATCACTTTAAACATGCTAATTTTAGCTCTAACACTGATGATCCACCTACAAATGTGAACTGACGTTCAAAAATAAAACATTTGAAAACGAACCATTTTCCACATTTCTGAAGCATGACGTAATGGGGGGGTGTTATCTCTTTTGTCGAAAATCAGCCGTTTTTGCTCGAACATTAAATGCCTCCAAATGGTATTTAATTAACTTCCCGAGCCCCTGGAAGCATGAAAATCACTTTAAACATGCTAATTTTAGCTCTAACACTGATGATCCACCTACAAATGTGAACTGACGTTCAAAAATAAAACATTTGAAAACGGACCATTTTCCACATTTCTGAAGCATGACGTAATGGGGGGGTGTTATCTCTTTTGTCGAAAATCAGCCGTTTTTGCTCGAACATTAAATGCCTCCAAATGGTATTTAATTAACTTCCCGGGGTGAAGAAACCCTTTTTGAGAACTCAGAGTGAGTAAATTGGCCATTTTCATGCACTTTTAACCATTCCATAAATCTTGTGTTTTGGGCCCCTGGAAGCATGAAAATCACTTTAAACATGCTAATTTTAGCTCTAACACTGATGATCCACCTACAAATGTGAACTGACGTTCAAAAATAAAACATTTGAAAACGGACCATTTTCCACATTTCTGAAGCATGACGTAATGGGGGGGTGTTATCTCTTTTGTCGAAAATCAGCCGTTTTTGCTCGAACATTAAATGCCTCCAAATGGTATTTAATTAACTTCCCGAGCCCCTGGAAGCATGAAAATCACTTTAAACATGCTAATTTTAGCTCTAACACTGATGATCCACCTACAAATGTGAACTGACGTTCAAAAATAAAACATTTGAAAACGAACCATTTTCCACATTTCTGAAGCATGACGTAATGGGGGGGTGTTATCTCTTTTGTCGAAAATCAGCCGTTTTTGCTCGAACATTAAATGCCTCCAAATGGTATTTAATTAACTTCCCGAGCCCCTGGAAGCATGAAAATCACTTTAAACATGCTAATTTTAGCTCTAACACTGATGATCCACCTACAAATGTGAACTGACGTTCAAAAATAAAACATTTGAAAACGGACCATTTTCCACATTTCTGAAGCATGACGTAATGGGGGGGTGTTATCTCTTTTGTCGAAAATCAGCCGTTTTTGCTCGAACATTAAATGCCTCCAAATGGTATTTAATTAACTTCCCGGGGTGAAGAAACCCTTTTTGAGAACTCAGAGTGAGTAAATTGGCCATTTTCATGCACTTTTAACCATTCCATAAATCTTGTGTTTTGGGCCCCTGGAAGCATGAAAATCACTTTAAACATGCTAATTTTAGCTCTAACACTGATGATCCACCTACAAATGTGAACTGACGTTCAAAAATAAAACATTTGAAAACGGACCATTTTCCACATTTCTGAAGCATGACGTAATGGGGGGGTGTTATCTCTTTTGTCGAAAATCAGCCGTTTTTGCTCGAACATTAAATGCCTCCAAATGGTATTTAATTAACTTCCCGAGCCCCTGGAAGCATGAAAATCACTTTAAACATGCTAATTTTAGCTCTAACACTGATGATCCACCTACAAATGTGAACTGACGTTCAAAAATAAAACATTTGAAAACGGACCATTTTCCACATTTCTGAAGCATGACGTAATGGGGGGGTGTTATCTCTTTTGTCGAAAATCAGCCGTTTTTGCTCGAACATTAAATGCCTCCAAATGGTATTTAATTAACTTCCCGAGCCCCTGGAAGCATGAAAATCACTTTAAACATGCTAATTTTAGCTCTAACACTGATGATCCACCTACAAATGTGAACTGACGTTCAAAAATAAAACATTTGAAAACGAACCATTTTCCACATTTCTGAAGCATGACGTAATGGGGGGGTGTTATCTCTTTTGTCGAAAATCAGCCGTTTTTGCTCGAACATTAAATGCCTCCAAATGGTATTTAATTAACTTCCCGAGCCCCTGGAAGCATGAAAATCACTTTAAACATGCTAATTTAAGCTCTAACACTGATGATCCACCTACAAATGTGAACTGACGTTCAAAAATAAAACATTTGAAAACGGACCATTTTCCACATTTCTGAAGCATGACGTAATGGGGGGGTGTTATCTCTTTTGTCGAAAATCAGCCGTTTTTGCTCGAACATTAAATGCCTCCAAATGGTATTTAATTAACTTCCCGGGGTGAAGAAACCCTTTTTGAGAACTCAGAGTGAGTAAATTGGCCATTTTCATGCACTTTTAACCATTCCATAAATCTTGTGTTTTGGGCCCCTGGAAGCATGAAAATCACTTTAAACATGCTAATTTTAGCTCTAACACTGATGATCCACCTACAAATGTGAACTGACGTTCAAAAATAAAATATTTGAAAACGGACCATTTTCCACATTTCTGAAGCATGACGTAATGGGGGGTGTTATCTCTTTTGTCGAAAATCAGCCGTTTTTGCTCGAACATTAAATGCCTCCAAATGGTATTTAATTAACTTCCCGAGCCCCTGGAAGCATGAAAATCACTTTAAACATGCTAATTTTAGCTCTAACACTGATGATCCACCTACAAATGTGAACTGACGTTCAAAAATAAAACATTTGAAAACGGACCATTTTCCACATTTCTGAAGCATGACGTAATGGGGGGGTGTTATCTCTTTTGTCGAAAATCAGCCGTTTTTGCTCGAACATTAAATGCCTCCAAATGGTATTTAATTAACTTCCCGGGGTGAAGAAACCCTTTTTGAGAACTCAGAGTGAGTAAATTGGCCATTTTCATGCACTTTTAACCATTCCATAAATCTTGTGTTTTGGGCCCTTGGAAGCATGAAAATCACTTTAAACATGCTAATTTTAGCTCTAACACTGATGATCCACCTACAAATGTGAACTGACGTTCAAAAATAAAACATTTGAAAACTGACCATTTTCCACATTTCTGAAGCATGACGTAATGGGGGGGTGTTATCTCTTTTGTCGAAAATCAGCCGTTTTTGCTCGAACATTAAATGCCTCCAAATGGTATTTATTTCACTTCCTGAGCCCCTGGAAGCATGAAAATCACTTTAAACATGCTAATTTTAGCTCTAACACTGATGATCCACCTACAAATGTGAACTGACGTTCAAAAATAAAACATTTGAAAACGGACCATTTTCCACATTTCTGAAGCATGACGTAATGGGGGGGTGTTATCTCTTTTGTCGAAAATCAGCCGTTTTTGCTCGAACATTAAATGCCTCCAAATGGTATTTATTTCACTTCCCGGGGTGAAGAAACCCTTTTTGAGAACTCAGAGTGAGTAAATTGGCCATTTTCATGCACTTTTAACCATTCCATTAATCTTGTGTTTTGGGCCCCTGGAAGCATGAAAATCACTTTAAACATGCTAATTTTAGCTCTAACACTGATGATCCACCTACAAATGTGAACTGACGTTCAAAAATAAAACATTTGAAAACGGACCATTTTCCACATTTCTGAAGCATGACGTAATGGGGGGGTGTTATCTCTTTTGTCGAAAATCAGCCGTTTTTGCTCGAACATTAAATGCCTCCAAATGGTATTTATTTCACTTCCCGAGCCCCTGGAAGCATGAAAATCACTTTAAACATGCTAATTTTAGCTCTAACACTGATGATCCACCTACAAATGTGAACTGACGTTCAAAAATAAAACATTTGAAAACGGATCATTTTCCACATTTCTGAAGCATGACGTAATGGGGGGGGTGTTATCTCTTTTGTCGAAAATCAGCCGTTTTTGCTCGAACATTAAATGCCTCCAAATGGTATTTAATTAACTTCCCGGGGTGAAGAAACCCTTTTTGAGAACTCAGAGTGAGTAAATTGGCCATTTTCATGCACTTTTAACCATTCCATAAATCTTGTGTTTTGGGCCCCTGGAAGCATGAAAATCACTTTAAACATGCTAATTTTAGCTCTAACACTGATGATCCACCTACAAATGTGAACTGACGTTCAAAAATAAAACATTTGAAAACGGACCATTTTCCACATTTCTGAAGCATGACGTAATGGGGGGGTGTTATCTCTTTTGTCGAAAATCAGCCGTTTTTGCTTGAACATTAAATGCCTCCAAATGGTATTTATTTCACTTCCCGAGCCCCTGGAAGCATGAAAATCACTTTAAACATGCTAATTTTAGCTCTAACACTGATGATCCACCTACAAATGTGAACTGACATTCAAAAATAAAACATTTGAAAACTGACCATTTTCCACATTTCTGAAGCATGACGTAATGGGGGGGTGTTATCTCTTTTGTCGAAAATCAGCCGTTTTTGCTCGAACATTAAATGCCTCCAAATGGTATTTATTTCACTTCCCGAGCCCCTGGAAGCATGAAAATCACTTTAAACATGCTAATTTTAGCTCTAACACTGATGATCCACCTACAAATGTGAACTGACGTTCAAAAATAAAACATTTGAAAACGGACCATTTTCCACATTTCTGAAGCATGACGTAATGGGGGGGGGTGTTATCTCTTTTGTCGAAAATCAGCCGTTTTTGCTTGAACATTAAATGCCTCCAAATGGTATTTATTTGACTTCCCGGGGTGAAGAAACCCTTTTTGAGAACTCAGAGTGAGTAAATTGGCCATTTTAATGCACTTTTAACCATTCCATAAATCTTGTGTTTTGGGCCCCTGGAAGCATGAAAATCACTTTAAACATGCTAATTTTAGCTCTAACACTGATGATCCACCTACAAATGTGAACTGACGTTCAAAAATTAAACATTTGAAAACGGACCATTTTCCACATTTCTGAAGCATGACGTAATGGGGGGGTGTTATCTCTTTTGTCGAAAATCAGCCGTTTTTGCTCGAACATTAAATGCCTCCAAATGGTATTTAATTAACTTCCCGAGCCCCTGGAAGCATGAAAATCACTTTAAACATGCTAATTTTAGCTCTAACACTGATGATCCACCTACAAATGTGAACTGACGTTCAAAAATAAAACATTTGAAAACGGACCATTTTCCACATTTCTGAAGCATGACGTAATGGGGGGGTGTTATCTCTTTTGTCGAAAATCAGCCGTTTTTGCTCGAACATTAAATGCCTCCAAATGGTATTTAATTAACTTCCCGGGGTGAAGAAACCCTTTTTGAGAACTCAGAGTGAGTAAATTGGCCATTTTCATGCACTTTAATCATTCCATAAATCTTGTGTTTTGGGCCCTTGGAAGCATGAAAATCACTTTAAACATGCTAATTTTAGCTCTAACACTGATGATCCACCTACAAATGTGAACTGACGTTCAAAAATAAAACATTTGAAAACGGACCATTTTCCACATTTCTGAAGCATGACGTAATGGGGGGGTGTTATCTCTTTTGTCGAAAATCAGCCGTTTTTGCTCGAACATTAAATGCCTCCAAATGGTATTTATTTCACTTCCTGAGCCCCTGGAAGCATGAAAATCACTTTAAACATGCTAATTTTAGCTCTAACACTGATGATCCACCTACAAATGTGAACTGACGTTCAAAAATAAAACATTTGAAAACTGACCATTTTCCACATTTCTGAAGCATGACGTAATGGGGGGGTGTTATCTCTTTTGTCGAAAATCAGCCGTTTTTGCTCGAACATTAAATGCCTCCAAATGGTATTTAATTAACTTCCCGAGCCCCTGGAAGCATGAAAATCACTTTAAACATGCTAATTTTAGCTCTAACACTGATGATCCACCTACAAATGTGAACTGACGTTCAAAAATAAAACATTTGAAAACGGACCATTTTCCACATTTCTGAAGCATGACGTAATGGGGGGGTGTTATCTCTTATGTCGAAAATCAGCCGTTTTTGCTCGAACATTAAATGCCTCCAAATGGTATTTAATTAACTTCCCGGGGTGAAGAAACCCTTTTTGAGAACTCAGAGTGAGTAAATTGGCCATTTTCATGCACTTTTAACCATTCCATAAATCTCGTGTTTTGGGCCCCTGGAAGCATGAAAATCACTTTAAACATGCTAATTTTAGCTCTAACACTGATGATCCACCTACAAATGTGAACTGACGTTCAAAAATAAAACATTTGAAAACGGACCATTTTCCACATTTCTGAAGCATGACGTAATGGGGGGGTGTTATCTCTTTTGTCGAAAATCAGCCGTTTTTGCTCGAACATTAAATGCCTCCAAATGGTATTTAATTAACTTCCCGAGCCCCTGGAAGCATGAAAATCACTTTAAACATGCTAATTTTAGCTCTAACACTGATGATCCACCTACAAATGTGAACTGACGTTCAAAAATAAAACATTTGAAAACGGACCATTTTCCAAATTTCTGAAGCATGACGTAATGGGGGGGTGTTATCTCTTTTGTCGAAAATCAGCCGTTTTTGCTCGAACATTAAATGCCTCCAAATGGTATTTAATTAACTTCCCGAGCCCCTGGAAGCATGAAAATCACTTTAAACATGCTAATTTTAGCTCTAACACTGATGATCCACCTACAAATGTGAACTGACGTTCAAAAATAATACATTTGAAAACGAACCATTTTCCACATTTCTGAAGCATGACGTAATGGGGGGGTGTTATCTCTTTTGTCGAAAATCAGCCGTTTTTGCTCGAACATTAAATGCCTCCAAATGGTATTTAATTAACTTCCCGAGCCCCTGGAAGCATGAAAATCACTTTAAACATGCTAATTTTAGCTCTAACACTGATGATCCACCTACAAATGTGAACTGACGTTCAAAAATAAAACATTTGAAAACGGACCATTTTCCACATTTCTGAAGCATGACGTAATGGGGGGGTGTTATCTCTTTTGTCGAAAATCAGCCGTTTTTGCTCGAACATTAAATGCCTCCAAATGGTATTTAATTAACTTCCCGGGGTGAAGAAACCCTTTTTGAGAACTCAGAGTGAGTAAATTGGCCATTTTCATGCACTTTTAACCATTCCATAAATCTTGTGTTTTGGGCCCCTGGAAGCATGAAAATCACTTTAAACATGCTAATTTTAGCTCTAACACTGATGATCCACCTACAAATGTGAACTGACGTTCAAAAATAAAACATTTGAAAACGGACCATTTTCCACATTTCTGAAGCATGACGTAATGGGGGGGTGTTATCTCTTTTGTCGAAAATCAGCCGTTTTTGCTCGAACATTAAATGCCTCCAAATGGTATTTAATTAACTTCCCGAGCCCCTGGAAGCATGAAAATCACTTTAAACATGCTAATTTTAGCTCTAACACTGATGATCCACCTACAAATGTGAACTGACGTTCAAAAATAAAACATTTGAAAACGGACCATTTTCCACATTTCTGAAGCATGACGTAATGGGGGGGTGTTATCTCTTTTGTCGAAAATCAGCCGTTTTTGCTCGAACATTAAATGCCTCCAAATGGTATTTAATTAACTTCCCGGGGTGAAGAAACCCTTTTTGAGAACTCAGAGTGAGTAAATTGGCCATTTTCATGCACTTTTAACCATTCCATAAATCTTGTGTTTTGGGCCCTTGGAAGCATGAAGATCACTTTAAACATGCTAATTTTAGCTCTAACACTGATGATCCACCTACAAATGTGAACTGACGTTCAAAAATAAAACATTTGAAAACGGACCATTTTCCACATTTCTGAAGCATGACGTAATGGGGGGGTGTTATCTCTTTTGTCGAAAATCAGCCGTTTTTGCTCGAACATTAAATGCCTCCAAATGGTATTTATTTCACTTCCTGAGCCCCTGGAAGCATGAAAATCACTTTAAACATGCTAATTTTAGCTCTAACACTGATGATCCACCTACAAATGTGAACTGACGTTCAAAAATAAAACATTTGAAAACGGACCATTTTCCACATTTCTGAAGCATGACGTAATGGGGGGGTGTTATCTCTTTTGTCGAAAATCAGCCGTTTTTGCTCGAACATTAAATGCCTCCAAATGGTATTTAATTAACTTCCCGAGCCCCTGGAAGCATGAAAATCACTTTAAACATGCTAATTTTAGCTCTAAAACTGATGATCCACCTACAAATGTGAACTGACGTTCAAAAATAAAACATTTGAAAACGGACCATTTTCCACATTTCTGAAGCATGACGTAATGGGGGGGTGTTATCTCTTTTGTCGAAAATCAGCCGTTTTTGCTCGAACATTAAATGCCTCCAAATGGTATTTAATTAACTTCCCGGGGTGAAGAAACCCTTTTTGAGAACTCAGAGTGAGTAAATTGGCCATTTTCATGCACTTTTAACCATTCCATAAATCTTGTGTTTTGGGCCCTTGGAAGCATGAAGATCACTTTAAACATGCTAATTTTAGCTCTAACACTGATGATCCACCTACAAATGTGAACTGACGTTCAAAAATAAAACATTTGAAAACGGACCATTTTCCACATTTCTGAAGCATGACGTAATGGGGGGGTGTTATCTCTTTTGTCGAAAATCAGCCGTTTTTGCTCGAACATTAAATGCCTCCAAATGGTATTTATTTCACTTCCTGAGCCCCTGGAAGCATGAAAATCACTTTAAACATGCTAATTTTAGCTCTAACACTGATGATCCACCTACAAATGTGAACTGACGTTCAAAAATAAAACATTTGAAAACGGACCATTTTCCACATTTCTGAAGCATGACGTAATGGGGGGGTGTTATCTCTTTTGTCGAAAATCAGCCGTTTTTGCTCGAACATTAAATGCCTCCAAATGGTATTTATTTCACTTCCCGGGGTGAAGAAACCCTTTTTGAGAACTCAGAGTGAGTAAATTGGCCATTTTCATGCACTTTTAACCATTCTATTAATCTTGTGTTTTGGGCCCCTGGAAGCATGAAAATCACTTTAAACATGCTAATTTTAGCTCTAACACTGATGATCCACCTACAAATGTGAACTGACGTTCAAAAATAAAACATTTGAAAACGGACCATTTTCCACATTTCTGAAGCATGACGTAATGGGGGGGTGTTATCTCTTTTGTCGAAAATCAGCCGTTTTTGCTCGAACATTAAATGCCTCCAAATGGTATTTATTTCACTTCCCGAGCCCCTGGAAGCATGAAAATCACTTTAAACATGCTAATTTTAGCTCTAACACTGATGATCCACCTACAAATGTGAACTGACGTTCAAAAATAAAACATTTGAAAACGGACCATTTTCCACATTTCTGAAGCATGACGTAATGAGGGGGTGTTATCTCTTTTGTCGAAAATCAGCCGTTTTTGCTCGAACATTAAATGCCTCCAAATGGTATTTAATTAACTTCCCGGGGTGAAGAAACCCTTTTTGAGAACTCAGAGTGAGTAAATTGGCCATTTTCATGCACTTTTAACCATTCCATAAATCTTGTGTTTTGGGCCCCTGGAAGCATGAAAATCACTTTAAACATGCTAATTTTAGCTCTAACACTGATGATCCACCTACAAATGTGAACTGACGTTCAAAAATAAAACATTTGAAAACGGACCATTTTCCACATTTCTGAAGCATGACGTAATGGGGGGGTGTTATCTCTTTTGTCGAAAATCAGCCGTTTTTGCTCGAACATTAAATGCCTCCAAATGGTATTTATTTCACTTCCCGAGCCCCTGGAAGCATGAAAATCACTTTAAACATGCTAATTTTAGCTCTAACACTGATGATCCACCTACAAATGTGAACTGACGTTCAAAAATAAAACATTTGAAAACGGACCATTTTCCACATTTCTGAAGCATGACGTAATGGGGGGGTGTTATCTCTTTTGTCGAAAATCAGCCGTTTTTGCTCGAACATTAAATGCCTCCAAATGGTATTTATTTCACTTCCCGAGCCCCTGGAAGCATGAAAATCACTTTAAACATGCTAATTTTAGCTCTAACACTGATGATCCACCTACAAATGTGAACTGACGTTCAAAAATAAAACATTTGAAAACGGACCATTTTCCACATTTCTGAAGCATGACGTAATGGGGGGGGTGTTATCTCTTTTGTCGAAAATCAGCCGTTTTTGCTTGAACATTAAATGCCTCCAAATGGTATTTATTTAACTTCCCGGGATGAAGAAACCCTTTTTGAGAACTCAGAGTGAGTAAATTGGCCATTTTCATGCACTTTTAACCATTCCATAAATCTTGTGTTTTGGGCCCCTGGAAGCATGAAAATCACTTTAAACATGCTAATTTTAGCTCTAACACTGATGATCCACCTACAAATGTGAACTGACGTTCAAAAATAAAACATTTGAAAACGGACCATTTTCCACATTTCTGAAGCATGACGTAATGGGGGGGTGTTATCTCTTTTGTCGAAAATCAGCCGTTTTTGCTCGAACATTAAATGCCTCCAAATGGTATTTAATTAACTTCCCGAGCCCCTGGAAGCATGAAAATCACTTTAAACATGCTAATTTTAGCTCTAACACTGATGATCCACCTACAAATGTGAACTGACGTTCAAAAATAAAACATTTGAAAACGGACCATTTTCCACATTTCTGAAGCATGACGTAATGGGGGGGTGTTATCTCTTTTGTCGAAAATCAGCCGTTTTTGCTCGAACATTAAATGCCTCCAAATGGTATTTAATTAACTTCCCGGGGTGAAGAAACCCTTTTTGAGAACTCAGAGTGAGTAAATTGGCCATTTTCATGCACTTTTAACCATTCCATAAATCTTGTGTTTTGGGCCCTTGGAAGCATGAAGATCACTTTAAACATGCTAATTTTAGCTCTAACACTGATGATCCACCTACAAATGTGAACTGACGTTCAAAAATAAAACATTTGAAAACGGACCATTTTCCACATTTCTGAAGCATGACGTAATGGGGGGGTGTTATCTCTTTTGTCGAAAATCAGCCGTTTTTGCTCGAACATTAAATGCCTCCAAATGGTATTTATTTCACTTCCTGAGCCCCTGGAAGCATGAAAATCACTTTAAACATGCTAATTTTAGCTCTAACACTGATGATCCACCTACAAATGTGAACTGACGTTCAAAAATAAAACATTTGAAAACGGACCATTTTCCACATTTCTGAAGCATGACGTAATGGGGGGGTGTTATCTCTTTTGTCGAAAATCAGCCGTTTTTGCTCGAACATTAAATGCCTCCAAATGGTATTTATTTCACTTCCCGGGGTGAAGAAACCCTTTTTGAGAACTCAGAGTGAGTAAATTGGCCATTTTCATGCACTTTTAACCATTCCATTAATCTTGTGTTTTGGGCCCCTGGAAGCATGAAAATCACTTTAAACATGCTAATTTTAGCTCTAACACTGATGATCCACCTACAAATGTGAACTGACGTTCAAAAATAAAACATTTGAAAACGGACCATTTTCCACATTTCTGAAGCATGACGTAATGGGGGGGTGTTATCTCTTTTGTCGAAAATCAGCCGTTTTTGCTCGAACATTAAATGCCTCCAAATGGTATTTATTTCACTTCCCGAGCCCCTGGAAGCATGAAAATCACTTTAAACATGCTAATTTTAGCTCTAACACTGATGATCCACCTACAAATGTGAACTGACGTTCAAAAATGAAACATTTGAAAACGGACCATTTTCCACATTTCTGAAGCATGACGTAATGGGGGGGTGTTATCTCTTTTGTCGAAAATCAGCCGTTTTTGCTCGAACATTAAATGCCTCCAAATGGTATTTAATTAACTTCCCGGGGTGAAGAAACCCTTTTTGAGAACTCAGAGTGAGTAAATTGGCCATTTTCATGCACTTTTAACCATTCCATAAATCTTGTATTTTGGGCCCCTGGAAGCATGAAAATCACTTTAAACATGCTAATTTTAGCTCTAACACTGATGATCCACCTACAAATGTGAACTGACGTTCAAAAATAAAACATTTGAAAACGGACCATTTTCCACATTTCTGAAGCATGACGTAATGGGGGGGTGTTATCTCTTTTGTCGAAAATCAGCCGTTTTTGCTCGAACATTAAATGCCTCCAAATGGTATTTATTTCACTTCCCGAGCCCCTGGAAGCATGAAAATCACTTTAAACATGCTAATTTTAGCTCTAACACTGATGATCCACCTACAAATGTGAACTGACGTTCAAAAATAAAACATTTGAAAACGGACCATTTTCCACATTTCTGAAGCATGACGTAATGGGGGGGTGTTATCTCTTTTGTCGAAAATCAGCCGTTTTTGCTCGAACATTAAATGCCTCCAAATGGTATTTAATTAACTTCCCGGGGTGAAGAAACCCTTTTTGAGAACTCAGAGTGAGTAAATTGGCCATTTTCATGCACTTTTAACCATTCCATAAATCTTGTGTTTTGGGCCCTTGGAAGCATGAAAATCACTTTAAACATGCTAATTTTAGCTCTAACACTGATGATCCACCTACAAATGTGAACTGACGTTCAAAAATAAAACATTTGAAAACGGACCATTTTCCACATTTCTGAAGCATGACGTAATGGGGGGGTGTTATCTCTTTTGTCGAAAATCAGCCGTTTTTGCTCGAACATTAAATGCCTCCAAATGGTATTTATTTCACTTCCTGAGCCCCTGGAAGCATGAAAATCACTTTAAACATGCTAATTTTAGCTCTAACACTGATGATCCACCTACAAATGTGAACTGACGTTCAAAAATAAAACATTTGAAAACTGACCATTTTCCACATTTCTGAAGCATGACGTAATGGGGGGGTGTTATCTCTTTTGTCGAAAATCAGCCGTTTTTGCTCGAACATTAAATGCCTCCAAATGGTATTTAATTAACTTCCCGAGCCCCTGGAAGCATGAAAATCACTTTAAACATGCTAATTTTAGCTCTAACACTGATGATCCACCTAAAAATGTGAACTGACGTTCAAAAATAAAACATTTGAAAACGGACCATTTTCCACATTTCTGAAGCATGACGTAATGGGGGGGTGTTATCTCTTATGTCGAAAATCAGCCGTTTTTGCTCGAACATTAAATGCCTCCAAATGGTATTTAATTAACTTCCCGGGGTGAAGAAACCCTTTTTGAGAACTCAGAGTGAGTAAATTGGCCATTTTCATGCACTTTTAACCATTCCATAAATCTCGTGTTTTGGGCCCCTGGAAGCATGAAAATCACTTTAAACATGCTAATTTTAGCTCTAACACTGATGATCCACCTACAAATGTGAACTGACGTTCAAAAATAAAACATTTGAAAACGGACCATTTTCCACATTTCTGAAGCATGACGTAATGGGGGGGTGTTATCTCTTTTGTCGAAAATCAGCCGTTTTTGCTCGAACATTAAATGCCTCCAAATGGTATTTAATTAACTTCCCGAGCCCCTGGAAGCATGAAAATCACTTTAAACATGCTAATTTTAGCTCTAACACTGATGATCCACCTACAAATGTGAACTGACGTTCAAAAATAAAACATTTGAAAACGGACCATTTTCCAAATTTCTGAAGCATGACGTAATGGGGGGGTGTTATCTCTTTTGTCGAAAATCAGCCGTTTTTGCTCGAACATTAAATGCCTCCAAATGGTATTTAATTAACTTCCCGAGCCCCTGGAAGCATGAAAATCACTTTAAACATGCTAATTTTAGCTCTAACACTGATGATCCACCTACAAATGTGAACTGACGTTCAAAAATAATACATTTGAAAACGAACCATTTTCCACATTTCTGAAGCATGACGTAATGGGGGGGTGTTATCTCTTTTGTCGAAAATCAGCCGTTTTTGCTCGAACATTAAATGCCTCCAAATGGTATTTAATTAACTTCCCGAGCCCCTGGAAGCATGAAAATCACTTTAAACATGCTAATTTTAGCTCTAACACTGATGATCCACCTACAAATGTGAACTGACGTTCAAAAATAAAACATTTGAAAACGGACCTTTTTCCACATTTCTGAAGCATGACGTAATGGGGGGGTGTTATCTCTTTTGTCGAAAATCAGCCGTTTTTGCTCGAACATTAAATGCCTCCAAATGGTATTTAATTAACTTCCCGGGGTGAAGAAACCCTTTTTGAGAACTCAGAGTGAGTAAATTGGCCATTTTCATGCACTTTTAACCATTCCATAAATCTTGTGTTTTGGGCCCCTGGAAGCATGAAAATCACTTTAAACATGCTAATTTTAGCTCTAACACTGATGATCCACCTACAAATGTGAACTGACGTTCAAAAATAAAACATTTGAAAACGGACCATTTTCCACATTTCTGAAGCATGACGTAATGGGGGGGTGTTATCTCTTTTGTCGAAAATCAGCCGTTTTTGCTCGAACATTAAATGCCTCCAAATGGTATTAATTTCACTTCCCGAGCCCCTGGAAGCATGAAAATCACTTTAAACATGCTAATTTTAGCTCTAACACTGATGATCCACCTACAAATGTGAACTGACGTTCAAAAATAAAACATTTGAAAACGGACCATTTTCCACATTTCTGAAGCATGACGTAATGGGGGGGTGTTATCTCTTTTGTCGAAAATCAGCCGTTTTTGCTCGAACATTAAATGCCTCCAAATGGTATTTAATTACCTTCCCGGGGTGAAGAAACCCTTTTTGAGAACTCAGAGTGAGTAAATTGGCCATTTTCATGCACTTTTAACCATTCCATAAATCTTGTGTTTTGGGCCCTTGGAAGCATGAAAATCACTTTAAACATGCTAATTTTAGCTCTAACACTGATGATCCACCTACAAATGTGAACTGACGTTCAAAAATAAAACATTTGAAAACGGACCATTTTCCACATTTCTGAAGCATGACGTAATGGGGGTGTTATCTCTTTTGTCGAAAATCAGCCGTTTTTGCTCGAACATTAAATGCCTCCAAATGGTATTTATTTCACTTCCTGAGCCCCTGGAAGCATGAAAATCACTTTAAACATGCTAATTTTAGCTCTAACACTGATGATCCACCTACAAATGTGAACTGACGTTCAAAAATAAAACATTTGAAAACTGACCATTTTCCACATTTCTGAAGCATGACGTAATGGGGGGGTGTTATCTCTTTTGTCGAAAATCAGCCGTTTTTGCTCGAACATTAAATGCCTCCAAATGGTATTTAATTAACTTCCCGAGCCCCTGGAAGCATGAAAATCACTTTAAACATGCTAATTTTAGCTCTAACACTGATGATCCACCTACAAATGTGAACTGACGTTCAAAAATAAAACATTTGAAAACGGACCATTTTCCACATTTCTGAAGCATGACGTAATGGGGGGGTGTTATCTCTTATGTCGAAAATCAGCCGTTTTTGCTCGAACATTAAATGCCTCCAAATGGTATTTAATTAACTTCCCGGGGTGAAGAAACCCTTTTTGAGAACTCAGAGTGAGTAAATTGGCCATTTTCATGCACTTTTAACCATTCCATAAATCTCGTGTTTTGGGCCCCTGGAAGCATGAAAATCACTTTAAACATGCTAATTTTAGCTCTAACACTGATGATCCACCTACAAATGTGAACTGACGTTCAAAAATAAAACATTTGAAAACGGACCATTTTCCACATTTCTGAAGCATGACGTAATGGGGGGGTGTTATCTCTTTTGTCGAAAATCAGCCGTTTTTGCTCGAACATTAAATGCCTCCAAATGGTATTTAATTAACTTCCCGAGCCCCTGGAAGCATGAAAATCACTTTAAACATGCTAATTTTAGCTCTAACACTGATGATCCACCTACAAATGTGAACTGACGTTCAAAAATAAAACATTTGAAAATGGACCATTTTCCAAATTTCTGAAGCATGACGTAATGGGGGGGTGTTATCTCTTTTGTCGAAAATCAGCCGTTTTTGCTCGAACATTAAATGCCTCCAAATGGTATTTAATTAACTTCCCGAGCCCCTGGAAGCATGAAAATCACTTTAAACATGCTAATTTTAGCTCTAACACTGATGATCCACCTACAAATGTGAACTGACGTTCAAAAATAAAACATTTGAAAACGGACCATTTTCCACATTTCTGAAGCATGACGTAATGGGGGGGGTGTTATCTCTTTTGTCGAAAATCAGCCGTTTTTGCTCGAACATTAAATGCCTCCAAATGGTATTTAATTAACTTCCCGGGGTGAAGAAACCCTTTTTGAGAACTCAGAGTGAGTAAATTGGCCATTTTCATGCACTTTTAACCATTCCATAAATCTTGTGTTTTGGGCCCCTGGAAGCATGAAAATCACTTTAAACATGCTAATTTTAGCTCTAACACTGATGATCCACCTACAAATGTGAACTGACGTTCAAAAATAAAACATTTGAAAACGGACCATTTTCCACATTTCTGAAGCATGACGTAATGGGGGGGTGTTATCTCTTTTGTCGAAAATCAGCCGTTTTTGCTCGAACATTAAATGCCTCCAAATGGTATTTAATTAACTTCCCGAGCCCCTGGAAGCATGAAAATCACTTTAAACATGCTAATTTTAGCTCTAACACTGATGATCCACCTACAAATGTGAACTGACGTTCAAAAATAAAACATTTGAAAACGGACCATTTTCCACATTTCTGAAGCATGACGTAATGGGGGGGTGTTATCTCTTTTGTCGAAAATCAGCCGTTTTTGCTCGAACATTAAATGCCTCCAAATGGTATTTAATTAACTTCCCGGGGTGAAGAAACCCTTTTTGAGAACTCAGAGTGAGTAAATTGGCCATTTTCATGCACTTTTAACCATTCCATAAATCTTGTGTTTTGGGCCCTTGGAAGCATGAAGATCACTTTAAACATGCTAATTTTAGCTCTAACACTGATGATCCACCTACAAATGTGAACTGACGTTCAAAAATAAAACATTTGAAAACGGACCATTTTCCACATTTCTGAAGCATGACGTAATGGGGGGGTGTTATCTCTTTTGTCGAAAATCAGCCGTTTTTGCTCGAACATTAAATGCCTCCAAATGGTATTTATTTCACTTCCTGAGCCCCTGGAAGCATGAAAATCACTTTAAACATGCTAATTTTAGCTCTAACACTGATGATCCACCTACAAATGTGAACTGACGTTCAAAAATAAAACATTTGAAAACGGACCATTTTCCACATTTCTGAAGCATGACGTAATGGGGGGGTGTTATCTCTTTTGTCGAAAATCAGCCGTTTTTGCTCGAACATTAAATGCCTCCAAATGGTATTTAATTAACTTCCCGAGCCCCTGGAAGCATGAAAATCACTTTAAACATGCTAATTTTAGCTCTAACACTGATGATCCACCTACAAATGTGAACTGACGTTCAAAAATAAAACATTTGAAAACGGACCATTTTCCACATTTCTGAAGCATGACGTAATGGGGGGGTGTTATCTCTTTTGTCGAAAATCAGCCGTTTTTGCTCGAACATTAAATGCCTCCAAATGGTATTTAATTAACTTCCCGGGGTGAAGAAACCCTTTTTGAGAACTCAGAGTGAGTAAATTGGCCATTTTCATGCACTTTTCACCATTCCATAAATCTTGTGTTTTGGGCCCTTGGAAGCATGAAGATCACTTTAAACATGCTAATTTTAGCTCTAACACTGATGATCCACCTACAAATGTGAACTGACGTTCAAAAATAAAACATTTGAAAACGGACCATTTTCCACATTTCTGAAGCATGACGTAATGGGGGGGTGTTATCTCTTTTGTCGAAAATCAGCCGTTTTTGCTCGAACATTAAATGCCTCCAAATGGTATTTATTTCACTTCCTGAGCCCCTGGAAGCATGAAAATCACTTTAAACATGCTAATTTTAGCTCTAACACTGATGATCCACCTACAAATGTGAACTGACGTTCAAAAATAAAACATTTGAAAACGGACCATTTTCCACATTTCTGAAGCATGACGTAATGGGGGGGGTGTTATCTCTTTTGTCGAAAATCAGCCGTTTTTGCTCGAACATTAAATGCCTCCAAATGGTATTTATTTCACTTCCCGGGGTGAAGAAACCCTTTTTGAGAACTCAGAGTGAGTAAATTGGCCATTTTCATGCACTTTTAACCATTCCATTAATCTTGTGTTTTGGGCCCCTGGAAGCATGAAAATCACTTTAAACATGCTAATTTTAGCTCTAACACTGATGATCCACCTACAAATGTGAACTGACGTTCAAAAATAAAACATTTGAAAACGGACCATTTTCCACATTTCTGAAGCATGACGTAATGGGGGGGTGTTATCTCTTTTGTCGAAAATCAGCCGTTTTTGCTCGAACATTAAATGCCTCCAAATGGTATTTATTTCACTTCCCGAGCCCCTGGAAGCATGAAAATCACTTTAAACATGCTAATTTTAGCTCTAACACTGATGATCCACCTACAAATGTGAACTGACGTTCAAAAATAAAACATTTGAAAACGGACCATTTTCCACATTTCTGAAGCATGACGTAATGAGGGGGTGTTATCTCTTTTGTCGAAAATCAGCCGTTTTTGCTCGAACATTAAATGCCTCCAAATGGTATTTAATTAACTTCCCGGGGTGAAGAAACCCTTTTTGAGAACTCAGAGTGAGTAAATTGGCCATTTTCATGCACTTTTAACCATTCCATAAATCTTGTGTTTTGGGCCCCTGGAAGCATGAAAATCACTTTAAACATGCTAATTTTAGCTCTAACACTGATGATCCACCTACAAATGTGAACTGACGTTCAAAAATAAAACATTTGAAAACGGACCATTTTCCACATTTCTGAAGCATGACGTAATGGGGGGGTGTTATCTCTTTTGTCGAAAATCAGCCGTTTTTGCTCGAACATTAAATGCCTCCAAATGGTATTTATTTCACTTCCCGAGCCCCTGGAAGCATGAAAATCACTTTAAACATGCTAATTTTAGCTCTAACACTGATGATCCACCTACAAATGTGAACTGACGTTCAAAAATAAAACATTTGAAAACGGACCATTTTCCACATTTCTGAAGCATGACGTAATGGGGGGGTGTTATCTCTTTTGTCGAAAATCAGCCGTTTTTGCTCGAACATTAAATGCCTCCAAATGGTATTTAATTAACTTCCCGGGGTGAAGAAACCCTTTTTGAGAACTCAGAGTGAGTAAATTGGCCATTTTCATGCACTTTTAACCATTCCATAAATCTTGTGTTTTGGGCCCTTGGAAGCATGAAGATCACTTTAAACATGCTAATTTTAGCTCTAACACTGATGATCCACCTACAAATGTGAACTGACGTTCAAAAATAAAACATTTGAAAACGGACCATTTTCCACATTTCTGAAGCATGACGTAATGGGGGGGTGTTATCTCTTTTGTCGAAAATCAGCCGTTTTTGCTCGAACATTAAATGCCTCCAAATGGTATTTATTTCACTTCCTGAGCCCCTGGAAGCATGAAAATCACTTTAAACATGCTAATTTTAGCTCTAACACTGATGATCCACCTACAAATGTGAACTGACGTTCAAAAATAAAACATTTGAAAACGGACCATTTTCCACATTTCTGAAGCATGACGTAATGGGGGGGTGTTATCTCTTTTGTCGAAAATCAGCCGTTTTTGCTCGAACATTAAATGCCTCCAAATGGTATTTATTTCACTTCCCGGGGTGAAGAAACCCTTTTTGAGAACTCAGAGTGAGTAAATTGGCCATTTTCATGCACTTTTAACCATTCCATTAATCTTGTGTTTTGGGCCCCTGGAAGCATGAAAATCACTTTAAACATGCTAATTTTAGCTCTAACACTGATGATCCACCTACAAATGTGAACTGACGTTCAAAAATAAAACATTTGAAAACGGACCATTTTCCACATTTCTGAAGCATGACGTAATGGGGGGGTGTTATCTCTTTTGTCGAAAATCAGCCGTTTTTGCTCGAACATTAAATGCCTCCAAATGGTATTTATTTCACTTCCCGAGCCCCTGGAAGCATGAAAATCACTTTAAACATGCTAATTTTAGCTCTAACACTGATGATCCACCTACAAATGTGAACTGACGTTCAAAAATGAAACATTTGAAAACGGACCATTTTCCACATTTCTGAAGCATGACGTAATGGGGGGGTGTTATCTCTTTTGTCGAAAATCAGCCGTTTTTGCTCGAACATTAAATGCCTCCAAATGGTATTTAATTAACTTCCCGGGGTGAAGAAACCCTTTTTGAGAACTCAGAGTGAGTAAATTGGCCATTTTCATGCACTTTTAACCATTCCATAAATCTTGTGTTTTGGGCCCCTGGAAGCATGAAAATCACTTTAAACATGCTAATTTTAGCTCTAACACTGATGATCCACCTACAAATGTGAACTGACGTTCAAAAATAAAACATTTGAAAACGGACCATTTTCCACATTTCTGAAGCATGACGTAATGGGGGGGTGTTATCTCTTTTGTCGAAAATCAGCCGTTTTTGCTCGAACATTAAATGCCTCCAAATGGTATTTATTTCACTTCCCGAGCCCCTGGAAGCATGAAAATCACTTTAAACATGCTAATTTTAGCTCTAACACTGATGATCCACCTACAAATGTGAACTGACGTTCAAAAATAAAACATTTGAAAACGGACCATTTTCCACATTTCTGAAGCATGACGTAATGGGGGGGTGTTATCTCTTTTGTCGAAAATCAGCCGTTTTTGCTCGAACATTAAATGCCTCCAAATGGTATTTAATTAACTTCCCGGGGTGAAGAAACCCTTTTTGAGAACTCAGAGTGAGTAAATTGGCCATTTTCATGCACTTTTAACCATTCCATAAATCTTGTGTTTTGGGCCCTTGGAAGCATGAAAATCACTTTAAACATGCTAATTTTAGCTCTAACACTGATGATCCACCTACAAATGTGAACTGACGTTCAAAAATAAAACATTTGAAAACGGACCATTTTCCACATTTCTGAAGCATGACGTAATGGGGGGGTGTTATCTCTTTTGTCGAAAATCAGCCGTTTTTGCTCGAACATTAAATGCCTCCAAATGGTATTTATTTCACTTCCTGAGCCCCTGGAAGCATGAAAATCACTTTAAACATGCTAATTTTAGCTCTAACACTGATGATCCACCTACAAATGTGAACTGACGTTCAAAAATAAAACATTTGAAAACTGACCATTTTCCACATTTCTGAAGCATGACGTAATGGGGGGGTGTTATCTCTTTTGTCGAAAATCAGCCGTTTTTGCTCGAACATTAAATGCCTCCAAATGGTATTTAATTAACTTCCCGAGCCCCTGGAAGCATGAAAATCACTTTAAACATGCTAATTTTAGCTCTAACACTGATGATCCACCTACAAATGTGAACTGACGTTCAAAAATAAAACATTTGAAAACGGACCATTTTCCACATTTCTGAAGCATGACGTAATGGGGGGGTGTTATCTCTTATGTCGAAAATCAGCCGTTTTTGCTCGAACATTAAATGCCTCCAAATGGTATTTAATTAACTTCCCGGGGTGAAGAAACCCTTTTTGAGAACTCAGAGTGAGTAAATTGGCCATTTTCATGCACTTTTAACCATTCCATAAATCTCGTGTTTTGGGCCCCTGGAAGCATGAAAATCACTTTAAACATGCTAATTTTAGCTCTAACACTGATGATCCACCTACAAATGTGAACTGACGTTCAAAAATAAAACATTTGAAAACGGACCATTTTCCACATTTCTGAAGCATGACGTAATGGGGGGGTGTTATCTCTTTTGTCCAAAATCAGCCGTTTTTGCTCGAACATTAAATGCCTCCAAATGGTATTTAATTAACTTCCCGAGCCCCTGGAAGCATGAAAATCACTTTAAACATGCTAATTTTAGCTCTAACACTGATGATCCACCTACAAATGTGAACTGACGTTCAAAAATAAAACATTTGAAAACGGACCATTTTCCAAATTTCTGAAGCATGACGTAATGGGGGGGTGTTATCTCTTTTGTCGAAAATCAGCCGTTTTTGCTCGAACATTAAATGCCTCCAAATGGTATTTAATTAACTTCCCGAGCCCCTGGAAGCATGAAAATCACTTTAAACATGCTAATTTTAGCTCTAACACTGATGATCCACCTACAAATGTGAACTGACGTTCAAAAATAATACATTTGAAAACGAACCATTTTCCACATTTCTGAAGCATGACGTAATGGGGGGGTGTTATCTCTTTTGTCGAAAATCAGCCGTTTTTGCTCGAACATTAAATGCCTCCAAATGGTATTTAATTAACTTCCCGAGCCCCTGGAAGCATGAAAATCACTTTAAACATGCTAATTTTAGCTCTAACACTGATGATCCACCTACAAATGTGAACTGACGTTCAAAAATAAAACATTTGAAAACGGACCATTTTCCACATTTCTGAAGCATGACGTAATGGGGGGGTGTTATCTCTTTTGTCGAAAATCAGCCGTTTTTGCTCGAACATTAAATGCCTCCAAATGGTATTTAATTAACTTCCCGGGGTGAAGAAACCCTTTTTGAGAACTCAGAGTGAGTAAATTGGCCATTTTCATGCACTTTTAACCATTCCATAAATCTTGTGTTTTGGGCCCCTGGAAGCATGAAAATCACTTTAAACATGCTAATTTTAGCTCTAACACTGATGATCCACCTACAAATGTGAACTGACGTTCAAAAATAAAACATTTGAAAACGGACCATTTTCCACATTTCTGAAGCATGACGTAATGGGGGGGTGTTATCTCTTTTGTCGAAAATCAGCCGTTTTTGCTCGAACATTAAATGCCTCCAAATGGTATTTAATTAACTTCCCGAGCCCCTGGAAGCATGAAAATCACTTTAAACATGCTAATTTTAGCTCTAACACTGATGATCCACCTACAAATGTGAACTGACGTTCAAAAATAAAACATTTGAAAACGGACCATTTTCCACATTTCTGAAGCATGACGTAATGGGGGGGTGTTATCTCTTTTGTCGAAAATCAGCCGTTTTTGCTCGAACATTAAATGCCTCCAAATGGTATTTAATTAACTTCCCGGGGTGAAGAAACCCTTTTTGAGAACTCAGAGTGAGTAAATTGGCCATTTTCATGCACTTTTAACCATTCCATAAATCTTGTGTTTTGGGCCCTTGGAAGCATGAAGATCACTTTAAACATGCTAATTTTAGCTCTAACACTGATGATCCACCTACAAATGTGAACTGACGTTCAAAAATAAAACATTTGAAAACGGACCATTTTCCACATTTCTGAAGCATGACGTAATGGGGGGGTGTTATCTCTTTTGTCGAAAATCAGCCGTTTTTGCTCGAACATTAAATGCCTCCAAATGGTATTTATTTCACTTCCTGAGCCCCTGGAAGCATGAAAATCACTTTAAACATGCTAATTTTAGCTCTAACACTGATGATCCACCTACAAATGTGAACTGACGTTCGCAAATAAAACATTTGAAAACGGACCATTTTCCACATTTCTGAAGCATGACGTAATGGGGGGGTGTTATCTCTTTTGTCGAAAATCAGCCGTTTTTGCTCGAACATTAAATGCCTCCAAATGGTATTTATTTCACTTCCCGGGGTGAAGAAACCCTTTTTGAGAACTCAGAGTGAGTAAATTGGCCATTTTCATGCACTTTTAACCATTCCATTAATCTTGTGTTTTGGGCCCCTGGAAGCATGAAAATCACTTTAAACATGCTAATTTTAGCTCTAACACTGATGATCCACCTACAAATGTGAACTGACGTTCAAAAATAAAACATTTGAAAACGGACCATTTTCCACATTTCTGAAGCATGACGTAATGGGGGGGTGTTATCTCTTTTGTCGAAAATCAGCCGTTTTTGCTCGAACATTAAATGCCTCCAAATGGTATTTATTTCACTTCCCGAGCCCCTGGAAGCATGAAAATCACTTTAAACATGCTAATTTTAGCTCTAACACTGATGATCCACCTACAAATGTGAACTGACGTTCAAAAATAAAACATTTGAAAACGGACCATTTTCCACATTTCTGAAGCATGACGTAATGGGGGGGTGTTATCTCTTTTGTCGAAAATCAGCCGTTTTTGCTCGAACATTAAATGCCTCCAAATGGTATTTAATTAACTTCCCGGGGTGAAGAAACCCTTTTTGAGAACTCAGAGTGAGTAAATTGGCCATTTTCATGCACTTTTAACCATTCCATAAATCTTGTGTTTTGGGCCCTTGGAAGCATGAAAATCACTTTAAACATGCTAATTTTAGCTCTAACACTGATGATCCACCTACAAATGTGAACTGACGTTCAAAAATAAAACATTTGAAAACGGACCATTTTCCACATTTCTGAAGCATGACGTAATGGGGGGGTGTTATCTCTTTTGTCGAAAATCAGCCGTTTTTGCTCGAACATTAAATGCCTCCAAATGGTATTTATTTCACTTCCTGAGCCCCTGGAAGCATGAAAATCACTTTAAACATGCTAATTTTAGCTCTAACACTGATGATCCACCTACAAATGTGAACTGACGTTCAAAAATAAAACATTTGAAAACTGACCATTTTCCACATTTCTGAAGCATGACGTAATGGGGGGGTGTTATCTCTTTTGTCGAAAATCAGCCGTTTTTGCTCGAACATTAAATGCCTCCAAATGGTATTTAATTAACTTCCCGAGCCCCTGGAAGCATGAAAATCACTTTAAACATGCTAATTTTAGCTCTAACACTGATGATCCACCTACAAATGTGAACTGACGTTCAAAAATAAAACATTTGAAAACGGACCATTTTCCACATTTCTGAAGCATGACGTAATGGGGGGGTGTTATCTCTTATGTCGAAAATCAGCCGTTTTTGCTCGAACATTAAATGCCTCCAAATGGTATTTAATTAACTTCCCGGGGTGAAGAAACCCTTTTTGAGAACTCAGAGTGAGTAAATTGGCCATTTTCATGCACTTTTAACCATTCCATAAATCTCGTGTTTTGGGCCCCTGGAAGCATGAAAATCACTTTAAACATGCTAATTTTAGCTCTAACACTGATGATCCACCTACAAATGTGAACTGACGTTCAAAAATAAAACATTTGAAAACGGACCATTTTCCACATTTCTGAAGCATGACGTAATGGGGGGGTGTTATCTCTTTTGTCGAAAATCAGCCGTTTTTGCTCGAACATTAAATGCCTCCAAATGGTATTTAATTAACTTCCCGAGCCCCTGGAAGCATGAAAATCACTTTAAACATGCTAATTTTAGCTCTAACACTGATGATCCACCTACAAATGTGAACTGACGTTCAAAAATAAAACATTTGAAAATGGACCATTTTCCAAATTTCTGAAGCATGACGTAATGGGGGGGTGTTATCTCTTTTGTCGAAAATCAGCCGTTTTTGCTCGAACATTAAATGCCTCCAAATGGTATTTAATTAACTTCCCGAGCCCCTGGAAGCATGAAAATCACTTTAAACATGCTAATTTTAGCTCTAACACTGATGATCCACCTACAAATGTGAACTGACGTTCAAAAATAAAACATTTGAAAACGGACCATTTTCCACATTTCTGAAGCATGACGTAATGGGGGGGGTGTTATCTCTTTTGTCGAAAATCAGCCGTTTTTGCTCGAACATTAAATGCCTCCAAATGGTATTTAATTAACTTCCCGGGGTGAAGAAACCCTTTTTGAGAACTCAGAGTGAGTAAATTGGCCATTTTCATGCACTTTTAACCATTCCATAAATCTTGTGTTTTGGGCCCCTGGAAGCATGAAAATCACTTTAAACATGCTAATTTTAGCTCTAACACTGATGATCCACCTACAAATGTGAACTGACGTTCAAAAATAAAACATTTGAAAACGGACCATTTTCCACATTTCTGAAGCATGACGTAATGGGGGGGTGTTATCTCTTTTGTCGAAAATCAGCCGTTTTTGCTCGAACATTAAATGCCTCCAAATGGTATTTAATTAACTTCCCGAGCCCCTGGAAGCATGAAAATCACTTTAAACATGCTAATTTTAGCTCTAACACTGATGATCCACCTACAAATGTGAACTGACGTTCAAAAATAAAACATTTGAAAACGGACCATTTTCCACATTTCTGAAGCATGACGTAATGGGGGGTGTTATCTCTTTTGTCGAAAATCAGCCGTTTTTGCTCGAACATTAAATGCCTCCAAATGGTATTTAATTAACTTCCCGGGGTGAAGAAACCCTTTTTGAGAACTCAGAGTGAGTAAATTGGCCATTTTCATGCACTTTTAACCATTCCATAAATCTTGTGTTTTGGGCCCTTGGAAGCATGAAGATCACTTTAAACATGCTAATTTTAGCTCTAACACTGATGATCCACCTACAAATGTGAACTGACGTTCAAAAATAAAACATTTGAAAACGGACCATTTTCCACATTTCTGAAGCATGACGTAATGGGGGGGTGTTATCTCTTTTGTCGAAAATCAGCCGTTTTTGCTCGAACATTAAATGCCTCCAAATGGTATTTATTTCACTTCCTGAGCCCCTGGAAGCATGAAAATCACTTTAAACATGCTAATTTTAGCTCTAACACTGATGATCCACCTACAAATGTGAACTGACGTTCAAAAATAAAACATTTGAAAACGGACCATTTTCCACATTTCTGAAGCATGACGTAATGGGGGGGTGTTATCTCTTTTGTCGAAAATCAGCCGTTTTTGCTCGAACATTAAATGCCTCCAAATGGTATTTAATTAACTTCCCGAGCCCCTGGAAGCATGAAAATCACTTTAAACATGCTAATTTTAGCTCTAACACTGATGATCCACCTACAAATGTGAACTGACGTTCAAAAATAAAACATTTGAAAACGGACCATTTTCCACATTTCTGAAGCATGACGTAATGGGGGGGTGTTATCTCTTTTGTCGAAAATCAGCCGTTTTTGCTCGAACATTAAATGCCTCCAAATGGTATTTAATTAACTTCCCGGGGTGAAGAAACCCTTTTTGAGAACTCAGAGTGAGTAAATTGGCCATTTTCATGCACTTTTCACCATTCCATAAATCTTGTGTTTTGGGCCCTTGGAAGCATGAAGATCACTTTAAACATGCTAATTTTAGCTCTAACACTGATGATCCACCTACAAATGTGAACTGACGTTCAAAAATAAAACATTTGAAAACGGACCATTTTCCACATTTCTGAAGCATGACGTAATGGGGGGGTGTTATCTCTTTTGTCGAAAATCAGCCGTTTTTGCTCGAACATTAAATGCCTCCAAATGGTATTTATTTCACTTCCTGAGCCCCTGGAAGCATGAAAATCACTTTAAACATGCTAATTTTAGCTCTAACACTGATGATCCACCTACAAATGTGAACTGACGTTCAAAAATAAAACATTTGAAAACGGACCATTTTCCACATTTCTGAAGCATGACGTAATGGGGGGGGTGTTATCTCTTTTGTCGAAAATCAGCCGTTTTTGCTCGAACATTAAATGCCTCCAAATGGTATTTATTTCACTTCCCGGGGTGAAGAAACCCTTTTTGAGAACTCAGAGTGAGTAAATTGGCCATTTTCATGCACTTTTAACCATTCCATTAATCTTGTGTTTTGGGCCCCTGGAAGCATGAAAATCACTTTAAACATGCTAATTTTAGCTCTAACACTGATGATCCACCTACAAATGTGAACTGACGTTCAAAAATAAAACATTTGAAAACGGACCATTTTCCACATTTCTGAAGCATGACGTAATGGGGGGGTGTTATCTCTTTTGTCGAAAATCAGCCGTTTTTGCTCGAACATTAAATGCCTCCAAATGGTATTTATTTCACTTCCCGAGCCCCTGGAAGCATGAAAATCACTTTAAACATGCTAATTTTAGCTCTAACACTGATGATCCACCTACAAATGTGAACTGACGTTCAAAAATAAAACATTTGAAAACGGACCATTTTCCACATTTCTGAAGCATGACGTAATGAGGGGGTGTTATCTCTTTTGTCGAAAATCAGCCGTTTTTGCTCGAACATTAAATGCCTCCAAATGGTATTTAATTAACTTCCCGGGGTGAAGAAACCCTTTTTGAGAACTCAGAGTGAGTAAATTGGCCATTTTCATGCACTTTTAACCATTCCATAAATCTTGTGTTTTGGGCCCCTGGAAGCATGAAAATCACTTTAAACATGCTAATTTTAGCTCTAACACTGATGATCCACCTACAAATGTGAACTGACGTTCAAAAATAAAACATTTGAAAACGGACCATTTTCCACATTTCTGAAGCATGACGTAATGGGGGGGTGTTATCTCTTTTGTCGAAAATCAGCCGTTTTTGCTCGAACATTAAATGCCTCCAAATGGTATTTATTTCACTTCCCGAGCCCCTGGAAGCATGAAAATCACTTTAAACATGCTAATTTTAGCTCTAACACTGATGATCCACCTACAAATGTGAACTGACGTTCAAAAATAAAACATTTGAAAACGGACCATTTTCCACATTTCTGAAGCATGACGTAATGGGGGGGTGTTATCTCTTTTGTCGAAAATCAGCCGTTTTTGCTCGAACATTAAATGCCTCCAAATGGTATTTATTTCACTTCCCGAGCCCCTGGAAGCATGAAAATCACTTTAAACATGCTAATTTTAGCTCTAACACTGATGATCCACCTACAAATGTGAACTGACGTTCAAAAATAAAACATTTGAAAACGGACCATTTTCCACATTTCTGAAGCATGACGTAATGGGGGGGTGTTATCTCTTTTGTCGAAAATCAGCCGTTTTTGCTTGAACATTAAATGCCTCCAAATGGTATTTATTTAACTTCCCGGGATGAAGAAACCCTTTTTGAGAACTCAGAGTGAGTAAATTGGCCATTTTAATGCACTTTTAACCATTTCATAAATCTTGTGTTTTGGGCCCCTGGAAGCATGAAAATCACTTTAAACATGCTAATTTTAGCTCTAACACTGATGATCCACCTACAAATGTGAACTGACGTTCAAAAATTAAACATTTGAAAACGGACCATTTTCCACATTTCTGAAGCATGACGTAATGGGGGGGTGTTATCTCTTTTGTCGAAAATCAGCCGTTTTTGCTCGAACATTAAATGCCTCCAAATGGTATTTAATTAACTTCCCGGGGTGAAGAAACCCTTTTTGAGAACTCAGAGTGAGTAAATTGGCCATTTTCATGCACTTTTAACCATTCCATAAATCTTGTGTTTTGGGCCCCTGGAAGCATGAAAATCACTTTAAACATGCTAATTTTAGCTCTAACACTGATGATCCACCTACAAATGTGAACTGACGTTCAAAAATAAAACATTTGAAAACGGACCATTTTCCACATTTCTGAAGCATGACGTAATGGGGGGGTGTTATCTCTTTTGTCGAAAATCAGCCGTTTTTGCTCGAACATTAAATGCCTCCAAATGGTATTTAATTAACTTCCCGAGCCCCTGGAAGCATGAAAATCACTTTAAACATGCTAATTTTAGCTCTAACACTGATGATCCACCTACAAATGTGAACTGACGTTCAAAAATAAAACATTTGAAAACGGACCATTTTCCACATTTCTGAAGCATGACGTAATGGGGGGGTGTTATCTCTTTTGTCGAAAATCAGCCGTTTTTGCTCGAACATTAAATGCCTCCAAATGGTATTTAATTAACTTCCCGGGGTGAAGAAACCCTTTTTGAGAACTCAGAGTGAGTAAATTGGCCATTTTCATGCACTTTTAACCATTCCATAAATCTTGTGTTTTGGGCCCTTGGAAGCATGAAGATCACTTTAAACATGCTAATTTTAGCTCTAACACTGATGATCCACCTACAAATGTGAACTGACGTTCAAAAATAAAACATTTGAAAACGGACCATTTTCCACATTTCTGAAGCATGACGTAATGGGGGGGTGTTATCTCTTTTGTCGAAAATCAGCCGTTTTTGCTCGAACATTAAATGCCTCCAAATGGTATTTATTTCACTTCCTGAGCCCCTGGAAGCATGAAAATCACTTTAAACATGCTAATTTTAGCTCTAACACTGATGATCCACCTACAAATGTGAACTGACGTTCAAAAATAAAACATTTGAAAACGGACCATTTTCCACATTTCTGAAGCATGACGTAATGGGGGGGTGTTATCTCTTTTGTCGAAAATCAGCCGTTTTTGCTCGAACATTAAATGCCTCCAAATGGTATTTATTTCACTTCCCGGGGTGAAGAAACCCTTTTTGAGAACTCAGAGTGAGTAAATTGGCCATTTTCATGCACTTTTAACCATTCCATTAATCTTGTGTTTTGGGCCCCTGGAAGCATGAAAATCACTTTAAACATGCTAATTTTAGCTCTAACACTGATGATCCACCTACAAATGTGAACTGACGTTCAAAAATAAAACATTTGAAAACGGACCATTTTCCACATTTCTGAAGCATGACGTAATGGGGGGGTGTTATCTCTTTTGTCGAAAATCAGCCGTTTTTGCTCGAACATTAAATGCCTCCAAATGGTATTTATTTCACTTCCCGAGCCCCTGGAAGCATGAAAATCACTTTAAACATGCTAATTTTAGCTCTAACACTGATGATCCACCTACAAATGTGAACTGACGTTCAAAAATGAAACATTTGAAAACGGACCATTTTCCACATTTCTGAAGCATGACGTAATGGGGGGGTGTTATCTCTTTTGTCGAAAATCAGCCGTTTTTGCTCGAACATTAAATGCCTCCAAATGGTATTTAATTAACTTCCCGGGGTGAAGAAACCCTTTTTGAGAACTCAGAGTGAGTAAATTGGCCATTTTCATGCACTTTTAACCATTCCATAAATCTTGTGTTTTGGGCCCCTGGAAGCATGAAAATCACTTTAAACATGCTAATTTTAGCTCTAACACTGATGATCCACCTACAAATGTGAACTGACGTTCAAAAATAAAACATTTGAAAACGGACCATTTTCCACATTTCTGAAGCATGACGTAATGGGGGGGTGTTATCTCTTTTGTCGAAAATCAGCCGTTTTTGCTCGAACATTAAATGCCTCCAAATGGTATTTATTTCACTTCCCGAGCCCCTGGAAGCATGAAAATCACTTTAAACATGCTAATTTTAGCTCTAACACTGATGATCCACCTACAAATGTGAACTGACGTTCAAAAATAAAACATTTGAAAACGGACCATTTTCCACATTTCTGAAGCATGACGTAATGGGGGGGTGTTATCTCTTTTGTCGAAAATCAGCCGTTTTTGCTCGAACATTAAATGCCTCCAAATGGTATTTAATTAACTTCCCGGGGTGAAGAAACCCTTTTTGAGAACTCAGAGTGAGTAAATTGGCCATTTTCATGCACTTTTAACCATTCCATAAATCTTGTGTTTTGGGCCCTTGGAAGCATGAAAATCACTTTAAACATGCTAATTTTAGCTCTAACACTGATGATCCACCTACAAATGTGAACTGACGTTCAAAAATAAAACATTTGAAAACGGACCATTTTCCAAGTTTCTGAAGCATGACGTAATGGGGGGGTGTTATCTCTTTTGTCGAAAATCAGCCGTTTTTGCTCGAACATTAAATGCCTCCAAATGGTATTTATTTCACTTCCTGAGCCCCTGGAAGCATGAAAATCACTTTAAACATGCTAATTTTAGCTCTAACACTGATGATCCACCTACAAATGTGAACTGACGTTCAAAAATAAAACATTTGAAAACTGACCATTTTCCACATTTCTGAAGCATGACGTAATGGGGGGGTGTTATCTCTTTTGTCGAAAATCAGCCGTTTTTGCTCGAACATTAAATGCCTCCAAATGGTATTTAATTAACTTCCCGAGCCCCTGGAAGCATGAAAATCACTTTAAACATGCTAATTTTAGCTCTAACACTGATGATCCACCTACAAATGTGAACTGACGTTCAAAAATAAAACATTTGAAAACGGACCATTTTCCACATTTCTGAAGCATGACGTAATGGGGGGGTGTTATCTCTTATGTCGAAAATCAGCCGTTTTTGCTCGAACATTAAATGCCTCCAAATGGTATTTAATTAACTTCCCGGGGTGAAGAAACCCTTTTTGAGAACTCAGAGTGAGTAAATTGGCCATTTTCATGCACTTTTAACCATTCCATAAATCTCGTGTTTTGGGCCCCTGGAAGCATGAAAATCACTTTAAACATGCTAATTTTAGCTCTAACACTGATGATCCACCTACAAATGTGAACTGACGTTCAAAAATAAAACATTTGAAAACGGACCATTTTCCACATTTCTGAAGCATGACGTAATGGGGGGGTGTTATCTCTTTTGTCCAAAATCAGCCGTTTTTGCTCGAACATTAAATGCCTCCAAATGGTATTTAATTAACTTCCCGAGCCCCTGGAAGCATGAAAATCACTTTAAACATGCTAATTTTAGCTCTAACACTGATGATCCACCTACAAATGTGAACTGACGTTCAAAAATAAAACATTTGAAAACGGACCATTTTCCAAATTTCTGAAGCATGACGTAATGGGGGGGTGTTATCTCTTTTGTCGAAAATCAGCCGTTTTTGCTCGAACATTAAATGCCTCCAAATGGTATTTAATTAACTTCCCGAGCCCCTGGAAGCATGAAAATCACTTTAAACATGCTAATTTTAGCTCTAACACTGATGATCCACCTACAAATGTGAACTGACGTTCAAAAATAAAACATTTGAAAACGGACCATTTTCCACATTTCTGAAGCATGACGTAATGGGGGGGTGTTATCTCTTTTGTCGAAAATCAGCCGTTTTTGCTCGAACATTAAATGCCTCCAAATGGTATTTAATTAACTTCCCGGGGTGAAGAAACCCTTTTTGAGAACTCAGAGTGAGTAAATTGGCCATTTTCATGCACTTTTAACCATTCCATAAATCTTGTGTTTTGGGCCCCTGGAAGCATGAAAATCACTTTAAACATGCTAATTTTAGCTCTAACACTGATGATCCACCTACAAATGTGAACTGACGTTCAAAAATAAAACATTTGAAAACGGACCATTTTCCACATTTCTGAAGCATGACGTAATGGGGGGGTGTTATCTCTTTTGTCGAAAATCAGCCGTTTTTGCTCGAACATTAAATGCCTCCAAATGGTATTTAATTAACTTCCCGAGCCCCTGGAAGCATGAAAATCACTTTAAACATGCTAATTTTAGCTCTAACACTGATGATCCACCTACAAATGTGAACTGACGTTCAAAAATAAAACATTTGAAAACGGACCATTTTCCACATTTCTGAAGCATGACGTAATGGGGGGGTGTTATCTCTTTTGTCGAAAATCAGCCGTTTTTGCTCGAACATTAAATGCCTCCAAATGGTATTTAATTAACTTCCCGGGGTGAAGAAACCCTTTTTGAGAACTCAGAGTGAGTAAATTGGCCATTTTCATGCACTTTTAACCATTCCATAAATCTTGTGTTTTGGGCCCTTGGAAGCATGAAGATCACTTTAAACATGCTAATTTTAGCTCTAACACTGATGATCCACCTACAAATGTGAACTGACGTTCAAAAATAAAACATTTGAAAACGGACCATTTTCCACATTTCTGAAGCATGACGTAATGGGGGGGTGTTATCTCTTTTGTCGAAAATCAGCCGTTTTTGCTCGAACATTAAATGCCTCCAAATGGTATTTATTTCACTTCCTGAGCCCCTGGAAGCATGAAAATCACTTTAAACATGCTAATTTTAGCTCTAACACTGATGATCCACCTACAAATGTGAACTGACGTTCAAAAATAAAACATTTGAAAACGGACCATTTTCCACATTTCTGAAGCATGACGTAATGGGGGGGTGTTATCTCTTTTGTCGAAAATCAGCCGTTTTTGCTCGAACATTAAATGCCTCCAAATGGTATTTATTTCACTTCCCGGGGTGAAGAAACCCTTTTTGAGAACTCAGAGTGAGTAAATTGGCCATTTTCATGCACTTTTAACCATTCCATTAATCTTGTGTTTTGGGCCCCTGGAAGCATGAAAATCACTTTAAACATGCTAATTTTAGCTCTAACACTGATGATCCACCTACAAATGTGAACTGACGTTCAAAAATAAAACATTTGAAAACGGACCATTTTCCACATTTCTGAAGCATGACGTAATGGGGGGGTGTTATCTCTTTTGTCGAAAATCAGCCGTTTTTGCTCGAACATTAAATGCCTCCAAATGGTATTTATTTCACTTCCCGAGCCCCTGGAAGCATGAAAATCACTTTAAACATGCTAATTTTAGCTCTAACACTGATGATCCACCTACAAATGTGAACTGACGTTCAAAAATGAAACATTTGAAAACGGACCATTTTCCACATTTCTGAAGCATGACGTAATGGGGGGGTGTTATCTCTTTTGTCGAAAATCAGCCGTTTTTGCTCGAACATTAAATGCCTCCAAATGGTATTTAATTAACTTCCCGAGCCCCTGGAAGCATGAAAATCACTTTAAACATGCTAATTTTAGCTCTAACACTGATGATCCACCTACAAATGTGAACTGACGTTCAAAAATAAAACATTTGAAAACGGACCATTTTCCACATTTCTGAAGCATGACGTAATGGGGGGGTGTTATCTCTTTTGTCGAAAATCAGCCGTTTTTGCTCGAACATTAAATGCCTCCAAATGGTATTTAATTAACTTCCCGGGGTGAAGAAACCCTTTTTGAGAACTCAGAGTGAGTAAATTGGCCATTTTCATGCACTTTTAACCATTCCATAAATCTTGTGTTTTGGGCCCCTGGAAGCATGAAAATCACTTTAAACATGCTAATTTTAGCTCTAACACTGATGATCCACCTACAAATGTGAACTGACGTTCAAAAATAAAACATTTGAAAACGGACCATTTTCCACATTTCTGAAGCATGACGTAATGGGGGGGTGTTATCTCTTTTGTCGAAAATCAGCCGTTTTTGCTCGAACATTAAATGCCTCCAAATGGTATTTAATTAACTTCCCGAGCCCCTGGAAGCATGAAAATCACTTTAAACATGCTAATTTTAGCTCTAACACTGATGATCCACCTACAAATGTGAACTGACGTTCAAAAATAAAACATTTGAAAACGGACCATTTTCCACATTTCTGAAGCATGACGTAATGGGGGGGTGTTATCTCTTTTGTCGAAAATCAGCCGTTTTTGCTCGAACATTAAATGCCTCCAAATGGTATTTAATTAACTTCCCGGGGTGAAGAAACCCTTTTTGAGAACTCAGAGTGAGTAAATTGGCCATTTTCATGCACTTTTAACCATTCCATAAATCTTGTGTTTTGGGCCCTTGGAAGCATGAAGATCACTTTAAACATGCTAATTTTAGCTCTAACACTGATGATCCACCTACAAATGTGAACTGACGTTCAAAAATAAAACATTTGAAAACGGACCATTTTCCACATTTCTGAAGCATGACGTAATGGGGGGGTGTTATCTCTTTTGTCGAAAATCAGCCGTTTTTGCTCGAACATTAAATGCCTCCAAATGGTATTTATTTCACTTCCTGAGCCCCTGGAAGCATGAAAATCACTTTAAACATGCTAATTTTAGCTCTAACACTGATGATCCACCTACAAATGTGAACTGACGTTCAAAAATAAAACATTTGAAAACGGACCATTTTCCACATTTCTGAAGCATGACGTAATGGGGGGGTGTTATCTCTTTTGTCGAAAATCAGCCGTTTTTGCTCGAACATTAAATGCCTCCAAATGGTATTTATTTCACTTCCCGGGGTGAAGAAACCCTTTTTGAGAACTCAGAGTGAGTAAATTGGCCATTTTCATGCACTTTTAACCATTCCATTAATCTTGTGTTTTGGGCCCCTGGAAGCATGAAAATCACTTTAAACATGCTAATTTTAGCTCTAACACTGATGATCCACCTACAAATGTGAACTGACGTTCAAAAATAAAACATTTGAAAACGGACCATTTTCCACATTTCTGAAGCATGACGTAATGGGGGGGTGTTATCTCTTTTGTCGAAAATCAGCCGTTTTTGCTCGAACATTAAATGCCTCCAAATGGTATTTATTTCACTTCCCGAGCCCCTGGAAGCATGAAAATCACTTTAAACATGCTAATTTTAGCTCTAACACTGATGATCCACCTACAAATGTGAACTGACGTTCAAAAATGAAACATTTGAAAACGGACCATTTTCCACATTTCTGAAGCATGACGTAATGGGGGGGTGTTATCTCTTTTGTCGAAAATCAGCCGTTTTTGCTCGAACATTAAATGCCTCCAAATGGTATTTAATTAACTTCCCGGGGTGAAGAAACCCTTTTTGAGAACTCAGAGTGAGTAAATTGGCCATTTTCATGCACTTTTAACCATTCCATAAATCTTGTGTTTTGGGCCCCTGGAAGCATGAAAATCACTTTAAACATGCTAATTTTAGCTCTAACACTGATGATCCACCTACAAATGTGAACTGACGTTCAAAAATAAAACATTTGAAAACGGACCATTTTCCACATTTCTGAAGCATGACGTAATGGGGGGGTGTTATCTCTTTTGTCGAAAATCAGCCGTTTTTGCTCGAACATTAAATGCCTCCAAATGGTATTTATTTCACTTCCCGAGCCCCTGGAAGCATGAAAATCACTTTAAACATGCTAATTTTAGCTCTAACACTGATGATCCACCTACAAATGTGAACTGACGTTCAAAAATAAAACATTTGAAAACGGACCATTTTCCACATTTCTGAAGCATGACGTAATGGGGGGGTGTTATCTCTTTTGTCGAAAATCAGCCGTTTTTGCTCGAACATTAAATGCCTCCAAATGGTATTTAATTAACTTCCCGGGGTGAAGAAACCCTTTTTGAGAACTCAGAGTGAGTAAATTGGCCATTTTCATGCACTTTTAACCATTCCATAAATCTTGTGTTTTGGGCCCTTGGAAGCATGAAAATCACTTTAAACATGCTAATTTTAGCTCTAACACTGATGATCCACCTACAAATGTGAACTGACGTTCAAAAATAAAACATTTGAAAACGGACCATTTTCCACATTTCTGAAGCATGACGTAATGGGGGGGTGTTATCTCTTTTGTCGAAAATCAGCCGTTTTTGCTCGAACATTAAATGCCTCCAAATGGTATTTATTTCACTTCCTGAGCCCCTGGAAGCATGAAAATCACTTTAAACATGCTAATTTTAGCTCTAACACTGATGATCCACCTACAAATGTGAACTGACGTTCAAAAATAAAACATTTGAAAACTGACCATTTTCCACATTTCTGAAGCATGACGTAATGGGGGGGTGTTATCTCTTTTGTCGAAAATCAGCCGTTTTTGCTCGAACATTAAATGCCTCCAAATGGTATTTAATTAACTTCCCGAGCCCCTCGAAGCATGAAAATCACTTTAAACATGCTAATTTTAGCTCTAACACTGATGATCCACCTACAAATGTGAACTGACGTTCAAAAATAAAACATTTGAAAACGGACCATTTTCCACATTTCTGAAGCATGACGTAATGGGGGGGTGTTATCTCTTATGTCGAAAATCAGCCGTTTTTGCTCGAACATTAAATGCCTCCAAATGGTATTTAATTAACTTCCCGGGGTGAAGAAACCCTTTTTGAGAACTCAGAGTGAGTAAATTGGCCATTTTCATGCACTTTTAACCATTCCATAAATCTCGTGTTTTGGGCCCCTGGAAGCATGAAAATCACTTTAAACATGCTAATTTTAGCTCTAACACTGATGATCCACCTACAAATGTGAACTGACGTTCAAAAATAAAACATTTGAAAACGGACCATTTTCCACATTTCTGAAGCATGACGTAATGGGGGGGTGTTATCTCTTTTGTCGAAAATCAGCCGTTTTTGCTCGAACATTAAATGCCTCCAAATGGTATTTAATTAACTTCCCGAGCCCCTGGAAGCATGAAAATCACTTTAAACATGCTAATTTTAGCTCTAACACTGATGATCCACCTACAAATGTGAACTGACGTTCAAAAATAAAACATTTGAAAACGGACCATTTTCCAAATTTCTGAAGCATGACGTAATGGGGGGGTGTTATCTCTTTTGTCGAAAATCAGCCGTTTTTGCTCGAACATTAAATGCCTCCAAATGGTATTTAATTAACTTCCCGAGCCCCTGGAAGCATGAAAATCACTTTAAACATGCTAATTTTAGCTCTAACACTGATGATCCACCTACAAATGTGAACTGACGTTCAAAAATAATACATTTGAAAACGAACCATTTTCCACATTTCTGAAGCATGACGTAATGGGGGGGTGTTATCTCTTTTGTCGAAAATCAGCCGTTTTTGCTCGAACATTAAATGCCTCCAAATGGTATTTAATTAACTTCCCGAGCCCCTGGAAGCATGAAAATCACTTTAAACATGCTAATTTTAGCTCTAACACTGATGATCCACCTACAAATGTGAACTGACGTTCAAAAATAAAACATTTGAAAACGGACCATTTTCCACATTTCTGAAGCATGACGTAATGGGGGGGTGTTATCTCTTTTGTCGAAAATCAGCCGTTTTTGCTCGAACATTAAATGCCTCCAAATGGTATTTAATTAACTTCCCGGGGTGAAGAAACCCTTTTTGAGAACTCAGAGTGAGTAAATTGGCCATTTTCATGCACTTTTAACCATTCCATAAATCTTGTGTTTTGGGCCCCTGGAAGCATGAAAATCACTTTAAACATGCTAATTTTAGCTCTAACACTGATGATCCACCTACAAATGTGAACTGACGTTCAAAAATAAAACATTTGAAAACGGACCATTTTCCACATTTCTGAAGCATGACGTAATGGGGGGGTGTTATCTCTTTTGTCGAAAATCAGCCGTTTTTGCTCGAACATTAAATGCCTCCAAATGGTATTTAATTAACTTCCCGAGCCCCTGGAAGCATGAAAATCACTTTAAACATGCTAATTTTAGCTCTAACACTGATGATCCACCTACAAATGTGAACTGACGTTCAAAAATAAAACATTTGAAAACGGACCATTTTCCACATTTCTGAAGCATGACGTAATGGGGGGGTGTTATCTCTTTTGTCGAAAATCAGCCGTTTTTGCTCGAACATTAAATGCCTCCAAATGGTATTTAATTAACTTCCCGGGGTGAAGAAACCCTTTTTGAGAACTCAGAGTGAGTAAATTGGCCATTTTCATGCACTTTTAACCATTCCATAAATCTTGTGTTTTGGGCCCTTGGAAGCATGAAGATCACTTTAAACATGCTAATTTTAGCTCTAACACTGATGATCCACCTACAAATGTGAACTGACGTTCAAAAATAAAACATTTGAAAACGGACCATTTTCCACATTTCTGAAGCATGACGTAATGGGGGGGTGTTATCTCTTTTGTCGAAAATCTGCCGTTTTTGCTCGAACATTAAATGCCTCCAAATGGTATTTATTTCACTTCCTGAGCCCCTGGAAGCATGAAAATCACTTTAAACTTGCTAATTTTAGCTCTAACACTGATGATCCACCTACAAATGTGAACTGACGTTCAAAAATAAAACATTTGAAAACGGACCATTTTCCACATTTCTGAAGCATGACGTAATGGGGGGGTGTTATCTCTTTTGTCGAAAATCAGCCGTTTTTGCTCGAACATTAAATGCCTCCAAATGGTATTTAATTAACTTCCCGAGCCCCTGGAAGCATGAAAATCACTTTAAACATGCTAATTTTAGCTCTAACACTGATGATCCACCTACAAATGTGAACTGACGTTCAAAAATAAAACATTTGAAAACGGACCATTTTCCACATTTCTGAAGCATGACGTAATGGGGGGGTGTTATCTCTTTTGTCGAAAATCAGCCGTTTTTGCTCGAACATTAAATGCCTCCAAATGGTATTTAATTAACTTCCCAGGGTGAAGAAACCCTTTTTGAGAACTCAGAGTGAGTAAATTGGCCATTTTCATGCACTTTTAACCATTCCATAAATCTTGTGTTTTGGGCCCTTGGAAGCATGAAGATCACTTTAAACATGCTAATTTTAGCTCTAACACTGATGATCCACCTACAAATGTGAACTGACGTTCAAAAATAAAACATTTGAAAACGGACCATTTTCCACATTTCTGAAGCATGACGTAATGGGGGGGTGTTATCTCTTTTGTCGAAAATCAGCCGTTTTTGCTCGAACATTAAATGCCTCCAAATGGTATTTATTTCACTTCCTGAGCCCCTGGAAGCATGAAAATCACTTTAAACATGCTAATTTTAGCTCTAACACTGATGATCCACCTACAAATGTGAACTGACGTTCAAAAATAAAACATTTGAAAACGGACCATTTTCCACATTTCTGAAGCATGACGTAATGGGGGGGTGTTATCTCTTTTGTCGAAAATCAGCCGTTTTTGCTCGAACATTAAATGCCTCCAAATGGTATTTATTTCACTTCCCGGGGTGAAGAAACCCTTTTTGAGAACTCAGAGTGAGTAAATTGGCCATTTTCATGCACTTTTAACCATTCCATTAATCTTGTGTTTTGGGCCCCTGGAAGCATGAAAATCACTTTAAACATGCTAATTTTAGCTCTAACACTGATGATCCACCTACAAATGTGAACTGACGTTCAAAAATAAAACATTTGAAAACGGACCATTTTCCACATTTCTGAAGCATGACGTAATGGGGGGGTGTTATCTCTTTTGTCGAAAATCAGCCGTTTTTGCTCGAACATTAAATGCCTCCAAATGGTATTTATTTCACTTCCCGAGCCCCTGGAAGCATGAAAATCACTTTAAACATGCTAATTTTAGCTCTAACACTGATGATCCACCTACAAATGTGAACTGACGTTCAAAAATAAAACATTTGAAAACGGACCATTTTCCACATTTCTGAAGCATGACGTAATGGGGGGGTGTTATCTCTTTTGTCGAAAATCAGCCGTTTTTGCTCGAACATTAAATGCCTCCAAATGGTATTTAATTAACTTCCCGGGGTGAAGAAACCCTTTTTGAGAACTCAGAGTGAGTAAATTGGCCATTTTCATGCACTTTTAACCATTCCATAAATCTTGTGTTTTGGGCCCCTGGAAGCATGAAAATCACTTTAAACATGCTAATTTTAGCTCTAACACTGATGATCCACCTACAAATGTGAACTGACGTTCAAAAATAAAACATTTGAAAACGGACCATTTTCCACATTTCTGAAGCATGACGTAATGGGGGGGTGTTATCTCTTTTGTCGAAAATCAGCCGTTTTTGCTCGAACATTAAATGCCTCCAAATGGTATTTATTTCACTTCCCGAGCCCCTGGAAGCATGAAAATCACTTTAAACATGCTAATTTTAGCTCTAACACTGATGATCCACCTACAAATGTGAACTGACGTTCAAAAATAAAACATTTGAAAACGGACCATTTTCCACATTTCTGAAGCATGACGTAATGGGGGGGTGTTATCTCTTTTGTCGAAAATCAGCCGTTTTTGCTCGAACATTAAATGCCTCCAAATGGTATTTATTTCACTTCCTGAGCCCCTGGAAGCATGAAAATCACTTTAAACATGCTAATTTTAGCTCTAACACTGATGATCCACCTACAAATGTAAACTGACGTTCAAAAATAAAACATTTGAAAACGGACCATTTTCCACATTTCTGAAGCATGACGTAATGGGGGGGTGTTATCTCTTTTGTCGAAAATCAGCCGTTTTTGCTCGAACATTAAATGCCTCCAAATGGTATTTATTTAACTTCCCGGGATGAAGAAACCCTTTTTGAGAACTCAGAGTGAGTAAATTGGCCATTTTAATGCACTTTTAACCATTTCATAAATCTTGTGTTTTGGGCCCCTGGAAGCATGAAAATCACTTTAAACATGCTAATTTTAGCTCTAACACTGATGATCCACCTACAAATGTGAACTGACGTTCAAAAATTAAACATTTGAAAACGGACCATTTTCCACATTTCTGAAGCATGACGTAATGGGGGGGTGTTATCTCTTTTGTCGAAAATCAGCCGTTTTTGCTCGAACATTAAATGCCTCCAAATGGTATTTAATTAACTTCCCGAGCCCCTGGAAGCATGAAAATCACTTTAAACATGCTAATTTTAGCTCTAACACTGATGATCCACCTACAAATGTGAACTGACGTTCAAAAATAAAACATTTGAAAACGGACCATTTTCCACATTTCTGAAGCATGACGTAATGGGGGGGTGTTATCTCTTTTGTCGAAAATCAGCCGTTTTTGCTCGAACATTAAATGCCTCCAAATGGTATTTAATTAACTTCCCGGGGTGAAGAAACCCTTTTTGAGAACTCAGAGTGAGTAAATTGGCCATTTTCATGCACTTTTAACCATTCCATAAATCTTGTGTTTTGGGCCCCTGGAAGCATGAAAATCACTTTAAACATGCTAATTTTAGCTCTAACACTGATGATCCACCTACAAATGTGAACTGACGTTCAAAAATAAAACATTTGAAAACGGACCATTTTCCACATTTCTGAAGCATGACGTAATGGGGGGGTGTTATCTCTTTTGTCGAAAATCAGCCGTTTTTGCTCGAACATTAAATGCCTCCAAATGGTATTTATTTCACTTCCCGAGCCCCTGGAAGCATGAAAATCACTTTAAACATGCTAATTTTAGCTCTAACACTGATGATCCACCTACAAATGTGAACTGACGTTCAAAAATAAAACATTTGAAAACGGACCATTTTCCACATTTCTGAAGCATGACGTAATGGGGGGGTGTTATCTCTTTTGTCGAAAATCAGCCGTTTTTGCTCGAACATTAAATGCCTCCAAATGGTATTTATTTCACTTCCCGAGCCCCTGGAAGCATGAAAATCACTTTAAACATGCTAATTTTAGCTCTAACACTGATGATCCACCTACAAATGTGAACTGACGTTCAAAAATAAAACATTTGAAAACGGACCATTTTCCACATTTCTGAAGCATGACGTAATGGGGGGGTGTTATCTCTTTTGTCGAAAATCAGCCGTTTTTGCTCGAACATTAAATGCCTCCAAATGGTATTTATTTAACTTCCCGGGATGAAGAAACCCTTTTTGAGAACTCAGAGTGAGTAAATTGGCCATTTTAATGCACTTTTAACCATTTCATAAATCTTGTGTTTTGGGCCCCTGGAAGCATGAAAATCACTTTAAACATGCTAATTTTAGCTCTAACACTGATGATCCACCTACAAATGTGAACTGACGTTCAAAAATTAAACAGTTTGAAAACGGACCATTTTCCACATTTCTGAAGCATGACGTAATGGGGGGGTGTTATCTCTTTTGTCGAAAATCAGCCGTTTTTGCTCGAACATTAAATGCCTCCAAATGGTATTTAATTAACTTCCCGAGCCCCTGGAAGCATGAAAATCACTTTAAACATGCTAATTTTAGCTCTAACACTGATGATCCACCTACAAATGTGAACTGACGTTCAAAAATAAAACATTTGAAAACGGACCATTTTCCACATTTCTGAAGCATGACGTAATGGGGGGGTGTTATCTCTTTTGTCGAAAATCAGCCGTTTTTGCTCGAACATTAAATGCCTCCAAATGGTATTTAATTAACTTCCCGGGGTGAAGAAACCCTTTTTGAGAACTCAGAGTGAGTAAATTGGCCATTTTCATGCACTTTTAACCATTCCATAAATCTTGTGTTTTGGGCCCCTGGAAGCATGAAAATCACTTTAAACATGCTAATTTTAGCTCTAACACTGATGATCCACCTACAAATGTGAACTGACGTTCAAAAATAAAACATTTGAAAACGGACCATTTTCCACATTTCTGAAGCATGACGTAATGGGGGGGTGTTATCTCTTTTGTCGAAAATCAGCCGTTTTTGCTCGAACATTAAATGCCTCCAAATGGTATTTAATTAACTTCCCGAGCCCCTGGAAGCATGAAAATCACTTTAGACATGCTAATTTTAGCTCTAACACTGATGATCCACCTACAAATGTGAACTGACGTTCAAAAATAAAACATTTGAAAACGGACCATTTTCCACATTTCTGAAGCATGACGTAATGGGGGGATGTTATCTCTTTTGTCGAAAATCAGCCGTTTTTGCTCGAACATTAAATGCCTCCAAATAGTATTTAATTAACTTCCCGGGGTGAAGAAACCCTTTTTGAGAACTCAGAGTGAGTAAATTGGCCATTTTCATGCACTTTTAACCATTCCATAAATCTTGTGTTTTGGGCCCTTGGAAGCATGAAAATCACTTTAAACATGCTAATTTTAGCTCTAACACTGATGATCCACCTACAAATGTGAACTGACATTCAAAAATAAAACATTTGAAAACGGACCATTTTCCACATTTCTGAAGCATGACGTAATGGGGGGGGTGTTATCTCTTTTGTCGAAAATCAGCCGTTTTTGCTCGAACATTAAATGCCTCCAAATGGTATTTATTTCACTTCCTGAGCACCTGGAAGCATGAAAATCACTTTAAACATGCTAATTTTAGCTCTAACACTGATGATCCACCTACAAATGTGAACTGACGTTCAAAAATAAAACATTTGAAAACGGACCATTTTCCACATTTCTGAAGCATGACGTAATGGGGGGGTGTTATCTTTTTTGTCGAAAATCAGCCGTTTTTGCTCGAACATTAAATGCCTCCAAATGGTATTTAATTAACTTCCCGAGCCCCTGGAAGCATGAAAATCACTTTAAACATGCTAATTTTAGCTCTAACACTGATGATCCACCTACAAATGTGAACTGACGTTCAAAAATAAAACATTTGAAAACGGACCATTTTCCACATTTCTGAAGCATGACGTAATGGGGGGGTGTTATCTCTTTTGTCGAAAATCAGCCGTTTTTGCTCGAACATTAAATGCCTCCAAATGGTATTTAATTAACTTCCCGGGGTGAAGAAACCCTTTTTGAGAACTCAGAGTGAGTAAATTGGCCATTTTCATGCACTTTTAACCATTCCATAAATCTCGTGTTTTGGGCCCCTGGAAGCATGAAAATCACTTTAAACATGCTATATTTAGCTCTAACACTGATGATCCACCTACAAATGTGAACTGACGTTCAAAAATAAAACATTTGAAAACGGACCATTTTCCACATTTCTGAAGCATGACGTAATGGGGGGGTGTTATCTCTTTTGTCGAAAATCAGCCGTTTTTGCTCGAACATTAAATGCCTCCAAATGGTATTTAATTAACTTCCCGAGCCCCTGAAAGCATGAAAATCACTTTAAACATGCTAATTTTAGATCTAACACTGATGATCCACCTACAAATGTGAACTGACGTTCAAAAATAAAACATTTGAAAACGGACCATTTTCCACATTTCTGAAGCATGACGTAATGGGGGGGTGTTATCTCTTTTGTCGAAAATCAGCCGTTTTTGCTCGAACATTAAATGCCTCCAAATGGTATTTAATTAACTTCCCGAGCCCCTGGAAGCATGAAAATCACTTTAAACATGCTAATTTTAGCTCTAACACTGATGATCCACCTACAAATGTGAACTGACGTTCAAAAATAAAACATTTGAAAACGAACCATTTTCCACATTTCTGAGGCATGACGTAATGGGGGGGTGTTATCTCTTTTGTCGAAAATCAGCCGTTTTTGCTCGAACATTAAATGCCTCCAAATGGTATTTAATTAACTTCCCGAGCCCCTGGAAGCATGAAAATCACTTTAAACATGCTAATTTTAGCTCTAACACTGATGATCCACCTACAAATGTGAACTGACGTTCAAAAATAAAACATTTGAAAACGGACCATTTTCCACATTTCTGAAGCATGACGTAATGGGGGGGTGTTATCTCTTTTGTCGAAAATCAGCCGTTTTTGCTCGAACATTAAATGCCTCCAAATGGTATTTAATTAACTTCCCGAGCCCCTGGAAGCATGAAAATCACTTTAAACATGCTAATTTTAGCTCTAACACTGATGATCCACCTACAAATGTGAACTGACGTTCAAAAATAAAACATTTGAAAACGGACCATTTTCCACATTTCTGAAGCATGACGTAATGGGGGGGTGTTATCTCTTTTGTCGAAAATCAGCCGTTTTTGCTCGAACATTAAATGCCTCCAAATGGTATTTAATTAACTTCCCGGGGTGAAGAAACCCTTTTTGAGAACTCAGAGTGAGTAAATTGGCCATTTTCATGCACTTTTAACCATTCCATAAATCTTGTGTTTTGGGCCCCTGGAAGCATGAAAATCACTTTAAACATGCTAATTTTAGCTCTAACACTGATGATCCACCTACAAATGTGAACTGACGTTCAAAAATAAAACATTTGAAAACGGACCATTTTCCACATTTCTGAAGCATGACGTAATGGGGGGGTGTTATCTCTTTTGTCGAAAATCAGCCGTTTTTGCTCGAACATTAAATGCCTCCAAATGGTATTTAATTAACTTCCCGAGCCCCTGGAAGCATGAAAATCACTTTAAACATGCTAATTTTAGCTCTAACACTGATGATCCACCTACAAATGTGAACTGACGTTCAAAAATAAAACATTTGAAAACGGACCATTTTCCACATTTCTGAAGCATGACGTAATGGGGGGGTGTTATCTCTTTTGTCGAAAATCAGCCGTTTTTGCTCGAACATTAAATGCCTCCAAATGGTATTTAATTAACTTCCCGGGGTGAAGAAACCCTTTTTGAGAACTCAGAGTGAGTAAATTGGCCATTTTCATGCACTTTTAACCATTCCATAAATCTTGTGTTTTGGGCCCTTGGAAGCATGAAAATCACTTTAAACATGCTAATTTTAGCTCTAACACTGATGATCCACCTACAAATGTGAACTGACGTTCAAAAATAAAACATTTGAAAACGGACCATTTTCCACATTTCTGAAGCATGACGTAATGGGGGGGTGTTATCTCTTTTGTCGAAAATCAGCCGTTTTTGCTCGAACATTAAATGCCTCCAAATGGTATTTATTTCACTTCCTGAGCCCCTTGAAGCATGAAAATCACTTTAAACATGCTAATTTTAGCTCTAACACTGATGATCCACCTACAAATGTGAACTGACGTTCAAAAATAAAACATTTGAAAATGGACCATTTTCCACATTTCTGAAGCATGACGTAATGGGGGGGTGTTATCTCTTTTGTCGAAAATCAGCCGTTTTTGCTCGAACATTAAATGCCTCCAAATGGTATTTAATTAACTTCCCGAGCCCCTGGAAGCATGAAAATCACTTTAAACATGCTAATTTTAGCTCTAACACTGATGATCCACCTACAAATGTGAACTGACGTTCAAAAATAAAACATTTGAAAACGGACCATTTTCCACATTTCTGAAGCATGACGTAATGGGGGGGTGTTATCTCTTTTGTCGAAAATCAGCCGTTTTTGCTCGAACATTAAATGCCTCCAAATGGTATTTATTTCACTTCCCGAGCCCCTGGAAGCATGAAAATCACTTTAAGCATGCTAATTTTAGCTCTAACACTGATGATCCACCTACAAATGTGAACTGACGTTCAAAAATAAAACATTTGAAAACTGACCATTTTCCACATTTCTGAAGCATGACGTAATGGGGGGGTGTTATCTCTTTTGTCGAAAATCAGCCGTTTTTGCTCGAACATTAAATGCCTCCAAATGGTATTTATTTAACTTCCCGGGGTGAAGAAACCCTTTTTGAGAACTCAGAGTGAGTAAATTGGCCATTTTAATGCACTTTTACCCATTCCATAAATCTTGTGTTTTGGGCCCCTGGAAGCATGAAAATCACTTTAAACATGCTAATTTTAGCTCTAACACTGATGATCCACCTACAAATGTGAACTGACGTTCAAAAATTAAACATTTGAAAACGGACCATTTTCCACATTTCTGAAGCATGACGTAATGGGGGGGTGTTATCTCTTTTGTCGAAAATCAGCCGTTTTTGCTCAAACATTAAATGCCTCCAAATGGTATTTAATTAACTTCCCGAGCCCCTGGAAGCATGAAAATCACTTTAAACATGCTAATTTTAGCTCTAACACTGATGATCCACCTACAAATGTGAACTGACGTTCAAAAATAAAACATTTGAAAACGGACCATTTTCCACATTTCTGAAGCATGACGTAATGGGGGGGTGTTATCTCTTTTGTCGAAAATCAGCCGTTTTTGCTCGAACATTAAATGCCTCCAAATGGTATTTAATTAACTTCCCGGGGTGAAGAAACCCTTTTTGAGAACTCAGAGTGAGTAAATTGGCCATTTTAATGCACTTTTAACCATTCCATAAATCTTGTGTTTTGGGCCCCTGGAAGCATGAAAATCACTTTAAACATGCTAATTTTAGCTCTAACACTGATGATCCACCTACAAATGTGAACTGACGTTCAAAAATTAAACATTTGAAAACGGACCATTTTCCACATTTCTGAAGCATGACGTAATGGGGGGGTGTTATCTCTTTTGTCGAAAATCAGCCGTTTTTGCTCAAACATTAAATGCCTCCAAATGGTATTTAATTAACTTCCCGAGCCCCTGGAAGCATGAAAATCACTTTAAACATGCTAATTTTAGCTCTAACACTGATGATCCACCTACAAATGTGAACTGACGTTCAAAAATAAAACATTTGAAAACGGACCATTTTCCACATTTCTGAAGCATGACGTAATGGGGGGGTGTTATCTCTTTTGTCGAAAATCAGCCGTTTTTGCTCGAACATTAAATGCCTCCAAATGATATTTAATTAACTTCCCGGGGTGAAGAAACCCTTTTTGAGAACTCAGAGTGAGTAAATTGGCCATTTTCATGCACTTTTAACCATTCCATAAATCTTGTGTTTTGGGCCCCTGGAAGCATGAAAATCACTTTAAACATGCTAATTTTAGCTCTAACACTGATGATCCACCTACAAATGTGAACTGACGTTCAAAAATAAAACATTTGAAAACGGACCATTTTCCACATTTCTGAAGCATGACGTAATGGGGGGGTGTTATCTCTTTTGTCGAAAATCAGCCGTTTTTGCTCGAATATTAAATTCCTCCAAATGGTATTTAATTAACTTCCCGAGCCCCTGGAAGCATGAAAATCACTTTAAACATGCTAATTTTAGCTCTAACACTGATGATCCACTTACAAATGTGAACTGACGTTCAAAAATAAAACATTTGAAAACGGACCATTTTCCACATTTCTGAAGGATGACGTAATGGGGGGGTGTTATCTCTTTTGTCGAAAATCAGCCGTTTTTGCTCGAACATTAAATGCCTCCAAATGGTATTTAATTAACTTCCCGGGGTGAAGAAACCCTTTTTGAGAACTCAGAGTGAGTAAATTGGCCATTTTCATGCACTTTTAACCATTCCATAAATCTTGTGTTTTGGGCCCTTGGAAGCATGAAAATCACTTTAAACATGCTAATTTTAGCTCTAACACTGATGATCCACCTACAAATGTGAACTGACGTTCAAAAATAAAACATTTGAAAACGGACCATTTTCCACATTTCTGAAGCATGACGTAATGGGGGGGTGTTATCTCTTTTGTCGAAAATTAGCCGTTTTTGCTCGAACATTAAATGCCTCCAAATGGTATTTATTTCACTTCCTGAGCCCCTTGAAGCATGAAAATCACTTTAAACATGCTAATTTTAGCTCTAACACTGATGATCCACCTACAAATGTGAACTGACGTTCAAAAATAAAACATTTGAAAACGGACCATTTTCCACATTTCTGAAGCATGACGTAATGGGGGGGTGTTATCTCTTTTGTCGAAAATCAGCCGTTTTTGCTCGAACATTAAATGCCTCCAAATGGTATTTAATTAACTTCCCGAGCCCCTGGAAGCATGAAAATCACTTTAAACATGCTAATTTTAGCTCTAACACTGATGATCCACCTACAAATGTGAACTGACGTTCAAAAATAAAACATTTGAAAACGGACCATTTTCCACATTTCTGAAGCATGACGTAATGGGGGGGTGTTATCTCTTTTGTCGAAAATCAGCCATTTTTGCTCGAACATTAAATGCCTCCAAATGGTATTTAATTAACTTCCCGGGGTGAAGAAACCCTTTTTGAGAACTCAGAGTGAGTAAATTGGCCATTTTCATGCACTTTTAACCATTCCATAAATCTTGTGTTTTGGGCCCCTGGAAGCATGAAAATCACTTTAAACATGCTAATTTTATCTCTAACACTGATGATCCACCTACAAATGTGAACTGACGTTCAAAAATAAAACATTTGAAAACGGACCATTTTCCACATTTCTGAAGCATGACGTAATGGGGGGGGTGTTATCTCTTTTGTCGAAAATCAGCCGTTTTTGCTCGAATATTAAATTCCTCCAAATGGTATTTAATTAACTTCCCGAGCCCCTGGAAGCATGAAAATCACTTTAAACATGCTAATTTTAGCTCTAACACTGATGATCCACTTACAAATGTGAACTGACGTTCAAAAATAAAACATTTGAAAACGGACCATTTTCCACATTTCTGAGGCATGACGTAATGGGGGGGTGTTATCTCTTTTGTCGAAAATCAGCCGTTTTTGCTCGAACATTAAATGCCTCCAAATGGTATTTAATTAACTTCCCGAGCCCCTGGAAGCATGAAAATCACTTTAAACATGCTAATTTTAGCTCTAACACTGATGATCCACCTACAAATGTGAACTGACGTTCAAAAATAAAACATTTGAAAACGGACCATTTTCCACATTTCTGAAGCATGACGTAATGGGGGGGTGTTATCTCTTTTGTCGAAAATCAGCCGTTTTTGCTCGAACATTAAATGCCTCCAAATGGTATTTAATTAACTTCCCGAGCCCCTGGAAGCATGAAAATCACTTTAAACATGCTAATTTTAGCTCTAACACTGATGATCCACCTACAAATGTGAACTGACGTTCAAAAATAAAACATTTGAAAACGGACCATTTTCCACATTTCTGAAGCATGACGTAATGGGGGGGTGTTATCTCTTTTGTCGAAAATCAGCCGTTTTTGCTCGAACATTAAATGCCTCCAAATGGTATTTAATTAACTTCCCGGGGTGAAGAAACCCTTTTTGAGAACTCAGAGTGAGTAAATTGGCCATTTTCATGCACTTTTAACCATTCCATAAATCTTGTGTTTTGGGCCCCTGGAAGCATGAAAATCACTTTAAACATGCTAATTTTAGCTCTAACACTGATGATCCACCTACAAATGTGAACTGACGTTCAAAAATAAAACATTTGAAAACGGACCATTTTCCACATTTCTGAAGCATGACGTAATGGGGGGGTGTTATCTCTTTTGTCGAAAATCAGCCGTTTTTGCTCGAACATTAAATGCCTCCAAATGGTATTTAATTAACTTCCCGAGCCCCTGGAAGCATGAAAATCACTTTAAACATGCTAATTTTAGCTCTAACACTGATGATCCACCTACAAATGTGAACTGACGTTCAAAAATAAAACATTTGAAAACGGACCATTTTCCACATTTCTGAAGCATGACGTCATGGGGGGGTGTTATCTCTTTTGTCGAAAATCAGCCGTTTTTGCTCGAACATTAAATGCCTCCAAATGGTATTTAATTAACTTCCCGGGGTGAAGAAACCCTTTTTGAGAACTCAGAGTGAGTAAATTGGCCATTTTCATGCACTTTTAACCATTCCATAAATCTTGTGTTTTGGGCCCTTGGAAGCATGAAAATCACTTTAAACATGCTAATTTTAGCTCTAACACTGATGATCCACCTACAAATGTGAACTGACGTTCAAAAATAAAACATTTGAAAACGGACCATTTTCCACATTTCTGAAGCATGACGTAATGGGGGGGTGTTATCTCTTTTGTCGAAAATCAGCCGTTTTTGCTCGAACATTAAATGCCTCCAAATGGTATTTATTTCACTTCCTGAGCCCCTTGAAGCATGAAAATCACTTTAAACATGCTAATTTTAGCTCTAACACTGATGATCCACCTACAAATGTGAACTGACGTTCAAAAATAAAACATTTGAAAATGGACCATTTTCCACATTTCTGAAGCATGACGTAATGGGGGGGTGTTATCTCTTTTGTCGAAAATCAGCCGTTTTTGCTCGAACATTAAATGCCTCCAAATGGTATTTAATTAACTTCCCGAGCCCCTGGAAGCATGAAAATCACTTTAAACATGCTAATTTTAGCTCTAACACTGATGATCCACCTACAAATGTGAACTGACGTTCAAAAATAAAACATTTGAAAACGGACCATTTTCCACATTTCTGAAGCATGACGTAATGGGGGGGTGTTATCTCTTTTGTCGAAAATCAGCCGTTTTTGCTCGAACATTAAATGCCTCCAAATGGTATTTATTTCACTTCCCGAGCCCCTGGAAGCATGAAAATCACTTTAAGCATGCTAATTTTAGCTCTAACACTGATGATCCACCTACAAATGTGAACTGACGTTCAAAAATAAAACATTTGAAAACTGACCATTTTCCACATTTCTGAAGCATGACGTAATGGGGGGGTGTTATCTCTTTTGTCGAAAATCAGCCGTTTTTGCTCGAACATTAAATGCCTCCAAATGGTATTTATTTAACTTCCCGGGGTGAAGAAACCCTTTTTGAGAACTCAGAGTGAGTAAATTGGCCATTTTAATGCACTTTTACCCATTCCATAAATCTTGTGTTTTGGGCCCCTGGAAGCATGAAAATCACTTTAAACATGCTAATTTTAGCTCTAACACTGATGATCCACCTACAAATGTGAACTGACGTTCAAAAATTAAACATTTGAAAACGGACCATTTTCCACATTTCTGAAGCATGACGTAATGGGGGGGTGTTATCTCTTTTGTCGAAAATCAGCCGTTTTTGCTCAAACATTAAATGCCTCCAAATGGTATTTAATTAACTTCCCGAGCCCCTGGAAGCATGAAAATCACTTTAAACATGCTAATTTTAGCTCTAACACTGATGATCCACCTACAAATGTGAACTGACGTTCAAAAATAAAACATTTGAAAACGGACCATTTTCCACATTTCTGAAGCATGACGTAATGGGGGGGTGTTATCTCTTTTGTCGAAAATCAGCCGTTTTTGCTCGAACATTAAATGCCTCCAAATGGTATTTAATTAACTTCCCGGGGTGAAGAAACCCTTTTTGAGAACTCAGAGTGAGTAAATTGGCCATTTTAATGCACTTTTAACCATTCCATAAATCTTGTGTTTTGGGCCCCTGGAAGCATGAAAATCACTTTAAACATGCTAATTTTAGCTCTAACACTGATGATCCACCTACAAATGTGAACTGACGTTCAAAAATTAAACATTTGAAAACGGACCATTTTCCACATTTCTGAAGCATGACGTAATGGGTGGGTGTTATCTCTTTTGTCGAAAATCAGCCGTTTTTGCTCAAACATTAAATGCCTCCAAATGGTATTTAATTAACTTCCCGAGCCCCTGGAAGCATGAAAATCACTTTAAACATGCTAATTTTAGCTCTAACACTGATGATCCACCTACAAATGTGAACTGACGTTCAAAAATAAAACATTTGAAAACGGACCATTTTCCACATTTCTGAAGCATGACGTAATGGGGGGGTGTTATCTCTTTTGTCGAAAATCAGCCGTTTTTGCTCGAACATTAAATGCCTCCAAATGATATTTAATTAACTTCCCGGGGTGAAGAAACCCTTTTTGAGAACTCAGAGTGAGTAAATTGGCCATTTTCATGCACTTTTAACCATTCCATAAATCTTGTGTTTTGGGCCCCTGGAAGCATGAAAATCACTTTAAACATGCTAATTTTAGCTCTAACACTGATGATCCACCTACAAATGTGAACTGACGTTCAAAAATAAAACATTTGAAAACGGACCATTTTCCACATTTCTGAAGCATGACGTAATGGGGGGGTGTTATCTCTTTTGTCGAAAATCAGCCGTTTTTGCTCGAATATTAAATTCCTCCAAATGGTATTTAATTAACTTCCCGAGCCCCTGGAAGCATGAAAATCACTTTAAACATGCTAATTTTAGCTCTAACACTGATGATCCACTTACAAATGTGAACTGACGTTCAAAAATAAAACATTTGAAAACGGACCATTTTCCACATTTCTGAAGGATGACGTAATGGGGGGGTGTTATCTCTTTTGTCGAAAATTAGCCGTTTTTGCTCGAACATTAAATGCCTCCAAATGGTATTTATTTCACTTCCTGAGCCCCTTGAAGCATGAAAATCACTTTAAACATGCTAATTTTAGCTCTAACACTGATGATCCACCTACAAATGTGAACTGACGTTCAAAAATAAAACATTTGAAAACGGACCATTTTCCACATTTCTGAAGCATGACGTAATGGGGGGGTGTTATCTCTTTTGTCGAAAATCAGCCGTTTTTGCTCGAACATTAAATGCCTCCAAATGGTATTTAATTAACTTCCCGAGCCCCTGGAAGCATGAAAATCACTTTAAACATGCTAATTTTAGCTCTAACACTGATGATCCACCTACAAATGTGAACTGACGTTCAAAAATAAAACATTTGAAAACGGACCATTTTCCACATTTCTGAAGCATGACGTAATGGGGGGGTGTTATCTCTTTTGTCGAAAATCAGCCATTTTTGCTCGAACATTAAATGCCTCCAAATGGTATTTAATTAACTTCCCGGGGTGAAGAAACCCTTTTTGAGAACTCAGAGTGAGTAAATTGGCCATTTTCATGCTTTTTTAACCATTCCATAAATCTTGTGTTTTGGGCCCCTGGAAGCATGAAAATCACTTTAAACATGCTAATTTTAGCTCTAACACTGATGATCCACCTACAAATGTGAACTGACGTTCAAAAATAAAACATTTGAAAACGGACCATTTTCCACATTTCTGAAGCATGACGTAATGGGGGGGGTGTTATCTCTTTTGTCGAAAATCAGCCGTTTTTGCTCGAATATTAAATTCCTCCAAATGGTATTTAATTAACTTCCCGAGCCCCTGGAAGCATGAAAATCACTTTAAACATGCTAATTTTAGCTCTAACACTGATGATCCACTTACAAATGTGAACTGACGTTCAAAAATAAAACATTTGAAAACGGACCATTTTCCACATTTCTGAAGGATGACGTAATGGGGGGGTGTTATCTCTTTTGTCGAAAATCAGCCGTTTTTGCTCGAACATTAAATGCCTCCAAATGGTATTTAATTAACTTCCCGAGCCCCTGGAAGCATGAAAATCACTTTAAACATGCTAATTTTAGCTCTAACACTGATGATCCACCTACAAATGTGAACTGACGTTCAAAAATAAAACATTTGAAAACGGACCATTTTCCACATTTCTGAAGCATGACGTAATGGGGGGGTGTTATCTCTTTTGTCGAAAATCAGCCTTTTTTGCTCGAACATTAAATGCCTCCAAATGGTATTTATTTCACTTCCCGAGCCCCTGGAAGCATGAAAATCACTTTAAACATGCTAATTTTAGCTCTAACACTGATGATCCACCTACAAATGTGAACTGACGTTCAAAAATAAAACATTTGAAAACATACCATTTTCCACATTTCTGAAGCATGACGTAATGGGGGGGTGTTATCTCTTTTGTCGAAAATCAGCCGTTTTTGCTCGAACATTAAATGCCTCCAAATGGTATTTATTTAACTTCCCGGGGTGAAGAAACCCTTTTTGAGAACTCAGAGTGAGTAAATTGGCCATTTTCATGCACTTTTAACCATTCCATAAATCTTGTGTTTTGGGCCCCTGGAAGCATGAAAATCACTTTAAACATGCTAATTTTAGCTCTAACACTGATGATCCACCTACAAATGTGAACTGACGTTCAAAAATAAAACATTTGAAAACGGACCATTTTCCACATTTCTGAAGCATGACGTAATGGGGGGGTGTTATCTCTTTTGTCGAAAATCAGCCGTTTTTGCTCGAATATTAAATTCCTCCAAATGGTATTTAATTAACTTCCCGAGCCCCTGGAAGCATGAAAATCACTTTAAACATGCTAATTTTAGCTCTAACACTGATGATCCACTTACAAATGTGAACTGACGTTCAAAAATAAAACATTTGAAAACGGACCATTTTCCACATTTCTGAAGGATGACGTAATGGGGGGGTGTTATCTCTTTTGTCGAAAATCAGCCGTTTTTGCTCGAACATTAAATGCCTCCAAATGGTATTTAATTAACTTCCCGGGGTGAAGAAACCCTTTTTGAGAACTCAGAGTGAGTAAATTGGCCATTTTCATGCACTTTTAACCATTCCATAAATCTTGTGTTTTGGGCCCTTGGAAGCATGAAAATCACTTTAAACATGCTAATTTTAGCTCTAACACTGATGATCCACCTACAAATGTGAACTGACGTTCAAAAATAAAACATTTGAAAACGGACCATTTTCCACATTTCTGAAGCATGACGTAATGGGGGGGTGTTATCTCTTTTGTCGAAAATCAGCCATTTTTGCTCGAACATTAAATGCCTCCAAATGGTATTTATTTCACTTCCTGAGCCCCTTGAAGCATGAAAATCACTTTAAACATGCTAATTTTAGCTCTAACACTGATGATCCACCTACAAATGTGAACTGACGTTCAAAAATAAAACATTTGAAAACGGACCATTTTCCACATTTCTGAAGCATGACGTAATGGGGGGGTGTTATCTCTTTTGTCGAAAATCAGCCGTTTTTGCTCGAACATTAAATGCCTCCAAATGGTATTTAATTAACTTCCCGAGCCCCTGGAAGCATGAAAATCACTTTAAACATGCTAATTTTAGCTCTAACACTGATGATCCACCTACAAATGTGAACTGACGTTCAAAAATAAAACATTTGAAAACGGACCATTTTCCACATTTCTGAAGCATGACGTAATGGGGGGGTGTTATCTCTTTTGTCGAAAATCAGCCGTTTTTGCTCGAACATTAAATGCCTCCAAATGGTATTTAATTAACTTCCCGAGCCCCTGGAAGCATGAAAATCACTTTAAACATGCTAATTTTAGCTCTAACACTGATGATCCACCTACAAATGTGAACTGACGTTCAAAAATAAAACATTTGAAAACGGACCATTTTCCACATTTCTGAAGCATGACGTAATGGGGGGGTGTTATCTCTTTTGTCAAAAATCTGCCGTTTTTGCTCGAACATTAAATGCCTCCAAATGGTATTTAATTAACTTCCCGGGGTGAAGAAACCCTTTTTGAGAACTCAGAGTGAGTAAATTGGCCATTTTCATGCACTTTTAACCATTCCATAAATCTTGTGTTTTGGGCCCTTGGAAGCATGAAAATCACTTTAAACATGCTAATTTTAGCTCTAACACTGATGATCCACCTACAAATGTGAACTGACGTTCAGAAATAAAACATTTGAAAACGGACCATTTTCCACATTTCTGAAGCATGACGTAATGGGGGGGTGTTATCTCTTTTGTCGAAAATCAGCCGTTTTTGCTCGAACATTAAATGCCTCCAAATGGTATTTATTTCACTTCCTGAGCCCCTTGAAGCATGAAAATCACTTTAAACATGCTAATTTTAGCTCTAACACTGATGATCCACCTACAAATGTGAACTGACTTTCAAAAATAAAACATTTGAAAACGGACCATTTTCCACATTTCTGAAGCATGACGTAATGGGGGGGTGTTATCTCTTTTGTCGAAAATCAGCCGTTTTTGCTCAAACATTAAATGCCTCCAAATGGTATTTAATTAACTTCCCGAGCCCCTGGAAGCATGAAAATCACTTTAAACATGCTAATTTTAGCTCTAACACTGATGATCCACCTACAAATGTGAACTGACGTTCAAAAATAAAACATTTGAAAACGGACCATTTTCCACATTTCTGAAGCATGACGTAATGGGGGGGTGTTATCTCTTTTGTCGAAAATCAGCCGTTTTTGCTCGAACATTAAATGCCTCCAAATGGTATTTATTTCACTTCCCGAGCCCCTGGAAGCATGAAAATCACTTTAAACATGCTAATTTTAGCTCTAACACTGATGATCCACCTACAAATGTGAACTGACGTTCAAAAATAAAACATTTGAAAACGGACCATTTTCCACATTTCTGAAGCATGACGTAATGGGGGGGTGTTATCTCTTTTGTCGAAAATCAGCCGTTTTTGCTCGAACATTAAATGCCTCCAAATGGTATTTATTTAACTTCCCGGGGTGAAGAAACCCTTTTTGAGAACTCAGAGTGAGTAAATTGGCCATTTTAATGCACTTTTAACCATTCCATAAATCTTGTGTTTTGGGCACCTGGAAGCATGAAAATCACTTTAAACATGCTAATTTTAGCTCTAACACTGATGATCCACCTACAAATGTGAACTGACTTTCAAAAATAAAACATTTGAAAACGGACCATTTTCCACATTTCTGAAGCATGACGTAATGGGGGGGTGTTATCTCTTTTGTCGAAAATCAGCCGTTTTTGCTCGAACATTAAATGCCTCCAAATGGTATTTAATTAACTTCCCGAGCCCCTGGAAGCATGAAAATCACTTTAAACATGCTAATTTTAGCTCTAACACTGATGATCCACCTACAAATGTGAACTGACGTTCAAAAATAAAACATTTGAAAACGGACCATTTTCCACATTTCTGAAGCATGACGTAATGGGGGGGTGTTATCTCTTTTGTCGAAAATCAGCCGTTTTTGCTCGAACATTAAATGCCTCCAAATGGTATTTATTTCACTTCCCGAGCCCCTGGAAGCATGAAAATCACTTTAAACATGCTAATTTTAGCTCTAACACTGATGATCCACCTACAAATGTGAACTGACGTTCAAAAATAAAACATTTGAAAACGGACCATTTTCCACATTTCTGAAGCATGACGTAATGGGGGGGTGTTATCTCTTTTGTCGAAAATCAGCCGTTTTTGCTCGAACATTAAATGCCTCCAAATGGTATTTATTTAACTTCCCGGGGTGAAGAAACCCTTTTTGAGAACTCAGAGTGAGTAAATTGGCCATTTTAATGCACTTTTAACCATTCCATAAATCTTGTGTTTTGGGCACCTGGAAGCATGAAAATCACTTTAAACATGCTAATTTTAGCTCTAACACTGATGATCCACCTACAAATGTGAACTGACGTTCAAAAATTAAACATTTGAAAACGGACCATTTTCCACATTTCTGAAGCATGACGTAATGGGGGGGTGTTATCTCTTTTGTAGAAAATCAGCCGTTTTTGCTCAAACATTAAATGCCTCCAAATGGTATTTAATTAACTTCCCGAGCCCCTGGAAGCATGAAAATCACTTTAAACATGCTAATTTTAGCTCTAACACTGATGATCCACCTACAAATGTGAACTGACGTTCAAAAATAAAACATTTGAAAACGGACCATTTTCCACATTTCTGAAGCATGACGTAATGGGGGGGTGTTATCTCTTTTGTCGAAAATCAGCCGTTTTTGCTCGAACATTAAATGCCTCCAAATGGTATTTAATTAACTTCCCGGGGTGAAGAAACCCTTTTTGAGAACTCAGAGTGAGTAAATTGGCCATTTTCATGCACTTTTAACCATTCCATAAATCTTGTGTTTTGGGCCCCTGGAAGCATGAAAATCACTTTAAACATGCTAATTTTAGCTCTAACACTGATGATCCACCTACAAATGTGAACTGACGTTCAAAAATAAAACATTTGAAAACGGACCATTTTCCACATTTCTGAAGCATGACGTAATGGGGGGGTGTTATCTCTTTTGTCGAAAATCAGGCGTTTTTGCTCGAACATTAAATGCCTCCAAATGGTATTTAATTAACTTCCCGAGCCCCTGGAAGCATGAAAATCACTTTAAACATGCTAATTTTAGCTCTAACACTGATGATCCACTTACAAATGTGAACTGACGTTCAAAAATAAAACATTTGAAAACGGACCATTTTCCACATTTCTGAAGCATGACGTAATGGGGGGGTGTTATCTCTTTTGTCGAAAATCAGCCGTTTTTGCTCGAACATTAAATGCCTCCAAATGGTATTTAATTAACTTCCCGGGGTGAAGAAACCCTTTTTGAGAACTCAGAGTGAGTAAATTGGCCATTTTCATGCACTTTTAACCATTCCATAAATCTTGTGTTTTGGGCCCTTGGAAGCATGAAAATCACTTTAAACATGCTAATTTTAGCTCTAACACTGATGATCCACCTACAAATGTGAACTGACGTTCAAAAATAAAACATTTGAAAACGGACCATTTTCCACATTTCTGAAGCATGACGTAATGGGGGGGTGTTATCTCTTTTGTCGAAAATCAGCCGTTTTTGCTCGAACATTAAATGCCTCCAAATGGTATTTAATTCACTTCCTGAGCCCCTTGAAGCATGAAAATCACTTTAAACATGCTAATTTTAGCTCTAACACTGATGATCCACCTACAAATGTGAACTGACGTTCAAAAATAAAACATTTGAAAACGGACCATTTTCCACATTTCTGAAGCATGACGTAATGGGGGGGTGTTATCTCTTTTGTCGAAAATCAGCAGTTTTTGCTCGAACATTAAATGCCTCCAAATGGTATTTAATTAACTTCCCGAGCCCCTGGAAGCATGAAAATCACTTTAAACATGCTAATTTTAGCTCTAACACTGATGATCCACCTACAAATGTGAACTGACGTTCAAAAATAAAACATTTGAAAACGGACCATTTTCCACATTTCTGAAGCATGACGTAATGGGGGGGTGTTATCTCTTTTGTCGAAAATCAGCCGTTTTTGCTTGAACATTAAATGCCTCCAAATGGTATTTATTTCACTTCCCGGGATGAAGAAACCCTTTTTGAGAACTCAGAGTGAGTAAATTGGCCATTTTCATGCACTTTTAACCATTCCATTAATCTTGTGTTTTGGGCCCCTGGAAGCATGAAAATCACTTTAAACATGCTAATTTTAGCTCTAACACTGATGATCCACCTACAAATGTGAACTGACGTTCAAAAATAAAACATTTGAAAACGGACCATTTTCCACATTTCTGAAGCATGACGTAATGGGGGGGTGTTATCTCTTTTGTCGAAAATCAGCCGTTTTTGCTCGAACATTAAATGCCTCCAAATGGTATTTATTTCACTTCCCGAGCCCCTGGAAGCATGAAAATCACTTTAAACATGCTAATTTTAGCTCTAACACTGATGATCCACCTACAAATGTGAACTGACGTTCAAAAATAAAACATTTGAAAACGGACCATTTTCCACATTTCTGAAGCATGACGTAATGGGGGGGTGTTATCTCTTTTGTCGAAAATCAGCCGTTTTTGCTCGAACATTAAATGCCTCCAAATGGTATTTATTTAACTTCCCGGGGTGAAGAAACCCTTTTTGAGAACTCAGAGTGAGTAAATTGGCCATTTTAATGCACTTTTAACCATTCCATAAATCTTGTGTTTTGGGCCCCTGGAAGCATGAAAATCACTTTAAACATGCTAATTTTAGCCTAACACTGATGATCCACCTACAAATGTGAACTGACGTTCAAAAATTAAACATTTGAAAACTGACCATTTTCCACATTTCTGAAGCATGACGTAATGGGGGGGTGTTATCTCTTTTGTCGAAAATCAGCCGTTTTTGCTCAAACATTAAATGCCTCCAAATGGTATTTAATTAACTTCCCGAGCCCCTGGAAGCATGAAAATCACTTTAAACATGCTAATTTTAGCTCTAACACTGATGATCCACCTACAAATGTGAACTGACGTTCAAAAATAAAACATTTGAAAACGGACCATTTTCCACATTTCTGAAGCATGACGTAATGGGGGGGTGTTATCTCTTTTGTCGAAAATCAGCCGTTTTTGCTCGAACATTAAATGCCTCCAAATGGTATTTAATTAACTTCCCGGGGTGAAGAAACCCTTTTTGAGAACTCAGAGTGAGTAAATTGGCCATTTTCATGCACTTTTAACCATTCCATAAATCTTGTGTTTTGGGCCCCTGGAAGCATGAAAATCACTTTAAACATGCTAATTTTAGCTCTAACACTGATGATCCACCTACAAATGTGAACTGACGTTCAAAAATAAAACATTTGAAAACGGACCATTTTCCACATTTCTGAAGCATGACGTAATGGGGGGGTGTTATCTCTTTTGTCGAAAATCAGCCGTTTTTGCTCGAATATTAAATTCCTCCAAATGGTATTTAATTAACTTCCCGAGCCCCTGGAAGCATGAAAATCACTTTAAACATGCTAATTTTAGCTCTAACACTGATGATCCACTTACAAATGTGAACTGACGTTCAAAAATAAAACATTTGAAAACGGACCATTTTCCACATTTCTGAAGGATGACGTAATGGGGGGGTGTTATCTCTTTTGTCGAAAATCAGCCGTTTTTGCTCGAACATTAAATGCCTCCAAATGGTATTTAATTAACTTCCCGGGGTGAAGAAACCCTTTTTGAGAACTCAGAGTGAGTAAATTGGCCATTTTCATGCACTTTTAACCATTCCATAAATCTTGTGTTTTGGGCCCTTGGAAGCATGAAAATCACTTTAAACATGCTAATTTTAGCTCTAACACTGATGATCCACCTACAAATGTGAACTGACGTTCAAAAATAAAACATTTGAAAACGGACCATTTTCCACATTTCTGAAGCATGACGTAATGGGGGGGTGTTATCTCTTTTGTCGAAAATCAGCCGTTTTTGCTCGAACATTAAATGCCTCCAAATGGTATTTATTTCACTTCCTGAGCCCCTTGAAGCATGAAAATCACTTTAAACATGCTAATTTTAGCTCTAACACTGATGATCCACCTACAAATGTGAACTGACGTTCAAAAATAAAACATTTGAAAACGGACCATTTTCCACATTTCTGAAGCATGACGTAATGGGGGGGTGTTATCTCTTTTGTCGAAAATCAGCCGTTTTTGCTCGAACATTAAATGCCTCCAAATGGTATTTAATTAACTTCCCGAGCCCCTGGAAGCATGAAAATCACTTTAAACATGCTAATTTTAGCTCTAACACTGATGATCCACCTACAAATGTGAACTGACGTTCAAAAATAAAACATTTGAAAACGGACCATTTTCCACATTTCTGAAGCATGACGTAATGGGGGGGTGTTATCTCTTTTGTCGAAAATCAGCCATTTTTGCTCGAACATTAAATGCCTCCAAATGGTATTTAATTAACTTCCCGGGGTGAAGAAACCCTTTTTGAGAACTCAGAGTGAGTAAATTGGCCATTTTCATGCACTTTTAACCATTCCATAAATCTTGTGTTTTGGGCCCCTGGAAGCATGAAAATCACTTTAAACATGCTAATTTTAGCTCTAACACTGATGATCCACCTACAAATGTGAACTGACGTTCAAAAATAAAACATTTGAAAACGGACCATTTTCCACATTTCTGAAGCATGACGTAATGGGGGGGTGTTATCTCTTTTGTCGAAAATCAGCCGTTTTTGCTCGAATATTAAATTCCTCCAAATGGTATTTAATTAACTTCCCGAGCCCCTGGAAGCATGAAAATCACTTTAAACATGCTAATTTTAGCTCTAACACTGATGATCCACTTACAAATGTGAACTGACGTTCAAAAATAAAACATTTGAAAACGGACCATTTTCCACATTTCTGAAGGATGACGTAATGGGGGGGTGTTATCTCTTTTGTCGAAAATCAGCCGTTTTTGCTCGAACATTAAATGCCTCCAAATGGTATTTAATTAACTTCCCGGGGTGAAGAAACCCTTTTTGAGAACTCAGAGTGAGTAAATTGGCCATTTTCATGCACTTTTAACCATTCCATAAATCTTGTGTTTTGGGCCCTTGGAAGCATGAAAATCACTTTAAACATGCTAATTTTAGCTCTAACACTGATGATCCACCTACAAATGTGAACTGACGTTCAAAAATAAAACATTTGAAAACGGACCATTTTCCACATTTCTGAAGCATGACGTAATGGGGGGGTGTTATCTCTTTTGTCGAAAATCAGCCGTTTTTGCTCGAACATTAAATGCCTCCAAATGGTATTTATTTCACTTCCTGAGCCCCTTGAAGCATGAAAATCACTTTAAACATGCTAATTTTAGCTCTAACACTGATGATCCACCTACAAATGTGAACTGACGTTCAAAAATAAAACATTTGAAAACGGACCATTTTCCACATTTCTGAAGCATGACGTAATGGGGGGGTGTTATCTCTTTTGTCGAAAATCAGCCGTTTTTGCTCGAACATTAAATGCCTCCAAATGGTATTTAATTAACTTCCCGAGCCCCTGGAAGCATGAAAATCACTTTAAACATGCTAATTTTAGCTCTAACACTGATGATCCACCTACAAATGTGAACTGACGTTCAAAAATAAAACATTTGAAAACGGACCATTTTCCACATTTCTGAAGCATGACGTAATGGGGGGGTGTTATCTCTTTTGTCGAAAATCAGCCGTTTTTGCTCGAACATTAAATGCCTCCAAATGGTATTTATTTCACTTCCCGAGCCCCTGGAAGCATGAAAATCACTTTAAACATGCTAATTTTAGCTCTAACACTGATGATCCACCTACAAATGTGAACTGACGTTCAAAAATAAAACATTTGAAAACGGACCATTTTCCACATTTCTGAAGCATGACGTAATGGGGGGGTGTTATCTCTTTTGTCGAAAATCAGCCGTTTTTGCTCGAACATTAAATGCCTCCAAATGGTATTTATTTAACTTCCCGGGGTGAAGAAACCCTTTTTGAGAACTCAGAGTGAGTAAATTGGCCATTTTAATGCACTTTTAACCATTCCATAAATCTTGTGTTTTGGGCCCCTGGAAGCATGAAAATCACTTTAAACATGCTAATTTTAGCTCTAACACTGATGATCCACCTACAAATGTGAACTGACGTTCAAAAATTAAACATTTGAAAACGGACCATTTTCCACATTTCTGAAGCATGACGTAATGGGGGGGTGTTATCTCTTTTGTCGAAAATCAGCCGTTTTTGCTCAAACATTAAATGCCTCCAAATGGTATTTAATTAACTTCCCGAGCCCCTGGAAGCATGAAAATCACTTTAAACATGCTAATTTTAGCTCTAACACTGATGATCCACCTACAAATGTGAACTGACGTTCAAAAATAAAACATTTGAAAACGGACCATTTTCCACATTTCTGAAGCATGACGTAATGGGGGGGAGTTATCTCTTTTGTCGAAAATCAGCCGTTTTTGCTCGAACATTAAATGCCTCCAAATGGTATTTAATTAACTTCCCGGGGTGAAGAAATCCTTTTTGAGAACTCAGAGTGAGTAAATTGGCCATTTTCATGCACTTTTAACCATTCCATAAATCTTGTGTTTTGGGCCCCTGGAAGCATGAAAATCACTTTAAACATGCTAATTTTAGCTCTAACACTGATGATCCACCTACAAATGTGAACTGACGTTCAAAAATAAAACATTTGAAAACGGACCATTTTCCACATTTCTGAAGCATGACGTAATGGGGGGGTGTTATCTCTTTTGTCGAAAATCAGCCGTTTTTGCTCGAATATTAAATTCCTCCAAATGGTATTTAATTAACTTCCCGAGCCCCTGGAAGCATGAAAATCACTTTAAACATGCTAATTTTAGCTCTAACACTGATGATCCACTTACAAATGTGAACTGACGTTCAAAAATAAAACATTTGAAAACGGACCATTTTCCACATTTCTGAAGGATGACGTAATGGGGGGGTGTTATCTCTTTTGTCGAAAATCAGCCGTTTTTGCTCGAACATTAAATGCCTCCAAATGGTATTTAATTAACTTCCCGGGGTGAAGAAACCCTTTTTGAGAACTCAGAGTGAGTAAATTGGCCATTTTCATGCACTTTTAACCATTCCATAAATCTTGTGTTTTGGGCCCTTGGAAGCATGAAAATCACTTTAAACATGCTAATTTTAGCTCTAACACTGATGATCCACCTACAAATGTGAACTGACGTTCAAAAATAAAACATTTGAAAACGGACCATTTTCCACATTTCTGAAGCATGACGTAATGGGGGGGTGTTATCTCTTTTGTCGAAAATCAGCCATTTTTGCTCGAACATTAAATGCCTCCAAATGGTATTTATTTCACTTCCTGAGCCCCATGAAGCATGAAAATCACTTTAAACATGCTAATTTTAGCTCTAACACTGATGATCCACCTACAAATGTGAACTGACGTTCAAAAATAAAACATTTGAAAACGGACCATTTTCCACATTTCTGAAGCATGACGTAATGGGGGGGTGTTATCTCTTTTGTCGAAAATCAGCCATTTTTGCTCGAACATTAAATGCCTCCAAATGGTATTTATTTCACTTCCTGAGCCCCATGAAGCATGAAAATCACTTTAAACATGCTAATTTTAGCTCTAACACTGATGATCCACCTACAAATGTGAACTGACGTTCAAAAATAAAACATTTGAAAACGGACCATTTTCCACATTTCTGAAGCATGACGTAATGGGGGGGTGTTATCTCTTTTGTCGAAAATCAGCCGTTTTTGCTCGAACATTAAATGCCTCCAAATGGTATTTAATTAACTTCCCGAGCCCCTGGAAGCATGAAAATCACTTTAAACATGCTAATTTTAGCTCTAACACTGATGATCCACCTACAAATGTGAACTGACGTTCAAAAATAAAACATTTGAAAACGGACCATTTTCCACATTTCTGAAGCATGACGTAATGGGGGGGTGTTATCTCTTTTGTCGAAAATCAGCCGTTTTTGCTCGAACATTAAATGCCTCCAAATGGTATTTAATTAACTTCCCGAGCCCCTGGAAGCATGAAAATCACTTTAAACATGCTAATTTTAGCTCTAACACTGATGATCCACCTACAAATGTGAACTGACGTTCAAAAATAAAACATTTGAAAACGGACCATTTTCCACATTTCTGAAGCATGACGTAATGGGGGGGTGTTATCTCTTTTGTCAAAAATCAGCCGTTTTTGCTCGAACATTAAATGCCTCCAAATGGTATTTAATTAACTTCCCGGGGTGAAGAAACCCTTTTTGAGAACTCAGAGTGAGTAAATTGGCCATTTTCATGCACTTTTAACCATTCCATAAATCTTGTGTTTTGGGCCCTTGGAAGCATGAAAATCACTTTAAACATGCTAATTTTAGCTCTAACACTGATGATCCACCTACAAATGTGAACTGACGTTCAGAAATAAAACATTTGAAAACGGACCATTTTCCACATTTCTGAAGCATGACGTAATGGGGGGGTGTTATCTCTTTTGTCGAAAATCAGCCGTTTTTGCTCGAACATTAAATGCCTCCAAATGGTATTTATTTCACTTCCTGAGCCCCTTGAAGCATGAAAATCACTTTAAACATGCTAATTTTAGCTCTAACACTGATGATCCACCTACAAATGTGAACTGACTTTCAAAAATAAAACATTTGAAAACGGACCATTTTCCACATTTCTGAAGCATGACGTAATGGGGGGGTGTTATCTCTTTTGTCGAAAATCAGCCGTTTTTGCTCGAACATTAAATGCCTCCAAATGGTATTTAATTAACTTCCCGAGCCCCTGGAAGCATGAAAATCACTTTAAACATGCTAATTTTAGCTCTAACACTGATGATCCACCTACAAATGTGAACTGACGTTCAAAAATAAAACATTTGAAAACGGACCATTTTCCACATTTCTGAAGCATGACGTAATGGGGGGGTGTTATCTCTTTTGTCGAAAATCAGCCGTTTTTGCTCGAACATTAAATGCCTCCAAATGGTATTTATTTCACTTCCCGAGCCCCTGGAAGCATGAAAATCACTTTAAACATGCTAATTTTAGCTCTAACACTGATGATCCACCTACAAATGTGAACTGACGTTCAAAAATAAAACATTTGAAAACGGACCATTTTCCACATTTCTGAAGCATGACGTAATGGGGGGGTGTTATCTCTTTTGTCGAAAATCAGCCGTTTTTGCTCGAACATTAAATGCCTCCAAATGGTATTTATTTAACTTCCCGGGGTGAAGAAACCCTTTTTGAGAACTCAGAGTGAGTAAATTGGCCATTTTAATGCACTTTTAACCATTCCATAAATCTTGTGTTTTGGGCACCTGGAAGCATGAAAATCACTTTAAACATGCTAATTTTAGCTCTAACACTGATGATCCACCTACAAATGTGAACTGACGTTCAAAAATTAAACATTTGAAAACGGACAATTTTCCACATTTCTGAAGCATGACGTAATGGGGGGGTGTTATCTCTTTTGTAGAAAATCAGCCGTTTTTGCTCAAACATTAAATGCCTCCAAATGGTATTTAATTAACTTCCCGAGCCCCTGGAAGCATGAAAATCACTTTAAACATGCTAATTTTAGCTCTAACACTGATGATCCACCTACAAATGTGAACTGACGTTCAAAAATAAAACATTTGAAAACGGACCATTTTCCACATTTCTGAAGCATGACGTAATGGGGGGGTGTTATCTCTTTTGTCGAAAATCAGCCGTTTTTGCTCGAACATTAAATGCCTCCAAATGGTATTTAATTAACTTCCCGGGGTGAAGAAACCCTTTTTGAGAACTCAGAGTGAGTAAATTGGCCATTTTCATGCACTTTTAACCATTCCATAAATCTTGTGTTTTGGGCCCCTGGAAGCATGAAAATCACTTTAAACATGCTAATTTTAGCTCTAACACTGATGATCCACCTACAAATGTGAACTGACGTTCAAAAATAAAACATTTGAAAACGGACCATTTTCCACATTTCTGAAGCATGACGTAATGGGGGGGTGTTATCTCTTTTGTCGAAAATCAGCCGTTTTTGCTCGAATATTAAATTCCTCCAAATGGTATTTAATTAACTTCCCGAGCCCCTGGAAGCATGAAAATCACTTTAAACATGCTAATTTTAGCTCTAACACTGATGATCCACTTACAAATGTGAACTGACGTTCAAAAATAAAACATTTGAAAACGGACCATTTTCCACATTTCTGAAGGATGACGTAATGGGGGGGTGTTATCTCTTTTGTCGAAAATCAGCCGTTTTTGCTCGAACATTAAATGCCTCCAAATGGTATTTAATTAACTTCCCGGGGTGAAGAAACCCTTTTTGAGAACTCAGAGTGAGTAAATTGGCCATTTTCATGCACTTTTAACCATTCCATAAATCTTGTGTTTTGGGCCCTTGGAAGCATGAAAATCACTTTAAACATGCTAATTTTAGCTCTAACACTGATGATCCACCTACAAATGTGAACTGACGTTCAAAAATAAAACATTTGAAAACGGACCATTTTCCACATTTCTGAAGCATGACGTAATGGGGGGGTGTTATCTCTTTTGTCGAAAATCAGCCATTTTTGCTCGAACATTAAATGCCTCCAAATGGTATTTATTTCACTTCCTGAGCCCCTTGAAGCATGAAAATCACTTTAAACATGCTAATTTTAGCTCTAACACTGATGATCCACCTACAAATGTGAACTGACGTTCAAAAATAAAACATTTGAAAACGGACCATTTTCCACATTTCTGAAGCATGACGTAATGGGGGGGTGTTATCTCTTTTGTCGAAAATCAGCCGTTTTTGCTCGAACATTAAATGCCTCCAAATGGTATTTAATTAACTTCCCGAGCCCCTGGAAGCATGAAAATCACTTTAAACATGCTAATTTTAGCTCTAACACTGATGATCCACCTACAAATGTGAACTGACGTTCAAAAATAAAACATTTGAAAACGGACCATTTTCCACATTTCTGAAGCATGACGTAATGGGGGGGTGTTATCTCTTTTGTCGAAAATCAGCCGTTTTTGCTCGAACATTAAATGCCTCCAAATGGTATTTAATTAACTTCCCGAGCCCCTGGAAGCATGAAAATCACTTTAAACATGCTAATTTTAGCTCTAACACTGATGATCCACCTACAAATGTGAACTGACGTTCAAAAATAAAACATTTGAAAACGGACCATTTTCCACATTTCTGAAGCATGACGTAATGGGGGGGTGTTATCTCTTTTGTCAAAAATCAGCCGTTTTTGCTCGAACATTAAATGCCTCCAAATGGTATTTAATTAACTTCCCGGGGTGAAGAAACCCTTTTTGAGAACTCAGAGTGAGTAAATTGGCCATTTTCATGCACTTTTAACCATTCCATAAATCTTGTGTTTTGGGCCCTTGGAAGCATGAAAATCACTTTAAACATGCTAATTTTAGCTCTAACACTGATGATCCACCTACAAATGTGAACTGACGTTCAGAAATAAAACATTTGAAAACGGACCATTTTCCACATTTCTGAAGCATGACGTAATGGGGGGGTGTTATCTCTTTTGTCGAAAATCAGCCGTTTTTGCTCGAACATTAAATGCCTCCAAATGGTATTTATTTCACTTCCTGAGCCCCTTGAAGCATGAAAATCACTTTAAACATGCTAATTTTAGCTCTAACACTGATGATCCACCTACAAATGTGAACTGACTTTCAAAAATAAAACATTTGAAAACGGACCATTTTCCACATTTCTGAAGCATGACGTAATGGGGGGGTGTTATCTCTTTTGTCGAAAATCAGCCGTTTTTGCTCGAACATTAAATGCCTCCAAATGGTATTTAATTAACTTCCCGAGCCCCTGGAAGCATGAAAATCACTTTAAACATGCTAATTTTAGCTCTAACACTGATGATCCACCTACAAATGTGAACTGACGTTCAAAAATAAAACATTTGAAAACGGACCATTTTCCACATTTCTGAAGCATGACGTAATGGGGGGGTGTTATCTCTTTTGTCGAAAATCAGCCGTTTTTGCTCGAACATTAAATGCCTCCAAATGGTATTTATTTCACTTCCCGAGCCCCTGGAAGCATGAAAATCACTTTAAACATGCTAATTTTAGCTCTAACACTGATGATCCACCTACAAATGTGAACTGACGTTCAAAAATAAAACATTTGAAAACGGACCATTTTCCACATTTCTGAAGCATGACGTAATGGGGGGGTGTTATCTCTTTTGTCGAAAATCAGCCGTTTTTGCTCGAACATTAAATGCCTCCAAATGGTATTTATTTAACTTCCCGGGGTGAAGAAACCCTTTTTGAGAACTCAGAGTGAGTAAATTGGCCATTTTAATGCACTTTTAACCATTCCATAAATCTTGTGTTTTGGGCACCTGGAAGCATGAAAATCACTTTAAACATGCTAATTTTAGCTCTAACACTGATGATCCACCTACAAATGTGAACTGACTTTCAAAAATAAAACATTTGAAAACGGACCATTTTCCACATTTCTGAAGCATGACGTAATGGGGGGGTGTTATCTCTTTTGTCGAAAATCAGCCGTTTTTGCTCGAACATTAAATGCCTCCAAATGGTATTTAATTAACTTCCCGAGCCCCTGGAAGCATGAAAATCACTTTAAACATGCTAATTTTAGCTCTAACACTGATGATCCACCTACAAATGTGAACTGACGTTCAAAAATAAAACATTTGAAAACGGACCATTTTCCACATTTCTGAAGCATGACGTAATGGGGGGGTGTTATCTCTTTTGTCGAAAATCAGCCGTTTTTGCTCGAACATTAAATGCCTCCAAATGGTATTTATTTCACTTCCCGAGCCCCTGGAAGCATGAAAATCACTTTAAACATGCTAATTTTAGCTCTAACACTGATGATCCACCTACAAATGTGAACTGACGTTCAAAAATAAAACATTTGAAAACGGACCATTTTCCACATTTCTGAAGCATGACGTAATGGGGGGGTGTTATCTCTTTTGTCGAAAATCAGCCGTTTTTGCTCGAACATTAAATGCCTCCAAATGGTATTTATTTAACTTCCCGGGGTGAAGAAACCCTTTTTGAGAACTCAGAGTGAGTAAATTGGCCATTTTAATGCACTTTTAACCATTCCATAAATCTTGTGTTTTGGGCACCTGGAAGCATGAAAATCACTTTAAACATGCTAATTTTAGCTCTAACACTGATGATCCACCTACAAATGTGAACTGACGTTCAAAAATTAAACATTTGAAAACGGACCATTTTCCACATTTCTGAAGCATGACGTAATGGGGGGGTGTTATCTCTTTTGTAGAAAATCAGCCGTTTTTGCTCAAACATTAAATGCCTCCAAATGGTATTTAATTAACTTCCCGAGCCCCTGGAAGCATGAAAATCACTTTAAACATGCTAATTTTAGCTCTAACACTGATGATCCACCTACAAATGTGAACTGACGTTCAAAAATAAAACATTTGAAAACGGACCATTTTCCACATTTCTGAACCATGACGTAATGGGGGGGTGTTATCTCTTTTGTCGAAAATCAGCCGTTTTTGCTCGAACATTAAATGCCTCCAAATGGTATTTAATTAACTTCCCGGGGTGAAGAAACCCTTTTTGAGAACTCAGAGTGAGTAAATTGGCCATTTTCATGCACCTTTAACCATTCCATAAATCTTGTGTTTTGGGCCCCTGGAAGCATGAAAATCACTTTAAACATGCTAATTTTAGCTCTAACACTGATGATCCACCTACAAATGTGAACTGACGTTCAAAAATAAAACATTTGAAAACGGACCATTTTCCACATTTCTGAAGCATGACGTAATGGGGGGGTGTTATCTCTTTTGTCGAAAATCAGGCGTTTTTGCTCGAACATTAAATGCCTCCAAATGGTATTTAATTAACTTCCCGAGCCCCTGGAAGCATGAAAATCACTTTAAACATGCTAATTTTAGCTCTAACACTGATGATCCACTTACAAATGTGAACTGACGTTCAAAAATAAAACATTTGAAAACGGACCATTTTCCACATTTCTGAAGCATGACGTAATGGGGGGGTGTTATCTCTTTTGTCGAAAATCAGCCGTTTTTGCTCGAACATTAAATGCCTCCAAATGGTATTTAATTAACTTCCCGGGGTGAAGAAACCCTTTTTGAGAACTCAGAGTGAGTAAATTGGCCATTTTCATGCACTTTTAACCATTCCATAAATCTTGTGTTTTGGGCCCTTGGAAGCATGAAAATCACTTTAAACATGCTAATTTTAGCTCTAACACTGATGATCCACCTACAAATGTGAACTGACGTTCAAAAATAAAACATTTGAAAACGGACCATTTTCCACATTTCTGAAGCATGACGTAATGGGGGGGTGTTATCTCTTTTGTCGAAAATCAGCCGTTTTTGCTCGAACATTAAATGCCTCCAAATGGTATTTAATTCACTTCCTGAGCCCCTTGAAGCATGAAAATCACTTTAAACATGCTAATTTTAGCTCTAACACTGATGATCCACCTACAAATGTGAACTGACGTTCAAAAATAAAACATTTGAAAACGGACCATTTTCCACATTTCTGAAGCATGACGTAATGGGGGGGTGTTATCTCTTTTGTCGAAAATCAGCCGTTTTTGCTCGAACATTAAATGCCTCCAAATGGTATTTAATTAACTTCCCGAGCCCCTGGAAGCATGAAAATCACTTTAAACATGCTAATTTTAGCTCTAACACTGATGATCCACCTACAAATGTGAACTGACGTTCAAAAATAAAACATTTGAAAACGGACCATTTTCCACATTTCTGAAGCATGACGTAATGGGGGGGTGTTATCTCTTTTGTCGAAAATCAGCCGTTTTTGCTCGAACATTAAATGCCTCCAAATGGTATTTATTTAACTTCCCGGGGTGAAGAAACCCTTTTTGAGAACTCAGAGTGAGTAAATTGGCCATTTTAATGCACTTTTAACCATTCCATAAATCTTGTGTTTTGGGCCCCTGGAAGCATGAAAATCACTTTAAACATGCTAATTTTAGCCTAACACTGATGATCCACCTACAAATGTGAACTGACGTTCAAAAATTAAACATTTGAAAACGGACCATTTTCCACATTTCTGAAGCATGACGTAATGGGGGGGTGTTATCTCTTTTGTCGAAAATCAGCCGTTTTTGCTCAAACATTAAATGCCTCCAAATGGTATTTAATTAACTTCCCGAGCCCCTGGAAGCATGAAAATCACTTTAAACATGCTAATTTTAGCTCTAACACTGATGATCCACCTACAAATGTGAACTGACGTTCAAAAATAAAACATTTGAAAACGGACCATTTTCCACATTTCTGAAGCATGACGTAATGGGGGGGTGTTATCTCTTTTGTCGAAAATCAGCCGTTTTTGCTCGAACATTAAATGCCTCCAAATGGTATTTAATTAACTTCCCGGGGTGAAGAAACCCTTTTTGAGAACTCAGAGTGAGTAAATTGGCCATTTTCATGCACTTTTAACCATTCCATAAATCTTGTGTTTTGGGCCCCTGGAAGCATGAAAATCACTTTAAACATGCTAATTTTAGCTCTAACACTGATGATCCACCTACAAATGTGAACTGACGTTCAAAAATAAAACATTTGAAAACGGACCATTTTCCACATTTCTGAAGCATGACGTAATGGGGGGGTGTTATCTCTTTTGTCGAAAATCAGCCGTTTTTGCTCGAATATTAAATTCCTCCAAATGGTATTTAATTAACTTCCCGAGCCCCTGGAAGCATGAAAATCACTTTAAACATGCTAATTTTAGCTCTAACACTGATGATCCACCTACAAATGTGAACTGACGTTCAAAAATAAAACATTTGAAAACGGACCATTTTCCACATTTCTGAAGCATGACGTAATGGGGGGGTGTTATCTCTTTTGTCGAAAATCAGCCGTTTTTGCTTGAACATTAAATGCCTCCAAATGGTATTTATTTCACTTCCCGGGATGAAGAAACCCTTTTTGAGAACTCAGAGTGAGTAAATTGGCCATTTTCATGCACTTTTAACCATTCCATTAATCTTGTGTTTTGGGCCCCTGGAAGCATGAAAATCACTTTAAACATGCTAATTTTAGCTCTAACACTGATGATCCACCTACAAATGTGAACTGACGTTCAAAAATAAAACATTTGAAAACGGACCATTTTCCACATTTCTGAAGCATGACGTAATGGGGGGGTGTTATCTCTTTTGTCGAAAATCAGCCGTTTTTGCTCGAACATTAAATGCCTCCAAATGGTATTTATTTCACTTCCCGAGCCCCTGGAAGCATGAAAATCACTTTAAACATGCTAATTTTAGCTCTAACACTGATGATCCACCTACAAATGTGAACTGACGTTCAAAAATAAAACATTTGAAAACGGACCATTTTCCACATTTCTGAAGCATGACGTAATGGGGGGGTGTTATCTCTTTTGTCGAAAATCAGCCGTTTTTGCTCGAACATTAAATGCCTCCAAATGGTATTTATTTAACTTCCCGGGGTGAAGAAACCCTTTTTGAGAACTCAGAGTGAGTAAATTGGCCATTTTAATGCACTTTTAACCATTCCATAAATCTTGTGTTTTGGGCCCCTGGAAGCATGAAAATCACTTTAAACATGCTAATTTTAGCCTAACACTGATGATCCACCTACAAATGTGAACTGACGTTCAAAAATTAAACATTTGAAAACGGACCATTTTCCACATTTCTGAAGCATGACGTAATGGGGGGGTGTTATCTCTTTTGTCGAAAATCAGCCGTTTTTGCTCAAACATTAAATGCCTCCAAATGGTATTTAATTAACTTCCCGAGCCCCTGGAAGCATGAAAATCACTTTAAACATGCTAATTTTAGCTCTAACACTGATGATCCACCTACAAATGTGAACTGACGTTCAAAAATAAAACATTTGAAAACGGACCATTTTCCACATTTCTGAAGCATGACGTAATGGGGGGGTGTTATCTCTTTTGTCGAAAATCAGCCGTTTTTGCTCGAACATTAAATGCCTCCAAATGGTATTTAATTAACTTCCCGGGGTGAAGAAACCCTTTTTGAGAACTCAGAGTGAGTAAATTGGCCATTTTCATGCACTTTTAACCATTCCATAAATCTTGTGTTTTGGGCCCCTGGAAGCATGAAAATCACTTTAAACATGCTAATTTTAGCTCTAACACTGATGATCCACCTACAAATGTGAACTGACGTTCAAAAATAAAACATTTGAAAACGGACCATTTTCCACATTTCTGAAGCATGACGTAATGGGGGGGTGTTATCTCTTTTGTCGAAAATCAGCCGTTTTTGCTCGAATATTAAATTCCTCCAAATGGTATTTAATTAACTTCCCGAGCCCCTGGAAGCATGAAAATCACTTTAAACATGCTAATTTTAGCTCTAACACTGATGATCCACTTACAAATGTGAACTGACGTTCAAAAATAAAACATTTGAAAACGGACCATTTTCCACATTTCTGAAGGATGACGTAATGGGGGGGTGTTATCTCTTTTGTCGAAAATCAGCCGTTTTTGCTCGAACATTAAATGCCTCCAAATGGTATTTAATTAACTTCCCGGGGTGAAGAAACCCTTTTTGAGAACTCAGAGTGAGTAAATTGGCCATTTTCATGCACTTTTAACCATTCCATAAATCTTGTGTTTTGGGCCCTTGGAAGCATGAAAATCACTTTAAACATGCTAATTTTAGCTCTAACACTGATGATCCACCTACAAATGTGAACTGACGTTCAAAAATAAAACATTTGAAAACGGACCATTTTCCACATTTCTGAAGCATGACGTAATGGGGGGGTGTTATCTCTTTTGTCGAAAATCAGCCGTTTTGCTCGAACATTAAATGCCTCCAAATGGTATTTAATTAACTTCCCGAGCCCCTGGAAGCATGAAAATCACTTTAAACATGCTAATTTTAGCTCTAACACTGATGATCCACCTACAAATGTGAACTGACGTTCAAAAATAAAACATTTGAAAACGGACCATTTTCCACATTTCTGAAGCATGACGTAATGGGGGGGTGTTATCTCTTTTGTCGAAAATCAGCCGTTTTTGCTCGAACATTAAATGCCTCCAAATGGTATTTAATTAACTTCCCGAGCCCCTGGAAGCATGAAAATCACTTTAAACATGCTAATTTTAGCTCTAACACTGATGATCCACCTACAAATGTGAACTGACGTTCAAAAATAAAACATTTGAAAACGGACCATTTTCCACATTTCTGAAGCATGACGTAATGGGGGGGTGTTATCTCTTTTGTCAAAAATCAGCCGTTTTTGCTCGAACATTAAATGCCTCCAAATGGTATTTAATTAACTTCCCGAGCCCCTGGAAGCATGAAAATCACTTTAAACATGCTAATTTTAGCTCTAACACTGATGATCCACCTACAAATGTGAACTGACGTTCAAAAATAAAACATTTGAAAACGGACCATTTTCCACATTTCTGAAGCATGACGTAATGGGGGGGTGTTATCTCTTTTGTCGAAAATCAGCCGTTTTTGCTCGAACATTAAATGCCTCCAAATGGTATTTAATTAACTTCCCGGGGTGAAGAAACCCTTTTTGAGAACTCAGAGTGAGTAAATTGGCCATTTTCATGCACTTTTAACCATTCCATAAATCTTGTGTTTTGGGCCCTTGGAAGCATGAAAATCACTTTAAACATGCTAATTTTAGCTCTAACACTGATGATCCACCTACAAATGTGAACTGACGTTCAAAAATAAAACATTTGAAAACGGACCATTTTCCACATTTCTGAAGCATGACGTAATGGGGGGGTGTTATCTCTTTTGTCGAAAATCAGCCGTTTTTGCTCGAACATTAAATGCCTCCAAATGGTATTTATTTCACTTCCTGAGCCCCTTGAAGCATGAAAATCACTTTAAACATGCTAATTTTAGCTCTAACACTGATGATCCACCTACAAATGTGAACTGACGTTCAAAAATAAAACATTTGAAAACGGACCATTTTCCACATTTCTGAAGCATGACATAATGGGGGGGTGTTATCTCTTTTGTCGAAAATCAGCCGTTTTTGCTCGAACATTAAATGCCTCCAAATGGTATTTAATTAACTTCCCGAGCCCCTGGAAGCATGAAAATCACTTTAAACATGCTAATTTTAGCCTAACACTGATGATCCACCTACAAATGTGAACTGACGTTCAAAAATAAAACATTTGAAAACGGACCATTTTTCACATTTCTGAAGCATGACGTAATGGGGGGGTGTTATCTCTTTTGTCGAAAATCAGCCGTTTTTGCTCGAACATTAAATGCCTCCAAATGGTATTTATTTCACTTCCCGAGCCCCTGGAAGCATGAAAATCACTTTAAACATGCTAATTTTAGCTCTAACACTGATGATCCACCTACAAATGTGAACTGACGTTCAAAAATAAAACATTTGAAAACGGACCATTTTCCACATTTCTGAAGCATGACGTAATGGGGGGGTGTTATCTCTTTTGTCGAAAATCAGCCGTTTTTGCTCGAACATTAAATGCCTCCAAATGGTATTTATTTAACTTCCCGGGGTGAAGAAACCCTTTTTGAGAACTCAGAGTGAGTAAATTGGCCATTTTAATGCACTTTTAACCATTCCATAAATCTTGTGTTTTGGGCCCCTGGAAGCATGAAAATCACTTTAAACATGCTAATTTTAGCTCTAACACTGATGATCCACCTACAAATGTGAACTGACGTTCAAAAATTAAACATTTGAAAACGGACCATTTTCCACATTTCTGAAGCATGACGTAATGGGGGGGTGTTATCTCTTTTGTCGAAAATCAGCCGTTTTTGCTCAAACATTAAATGCCTCCAAATGGTATTTAATTAACTTCCCGAGCCCCTGGAAGCATGAAAATCACTTTAAACATGCTAATTTTAGCTCTAACACTGATGATCCACCTACAAATGTGAACTGACGTTCAAAAATAAAACATTTGAAAACGGACCATTTTCCACATTTCTGAAGCATGACGTAATGGGGGGGTGTTATCTCTTTTGTCGAAAATCAGCCGTTTTTGCTCGAACATTAAATGCCTCCAAATGGTATTTAATTAACTTCCCGGGGTGAAGAAACCCTTTTTGAGAACTCAGAGTGAGTAAATTGGCCATTTTCATGCACTTTTAACCATTCCATAAATCTTGTGTTTTGGGCCCCTGGAAGCATGAAAATCACTTTAAACATGCTAATTTTAGCTCTAACACTGATGATCCACCTACAAATGTGAACTGACGTTCAAAAATAAAACATTTGAAAACGGACCATTTTCCACATTTCTGAAGCATGACGTAATGGGGGGGTGTTATCTCTTTTGTCGAAAATCAGGCGTTTTTGCTCGAACATTAAATGCCTCCAAATGGTATTTAATTAACTTCCCGAGCCCCTGGAAGCATGAAAATCACTTTAAACATGCTAATTTTAGCTCTAACACTGATGATCCACTTACAAATGTGAACTGACGTTCAAAAATAAAACATTTGAAAACGGACCATTTTCCACATTTCTGAAGCATGACGTAATGGGGGGGTGTTATCTCTTTTGTCGAAAATCAGCCGTTTTTGCTCGAACATTAAATGCCTCCAAATGGTATTTAATTAACTTCCCGGGGTGAAGAAACCCTTTTTGAGAACTCAGAGTGAGTAAATTGGCCATTTTCATGCACTTTTAACCATTCCATAAATCTTGTGTTTTGGGCCCTTGGAAGCATGAAAATCACTTTAAACATGCTAATTTTAGCTCTAACACTGATGATCCACCTACAAATGTGAACTGACGTTCAAAAATAAAACATTTGAAAACGGACCATTTTCCACATTTCTGAAGCATGACGTAATGGGGGGGTGTTATCTCTTTTGTCGAAAATCAGGCGTTTTTGCTCGAACATTAAATGCCTCCAAATGGTATTTAATTAACTTCCCGAGCCCCTGGAAGCATGAAAATCACTTTAAACATGCTAATTTTAGCTCTAACACTGATGATCCACTTACAAATGTGAACTGACGTTCAAAAATAAAACATTTGAAAACGGACCATTTTCCACATTTCTGAAGCATGACGTAATGGGGGGGTGTTATCTCTTTTGTCGAAAATCAGCCGTTTTTGCTCGAACATTAAATGCCTCCAAATGGTATTTAATTAACTTCCCGAGCCCCTGGAAGCATGAAAATCACTTTAAACATGCTAATTTTAGCTCTAACACTGATGATCCACCTACAAATGTGAACTGACGTTCAAAAATAAAACATTTGAAAACGGACCATTTTCCACATTTCTGAAGCATGACGTAATGGGGGGGTGTTATCTCTTTTGTCGAAAATCAGCCGTTTTTGCTCGAACATTAAATGCCTCCAAATGGTATTTAATTAACTTCCCGGGGTGAAGAAACCCTTTTTGAGAACTCAGAGTGAGTAAATTGGCCATTTTCATGCACTTTTAACCATTCCATAAATCTTGTGTTTTGGGCCCCTGGAAGCATGAAAATCACTTTAAACATGCTAATTTTAGCTCTAACACTGATGATCCACCTACAAATGTGAACTGACGTTCAAAAATAAAACATTTGAAAACGGACCATTTTCCACATTTCTGAAGCATGACGTAATGGGGGGGGTGTTATCTCTTTTGTCGAAAATCAGGCGTTTTTGCTCGAACATTAAATGCCTCCAAATGGTATTTAATTAACTTCCCGAGCCCCTGGAAGCATGAAAATCACTTTAAACATGCTAATTTTAGCTCTAACACTGATGATCCACTTACAAATGTGAACTGACGTTCAAAAATAAAACATTTGAAAACGGACCATTTTCCACATTTCTGAAGCATGACGTAATGGGGGGGTGTTATCTCTTTTGTCGAAAATCAGCCGTTTTTGCTCGAACATTAAATGCCTCCAAATGGTATTTAATTAACTTCCCGGGGTGAAGAAACCCTTTTTGAGAACTCAGAGTGAGTAAATTGGCCATTTTCATGCACTTTTAACCATTCCATAAATCTTGTGTTTTGGGCCCTTGGAAGCATGAAAATCACTTTAAACATGCTAATTTTAGCTCTAACACTGATGATCCACCTACAAATGTGAACTGACGTTCAAAAATAAAACATTTGAAAACGGACCATTTTCCACATTTCTGAAGCATGACGTAATGGGGGGGTGTTATCTCTTTTGTCGAAAATCTGCCGTTTTTGCTCGAACATTAAATGCCTCCAAATGGTATTTATTTCACTTCCTGAGCCCCTTGAAGCATGAAAATCACTTTAAACATGCTAATTTTAGCTCTAACACTGATGATCCACCTACAAATGTGAACTGACGTTCAAAAATAAAACATTTGAAAACGGACCATTTTCCACATTTCTGAAGCATGACGTAATGGGGGGGTGTTATCTCTTTTGTCGAAAATCAGCCGTTTTTGCTCGAACATTAAATGCCTCCAAATGGTATTTAATTAACTTCCCGAGCCCCTGGAAGCATGAAAATCACTTTAAACATGCTAATTTTAGCTCTAACACTGATGATCCACCTACAAATGTGAACTGACGTTCAAAAATAAAACATTTGAAAACGGACCATTTTCCACATTTCTGAAGCATGACGTAATGGGGGGGTGTTATCTCTTTTGTCGAAAATCAGCCGTTTTTGCTTGAACATTAAATGCCTCCAAATGGTATTTATTTCACTTCCCGGGGTGAAGAAACCCTTTTTGAGAACTCAGAGTGAGTAAATTGGCCATTTTCATGCACTTTTAACCATTCCATTAATCTTGTGTTTTGGGCCCCTGGAAGCATGAAAATCACTTTAAACATGCTAATTTTAGCTCTAACACTGATGATCCACCTACAAATGTGAACTGACGTTCAAAAATAAAACATTTGAAAACGGACCATTTTCCACATTTCTGAAGCATGACGTAATGGGGGGGTGTTATCTCTTTTGTCGAAAATCAGCCGTTTTTGCTCGAACATTAAATGCCTCCAAATGGTATTTAATTAACTTCCCGGGGTGAAGAAACCCTTTTTGAGAACTCAGAGTGAGTAAATTGGCCATTTTCATGCACTTTTAACCATTCCATAAATCTTGTGTTTTGGGCCCCTGGAAGCATGAAAATCACTTTAAACATGCTAATTTTAGCTCTAACACTGATGATCCACCTACAAATGTGAACTGACGTTCAAAAATAAAACATTTGAAAACGGACCATTTTCCACATTTCTGTAGCATGACGTAATGGGGGGGGTGTTATCTCTTTTGTCGAAAATCAGCCGTTTTTGCTCGAACATTAAATGCCTCCAAATGGTATTTAATTAACTTCCCGAGCCCCTGGAAGCATGAAAATCACTTTAAACATGCTAATTTTAGCTCTAACACTGATGATCCACCTACAAATGTGAACTGACGTTCAAAAATAAAACATTTGAAAACGGACCATTTTCCACATTTCTGAAGCATGACGTAATGGGGGGTGTTATCTCTTTTGTCGAAAATCAGCCGTTTTTGCTCGAACATTAAATGCCTCCAAATGGTATTTAATTAACTTCCCGGGGTGAAGAAACCCTTTTTGAGAACTCAGAGTGAGTAAATTGGCCATTTTCATGCACTTTTAACCATTCCATAAATCTTGTGTTTTGGGCCCCTGGAAGCATGAAAATCACTTTAAACATGCTAATTTTAGCTCTAACACTGATGATCCACCTACAAATGTGAACTGACGTTCAAAAATAAAACATTTGAAAACGGACCATTTTCCACATTTCTGAAGCATGACGTAATGGGGGGGTGTTATCTCTTTTGTCGAAAATCAGCCGTTTTTGCTCGAACATTAAATGCCTCCAAATGGTATTTAATTAACTTCCCGAGCCCCTGGAAGCATGAAAATCACTTTAAACATGCTAATTTTAGCTCTAACACTGATGATCCACCTACAAATGTGAACTGACGTTCAAAAATAAAACATTTGAAAACGGACCATTTTCCACATTTCTGAAGCATGACGTAATGGGGGGGTGTTATCTCTTTTGTCGAAAATCAGCCGTTTTTGCTCGAACATTAAATGCCTCCAAATGGTATTTATTTCACTTCCCGAGCCCCTGGAAGCATGAAAATCACTTTAAACATGCTAATTTTAGCTCTAACACTGATGATCCACCTACAAATGTGAACTGACGTTCAAAAATAAAACATTTGAAAACGGACCATTTTCCACATTTCTGAAGCATGACGTAATGGGGGGGGTGTTATCTCTTTTGTCCAAAATCAGCCGTTTTTGCTCGAACATTAAATGCCTCCAAATGGTATTTATTTAACTTCCCGGGGTGAAGAAACCCTTTTTGAGAACTCAGAGTGAGTAAATTGGCCATTTTAATGCACTTTTAACCATTCCATAAATCTTGTGTTTTGGGCCCCTGGAAGCATGAAAATCACTTTAAACATGCTAATTTTAGCTCTAACACTGATGATCCACCTACAAATGTGAACTGACGTTCAAAAATAAAACATTTGAAAACGGACCATTTTCCACATTTCTGAAGCATGACGTAATGGGGGGGTGTTATCTCTTTTGTCGAAAATCAGCCGTTTTTGCTCGAACATTAAATGCCTCCAAATGGTATTTAATTAACTTCCCGGGGTGAAGAAACCCTTTTTGAGAACTCAGAGTGAGTAAATTGGCCATTTTCATGCACTTTTAACCATTACATAAATCTTGTGTTTTGGGCCCCTGGAAGCATGAAAATCACTTTAAACATGCTAATTTTAGCTCTAACACTGATGATCCACCTACAAATGTGAACTGACGTTCAAAAATAAAACATTTGAAAACGGACCATTTTCCACATTTCTGAAGCATGACGTAATGGGGGGGTGTTATCTCTTTTGTCGAAAATCAGCCGTTTTTGCTCGAACATTAAATGCCTCCAAATGGTATTTAATTAACTTCCCGAGCCCCTGGAAGCATGAAAATCACTTTAAACATGCTAATTTTAGCTCTAACACTGATGATCCACCTACAAATGTGAACTGACGTTCAAAAATAAAACATTTGAAAACGGACCATTTTCCACATTTCTGAAGCATGACGTAATGGGGGGATGTTATCTCTTTTGTCGAAAATCAGCCGTTTTTGCTCGAACATTAAATGCCTCCAAATGGTATCTAATTAACTTCCCGGGGTGAAGAAACCCTTTTTGAGAACTCAGAGTGAGTAAATTGGCCATTTTCATGCACTTTTAACCATTCCATAAATCTTGTGTTTTGGGCCCTTGGAAGCATGAAAATCACTTTAAACATGCTAATTTTAGCTCTAACACTGATGATCCACCTACAAATGTGAACTGACATTCAAAAATAAAACATTTGAAAACGGACCATTTTCCACATTTCTGAAGCATGACGTAATGGGGGGGTGTTATCTCTTTTGTCGAAAATCAGCCGTTTTTGCTCGAACATTAAATGCCTCCAAATGGTATTTATTTCACTTCCTGAGCACCTGGAAGCATGAAAATCACTTTAAACATGCTAATTTTAGCTCTAACACTGATGATCCACCTACAAATGTGAACTGACGTTCAAAAATAAAACATTTGAAAACGGACCATTTTCCACATTTCTGAAGCATGACGTAATGGAGGGGTGTTATCTTTTTTGTCGAAAATCAGCCGTTTTTGCTCGAACATTAAATGCCTCCAAATGGTATTTAATTAACTTCCCGAGCCCCTGGAAGCATGAAAATCACTTTAAACATGCTAATTTTAGCTCTAACACTGATGATCCACCTACAAATGTGAACTGACGTTCAAAAATAAAACATTTGAAAACGGACCATTTTCCACATTTCTGAAGCATGACGTAATGGGGGGGTGTTATCTCTTTTGTCGAAAATCAGCCGTTTTTGCTCGAACATTAAATGCCTCCAAATGGTATTTAATTAACTTCCCGGGGTGAAGAAACCCTTTTTGAGAACTCAGAGTGAGTAAATTGGCCATTTTCATGCACTTTTAACCATTCCATAAATCTCGTGTTTTGGGCCCCTGGAAGCATGAAAATCACTTTAAACATGCTATATTTAGCTCTAACACTGATGATCCACCTACAAATGTGAACTGACGTTCAAAAATAAAACATTTGAAAACGGACCATTTTCCACATTTCTGAAGCATGACGTAATGGGGGGGTGTTATCTCTTTTGTCGAAAATCAGCCGTTTTTGCTCGAACATTAAATGCCTCCAAATGGTATTTAATTAACTTCCCGAGCCCCTGAAAGCATGAAAATCACTTTAAACATGCTAATTTTAGCTCTAACACTGATGATCCACCTACAAATGTGAACTGACGTTCAAAAATAAAACATTTGAAAACGGACCATTTTCCACATTTCTGAAGCATGACGTAATGGGGGGGTGTTATCTCTTTTGTCGAAAATCAGCCGTTTTTGCTCGAACATTAAATGCCTCCAAATGGTATTTAATTAACTTCCCGAGCCCCTGGAAGCATGAAAATCACTTTAAACATGCTAATTTTAGCTCTAACACTGATGATCCACCTACAAATGTGAACTGACGTTCAAAAATAAAACATTTGAAAACGAACCATTTTCCACATTTCTAAAGCATGACGTAATGGGGGGGTGTTATCTCTTTTGTCGAAAATCAGCCGTTTTTGCTCGAACATTAAATGCCTCCAAATGGTATTTAATTAACTTCCCGAGCCCCTGGAAGCATGAAAATCACTTTAAACATGCTAATTTTAGCTCTAACACTGATGATCCACCTACAAATGTGAACTGACGTTCAAAAATAAAACATTTGAAAACGGACCATTTTCCACATTTCTGAAGCATGACGTAATGGGGGGGTGTTATCTCTTTTGTCGAAAATCAGCCGTTTTTGCTCGAACATTAAATGCCTCCAAATGGTATTTAATTAACTTCCCGAGCCCCTGGAAGCATGAAAATCACTTTAAACATGCTAATTTTAGCTCTAACACTGATGATCCACCTACAAATGTGAACTGACGTTCAAAAATAAAACATTTGAAAACGGACCATTTTCCACATTTCTGAAGCATGACGTAATGGGGGGGTGTTATCTCTTTTGTCGAAAATCAGCCGTTTTTGCTCGAACATTAAATGCCTCCAAATGGTATTTAATTAACTTCCCGGGGTGAAGAAACCCTTTTTGAGAACTCAGAGTGAGTAAATTGGCCATTTTCATGCACTTTTAACCATTCCATAAATCTTGTGTTTTGGGCCCCTGGAAGCATGAAAATCACTTTAAACATGCTAATTTTAGCTCTAACACTGATGATCCACCTACAAATGTGAACTGACGTTCAAAAATAAAACATTTGAAAACGGACCATTTTCCACATTTCTGAAGCATGACGTAATGGGGGGGTGTTATCTCTTTTGTCGAAAATCAGCCGTTTTTGCTCGAACATTAAATGCCTCCAAATGGTATTTAATTAACTTCCCGAGCCCCTGGAAGCATGAAAATCACTTTAAACATGCTAATTTTAGCTCTAACACTGATGATCCACCTACAAATGTGAACTGACGTTCAAAAATAAAACATTTGAAAACGGACCATTTTCCACATTTCTGAAGCATGACGTAATGGGGGGGTGTTATCTCTTTTGTCGAAAATCAGCCGTTTTTGCTCGAACATTAAATGCCTCCAAATGGTATTTATTTCACTTCCCGAGCCCCTGGAAGCATGAAAATCACTTTAAACATGCTAATTTTAGCTCTAACACTGATGATCCACCTACAAATGTGAACTGACGTTCAAAAATAAAACATTTGAAAACGGACCATTTTCCACATTTCTGAAGCATGACGTAATGGGGGGGTGTTATCTCTTTTGTCGAAAATCAGCCGTTTTTGCTCGAACATTAAATGCCTCCAAATGGTATTTATTTAACTTCCAGGGGTGAAGAAACCCTTTTTGAGAACTCAGAGTGAGTAAATTGGCCATTTTAATGCACTTTTAACCATTCCATAAATCTTGTGTTTTGGGCCCCTGGAAGCATGAAAATCACTTTAAACATGCTAATTTTAGCTCTAACACTGATGATCCACCTACAAATGTGAACTGACGTTCAAAAATAAAACATTTGAAAACGGACCATTTTCCACATTTCTGAAGCATGACGTAATGGGGGGGTGTTATCTCTTTTGTCGAAAATCAGCCGTTTTTGCTCGAACATTAAATGCCTCCAAATGGTATTTAATTAACTTCCCGGGGTGAAGAAACCCTTTTTGAGAACTCAGAGTGAGTAAATTGGCCATTTTCATGCACTTTTAACCATTCCATAAATCTTGTGTTTTGGGCCCCTGGAAGCATGAAAATCACTTTAAACATGCTAATTTTAGCTCTAACACTGATGATCCACCTACAAATGTGAACTGACGTTCAAAAATAAAACATTTGAAAACGGACCATTTTCCACATTTCTGAAGCATGACGTAATGGGGGGGTGTTATCTCTTTTGTCGAAAATCAGCCGTTTTTGCTCGAACATTAAATGCCTCCAAATGGTATTTAATTAACTTCCCGAGCCCCTGGAAGCATGAAAATCACTTTAAACATGCTAATTTTAGCTCTAACACTGATGATCCACCTACAAATGTGAACTGACGTTCAAAAATAAAACATTTGAAAACGGACCATTTTCCACATGTCTGAAGCATGACGTAATGGGGGGATGTTATCTCTTTTGTCGAAAATCAGCCGTTTTTGCTCGAACATTAAATGCCTCCAAATGGTATCTAATTAACTTCCCAGGGTGAAGAAACCCTTTTTGAGAACTCAGAGTGAGTAAATTGGCCATTTTCATGCACTTTTAACCATTCCATAAATCTTGTGTTTTGGGCCCTTGGAAGCATGAAAATCACTTTAAACATGCTAATTTTAGCTCTAACACTGATGATCCACCTACAAATGTGAACTGACATTCAAAAATAAAACATTTGAAAACGGACCATTTTCCACATTTCTGAAGCATGACGTAATGGGGGGGTGTTATCTCTTTTGTCGAAAATCAGCCGTTTTTGCTCGAACATTAAATGCCTCCAAATGGTATTTATTTCACTTCCTGAGCACCTGGAAGCATGAAAATCACTTTAAACATGCTAATTTTAGCTCTAACACTGATGATCCACCTACAAATGTGAACTGACGTTCAAAAATGAAACATTTGAAAACGGACCATTTTCCACATTTCTGAAGCATGACGTAATGGGGGGGTGTTATCTTTTTTGTCGAAAATCAGCCGTTTTTGCTCGAACATTAAATGCCTCCAAATGGTATTTAATTAACTTCCCGAGCCCCTGGAAGCATGAAAATCACTTTAAACATGCTAATTTTAGCTCTAACACTGATGATCCACCTACAAATGTGAACTGACGTTCAAAAATAAAACATTTGAAAACGGACCATTTTCCACATTTCTGAAGCATGACGTAATGGGGGGGTGTTATCTCTTTTGTCGAAAATCAGCCGTTTTTGCTCGAACATTAAATGCCTCCAAATGGTATTTAATTAACTTCCCGGGGTGAAGAAACCCTTTTTGAGAACTCAGAGTGAGTAAATTGGCCATTTTCATGCACTTTTAACCATTCCATAAATCTCGTGTTTTGGGCCCCTGGAAGCATGAAAATCACTTTAAACATGCTATATTTAGCTCTAACACTGATGATCCACCTACAAATGTGAACTGACGTTCAAAAATAAAACATTTGAAAACGGACCATTTTCCACATTTCTGAAGCATGACGTAATGGGGGGGTGTTATCTCTTTTGTCGAAAATCAGCCGTTTTTGCTCGAACATTAAATGCCTCCAAATGGTATTTAATTAACTTCCCGAGCCCCTGAAAGCATGAAAATCACTTTAAACATGCTAATTTTAGCTCTAACACTGATGATCCACCTACAAATGTGAACTGACGTTCAAAAATAAAACATTTGAAAACGGACCATTTTCCACATTTCTGAAGCATGACGTAATGGGGGGGTGTTATCTCTTTTGTCGAAAATCAGCCGTTTTTGCTCGAACATTAAATGCCTCCAAATGGTATTTAATTAACTTCCCGAGCCCCTGGAAGCATGAAAATCACTTTAAACATGCTAATTTTAGCTCTAACACTGATGATCCACCTACAAATGTGAACTGACGTTCAAAAATAAAACATTTGAAAACGAACCATTTTCCACATTTCTGAAGCATGACGTAATGGGGGGGTGTTATCTCTTTTGTCGAAAATCAGCCGTTTTTGCTCGAACATTAAATGCCTCCAAATGGTATTTAATTAACTTCCCGAGCCCCTGGAAGCATGAAAATCACTTTAAACATGCTAATTTTAGCTCTAACACTGATGATCCACCTACAAATGTGAACTGACGTTCAAAAATAAAACATTTGAAAACGGACCATTTTCCACATTTCTGAAGCATGACGTAATGGGGGGGTGTTATCTCTTTTGTCGAAAATCAGCCGTTTTTGCTCGAACATTAAATGCCTCCAAATGGTATTTAATTAACTTCCCGAGCCCCTGGAAGCATGAAAATCACTTTAAACATGCTAATTTTAGCTCTAACACTGATGATCCACCTACAAATGTGAACTGACGTTCAAAAATAAAACATTTGAAAACGGACCATTTTCCACATTTCTGAAGCATGACGTAATGGGGGGGTGTTATCTCTTTTGTCGAAAATCAGCCGTTTTTGCTCGAACATTAAATGCCTCCAAATGGTATTTAATTAACTTCCCGGGGTGAAGAAACCCTTTTTGAGAACTCAGAGTGAGTAAATTGGCCATTTTCATGCACTTTTAACCATTCCATAAATCTTGTGTTTTGGGCCCCTGGAAGCATGAAAATCACTTTAAACATGCTAATTTTAGCTCTAACACTGATGATCCACCTACAAATGTGAACTGACGTTCAAAAATAAAACATTTGAAAACGGACCATTTTCCACATTTCTGAAGCATGACGTAATGGGGGGGTGTTATCTCTTTTGTCGAAAATCAGCCGTTTTTGCTCGAACATTAAATGCCTCCAAATGGTATTTAATTAACTTCCCGAGCCCCTGGAAGCATGAAAATCACTTTAAACATGCTAATTTTAGCTCTAACACTGATGATCCACCTACAAATGTGAACTGACGTTCAAAAATAAAACATTTGAAAACGGACCATTTTCCACATTTCTGAAGCATGACGTAATGGGGGGGTGTTATCTCTTTTGTCGAAAATCAGCCGTTTTTGCTCGAACATTAAATGCCTCCAAATGGTATTTAATTAACTTCCCGAGCCCCTGGAAGCATGAAAATCACTTTAAACATGCTAATTTTAGCTCTAACACTGATGATCCACCTACAAATGTGAACTGACGTTCAAAAATAAAACATTTGAAAACGGACCATTTTCCACATTTCTGAAGCATGACGTAATGGGGGGGTGTTATCTCTTTTGTCGAAAATCAGCCGTTTTTGCTCGAACATTAAATGCCTCCAAATGGTATTTATTTCACTTCCCGAGCCCCTGGAAGCATGAAAATCACTTTAAACATGCTAATTTTAGCTCTAACACTGATGATCCACCTACAAATGTGAACTGACGTTCAAAAATAAAACATTTGAAAACGGACCATTTTCCACATTTCTGAAGCATGACGTAATGGGGGGGTGTTATCTCTTTTGTCGAAAATCAGCCGTTTTTGCTCGAACATTAAATGCCTCCAAATGGTATTTATTTAACTTCCCGGGTGAAGAAACCCTTTTTGAGAACTCAGAGTGAGTAAATTGGCCATTTTAATGCACTTTTAACCATTCCATAAATCTTGTGTTTTGGGCCCCTGGAAGCATGAAAATCACTTTAAACATGCTAATTTTAGCTCTAACACTGATGATCCACCTACAAATGTGAACTGACGTTCAAAAATTAAACATTTGAAAACGGACCATTTTCCACATTTCTGAAGCATGACGTAATGGGGGGGTGTTATCTCTTTTGTCGAAAATCAGCCGTTTTTGCTCAAACATTAAATGCCTCCAAATGGTATTTAATTAACTTCCCGAGCCCCTGGAAGCATGAAAATCACTTTAAACATGCTAATTTTAGCTCTAACACTGATGATCCACCTACAAATGTGAACTGACGTTCAAAAATAAAACATTTGAAAACGGACCATTTTCCACATTTCTGAAGCATGACGTAATGGGGGGGTGTTATCTCTTTTGTCGAAAATCAGCCGTTTTTGCTCGAACATTAAATGCCTCCAAATGGTATTTAATTAACTTCCCGGGGTGAAGAAACCCTTTTTGAGAACTCAGAGTGAGTAAATTGGCCATTTTCATGCACTTTTAACCATTCCATAAATCTTGTGTTTTGGGCCCCTGGAAGCATGAAAATCACTTTAAACATGCTAATTTTAGCTCTAACACTGATGATCCACCTACAAATGTGAACTGACGTTCAAAAATAAAACATTTGAAAACGGACCATTTTCCACATTTCTGAAGCATGACGTAATGGGGGGGTGTTATCTCTTTTGTCGAAAATCAGCCATTTTTGCTCGAACATTAAATGCCTCCAAATGGTATTTAATTAACTTCCCGAGCCCCTGGAAGCATGAAAATCACTTTAAACATGCTAATTTTAGCTCTAACACTGATGATCCACCTACAAATGTGAACTGACGTTCAAAAATAAAACATTTGAAAACGGACCATTTTCCACATTTCTGAAGCATGACGTAATGGGGGGGTGTTATCTCTTTTGTCGAAAATCAGCCGTTTTTGCTCGAACATTAAATGCCTCCAAATGGTATTTATTTCACTTCCCGAGCCCCTGGAAGCATGAAAATCACTTTAAACATGCTAATTTTAGCTCTAACACTGATGATCCACCTACAAATGTGAACTGACGTTCAAAAATAAAACATTTGAAAACGGACCATTTTCCACATTTCTGAAGCATGACGTAATGGGGGGGTGTTATCTCTTTTGTCGAAAATCAGCCGTTTTTGCTCGAACATTAAATGCCTCCAAATGGTATTTATTTAACTTCCAGGGGTGAAGAAACCCTTTTTGAGAACTCAGAGTGAGTAAATTGGCCATTTTAATGCACTTTTAACCATTCCATAAATCTTGTGTTTTGGGCCCCTGGAAGCATGAAAATCACTTTAAACATGCTAATTTTAGCTCTAACACTGATGATCCACCTACAAATGTGAACTGACGTTCAAAAATAAAACATTTGAAAACGGACCATTTTCCACATTTCTGAAGCATGACGTAATGGGGGGGTGTTATCTCTTTTGTCGAAAATCAGCCGTTTTTGCTCGAACATTAAATGCCTCCAAATGGTATTTAATTAACTTCCCGGGGTGAAGAAACCCTTTTTGAGAACTCAGAGTGAGTAAATTGGCCATTTTCATGCACTTTTAACCATTCCATAAATCTTGTGTTTTGGGCCCCTGGAAGCATGAAAATCACTTTAAACATGCTAATTTTAGCTCTAACACTGATGATCCACCTACAAATGTGAACTGACGTTCAAAAATAAAACATTTGAAAACGGACCATTTTCCACATTTCTGAAGCATGACGTAATGGGGGGGTGTTATCTCTTTTGTCGAAAATCAGCCGTTTTTGCTCGAACATTAAATGCCTCCAAATGGTATTTAATTAACTTCCCGAGCCCCTGGAAGCATGAAAATCACTTTAAACATGCTAATTTTAGCTCTAACACTGATGATCCACCTACAAATGTGAACTGACGTTCAAAAATAAAACATTTGAAAACGGACCATTTTCCACATGTCTGAAGCATGACGTAATGGGGGGATGTTATCTCTTTTGTCGAAAATCAGCCGTTTTTGCTCGAACATTAAATGCCTCCAAATGGTATCTAATTAACTTCCCAGGGTGAAGAAACCCTTTTTGAGAACTCAGAGTGAGTAAATTGGCCATTTTCATGCACTTTTAACCATTCCATAAATCTTGTGTTTTGGGCCCTTGGAAGCATGAAAATCACTTTAAACATGCTAATTTTAGCTCTAACACTGATGATCCACCTACAAATGTGAACTGACATTCAAAAATAAAACATTTGAAAACGGACCATTTTCCACATTTCTGAAGCATGACGTAATGGGGGGGTGTTATCTCTTTTGTCGAAAATCAGCCGTTTTTGCTCGAACATTAAATGCCTCCAAATGGTATTTATTTCACTTCCTGAGCACCTGGAAGCATGAAAATCACTTTAAACATGCTAATTTTAGCTCTAACACTGATGATCCACCTACAAATGTGAACTGACGTTCAAAAATGAAACATTTGAAAACGGACCATTTTCCACATTTCTGAAGCATGACGTAATGGGGGGGTGTTATCTTTTTTGTCGAAAATCAGCCGTTTTTGCTCGAACATTAAATGCCTCCAAATGGTATTTAATTAACTTCCCGAGCCCCTGGAAGCATGAAAATCACTTTAAACATGCTAATTTTAGCTCTAACACTGATGATCCACCTACAAATGTGAACTGACGTTCAAAAATAAAACATTTGAAAACGGACCATTTTCCACATTTCTGAAGCATGACGTAATGGGGGGGTGTTATCTCTTTTGTCGAAAATCAGCCGTTTTTGCTCGAACATTAAATGCCTCCAAATGGTATTTAATTAACTTCCCGGGGTGAAGAAACCCTTTTTGAGAACTCAGAGTGAGTAAATTGGCCATTTTCATGCACTTTTAACCATTCCATAAATCTCGTGTTTTGGGCCCCTGGAAGCATGAAAATCACTTTAAACATGCTATATTTAGCTCTAACACTGATGATCCACCTACAAATGTGAACTGACGTTCAAAAATAAAACATTTGAAAACGGACCATTTTCCACATTTCTGAAGCATGACGTAATGGGGGGGTGTTATCTCTTTTGTCGAAAATCAGCCGTTTTTGCTCGAACATTAAATGCCTCCAAATGGTATTTAATTAACTTCCCGAGCCCCTGAAAGCATGAGAATCACTTTAAACATGCTAATTTTAGCTCTAACACTGATGATCCACCTACAAATGTGAACTGACGTTCAAAAATAAAACATTTGAAAACGGACCATTTTCCACATTTCTGAAGCATGACGTAATGGGGGGGTGTTATCTCTTTTGTCGAAAATCAGCCGTTTTTGCTCGAACATTAAATGCCTCCAAATGGTATTTAATTAACTTCCCGAGCCCCTGGAAGCATGAAAATCACTTTAAACATGCTAATTTTAGCTCTAACACTGATGATCCACCTACAAATGTGAACTGACGTTCAAAAATAAAACATTTGAAAACGAACCATTTTCCACATTTCTGAAGCATGACGTAATGGGGGGGTGTTATCTCTTTTGTCGAAAATCAGCCGTTTTTGCTCGAACATTAAATGCCTCCAAATGGTATTTAATTAACTTCCCGAGCCCCTGGAAGCATGAAAATCACTTTAAACATGCTAATTTTAGCTCTAACACTGATGATCCACCTACAAATGTGAACTGACGTTCAAAAATAAAACATTTGAAAACGGACCATTTTCCACATTTCTGAAGCATGACGTAATGGGGGGTGTTATCTCTTTTGTCGAAAATCAGCCGTTTTTGCTCGAACATTAAATGCCTCCAAATGGTATTTAATTAACTTCCCGAGCCCCTGGAAGCATGAAAATCACTTTAAACATGCTAATTTTAGCTCTAACACTGATGATCCACCTACAAATGTGAACTGACGTTCAAAAATAAAACATTTGAAAACGGACCATTTTCCACATTTCTGAAGCATGACGTAATGGGGGGGTGTTATCTCTTTTGTCGAAAATCAGCCGTTTTTGCTCGAACATTAAATGCCTCCAAATGGTATTTAATTAACTTCCCGGGGTGAAGAAACCCTTTTTGAGAACTCAGAGTGAGTAAATTGGCCATTTTCATGCACTTTTAACCATTCCATAAATCTTGTGTTTTGGGCCCCTGGAAGCATGAAAATCACTTTAAACATGCTAATTTTAGCTCTAACACTGATGATCCACCTACAAATGTGAACTGACGTTCAAAAATAAAACATTTGAAAACGGACCATTTTCCACATTTCTGAAGCATGACGTAATGGGGGGGGTGTTATCTCTTTTGTCGAAAATCAGCCGTTTTTGCTCGAACATTAAATGCCTCCAAATGGTATTTAATTAACTTCCCGAGCCCCTGGAAGCATGAAAATCACTTTAAACATGCTAATTTTAGCTCTAACACTGATGATCCACCTACAAATGTGAACTGACGTTCAAAAATAAAACATTTGAAAACGGACCATTTTCCACATTTCTGAAGCATGACGTAATGGGGGGGTGTTATCTCTTTTGTCGAAAATCAGCCATTTTTGCTCGAACATTAAATGCCTCCAAATGGTATTTAATTAACTTCCCGGGGTGAAGAAACCCTTTTTGAGAACTCAGAGTGAGTAAATTGGCCATTTTCATGCACTTTTAACCATTCCATAAATCTTGTGTTTTGGGCCCTTGGAAGCATGAAAATCACTTTAAACATGCTAATTTTAGCTCTAACACTGATGATCCACCTACAAATGTGAACTGACGTTCAAAAATAAAACATTTGAAAACGGACCATTTTCCACATTTCTGAAGCATGACGTAATGGGGGGGTGTTATCTCTTTTGTCGAAAATCAGCCGTTTTTGCTCGAACATTAAATGCCTCCAAATGGTATTTATTTCACTTCCTGAGCCCCTTGAAGCATGAAAATCACTTTAAACATGCTAATTTTAGCTCTAACACTGATGATCCACCTACAAATGTGAACTGACGTTCAAAAATAAAACATTTGAAAACGGACCATTTTCCACATTTCTGAAGCATGACGTAATGGGGGGGTGTTATCTCTTTTGTCGAAAATCAGCCGTTTTTGCTCGAACATTAAATGCCTCCAAATGGTATTTAATTAACTTCCCGAGCCCCTGGAAGCATGAAAATCACTTTAAACATGCTAATTTTAGCTCTAACACTGATGATCCACCTACAAATGTGAACTGACGTTCAAAAATAAAACATTTGAAAACGGACCATTTTCCACATTTCTGAAGCATGACGTAATGGGGGGGTGTTATCTCTTTTGTCGAAAATCAGCCGTTTTTGCTCGAACATTAAATGCCTCCAAATGGTATTTATTTCACTTCCCGAGCCCCTGGAAGCATGAAAATCACTTTAAACATGCTAATTTTAGCTCTAACACTGATGATCCACCTACAAATGTGAACTGACGTTCAAAAATAAAACATTTGAAAACGGACCATTTTCCACATTTCTGAAGCATGACGTAATGGGGGGGTGTTATCTCTTTTGTCGAAAATCAGCCGTTTTTGCTCGAACATTAAATGCCTCCAAATGGTATTTAATTAACTTCCCGGGGTGAAGAAACCCTTTTTGAGAACTCAGAGTGAGTAAATTGGCCATTTTCATGCACTTTTAACCATTCCATAAATCTTGTGTTTTGGGCCCCTGGAAGCATGAAAATCACTTTAAACATGCTAATTTTAGCTCTAACACTGATGATCCACCTACAAATGTGAACTGACGTTCAAAAATAAAACATTTGAAAACGGACCATTTTCCACATTTCTGAAGCATGACGTAATGGGGGGGTGTTATCTCTTTTGTCGAAAATCAGCCGTTTTTGCTCGAACATTAAATGCCTCCAAATGGTATTTAATTAACTTCCCGAGCCCCTGGAAGCATGAAAATCACTTTAAACATGCTAATTTTAGCTCTAACACTGATGATCCACCTACAAATGTGAACTGACGTTCAAAAATAAAACATTTGAAAACGGACCATTTTCCACATTTCTGAAGCATGACGTAATGGGGGGGTGTTATCTCTTTTGTCGAAAATCAGCCGTTTTTGCTCGAACATTAAATGCCTCCAAATGGTATTTAATTAACTTCCCGAGCCCCTGGAAGCATGAAAATCACTTTAAACATGCTAATTTTAGCTCTAACACTGATGATCCACCTACAAATGTGAACTGACGTTCAAAAATAAAACATTTGAAAACGGACCATTTTCCACATTTCTGAAGCATGACGTAATGGGGGGGTGTTATCTCTTTTGTCGAAAATCAGCCGTTTTTGCTCGAACATTAAATGCCTCCAAATGGTATTTAATTAACTTCCCGGGGTGAAGAAACCCTTTTTGAGAACTCAGAGTGAGTAAATTGGCCATTTTCATGCACTTTTAACCATTCCATAAATCTTGTGTTTTGGGCCCTTGGAAGCATGAAAATCACTTTAAACATGCTAATTTTAGCTCTAACACTGATGATCCACCTACAAATGTGAACTGACGTTCAAAAATAAAACATTTGAAAACGGACCATTTTCCACATTTCTGAAGCATGACGTAATGGGGGGGTGTTATCTCTTTTGTCGAAAATCAGCCGTTTTTGCTCGAACATTAAATGCCTCCAAATGGTATTTATTTCACTTCCTGAGCCCCTTGAAGCATGAAAATCACTTTAAACATGCTAATTTTAGCTCTAACACTGATGATCCACCTACAAATGTGAACTGACGTTCAAAAATAAAACATTTGAAAACGGACCATTTTCCACATTTCTGAAGCATGACGTAATGGGGGGGTGTTATCTCTTTTGTCGAAAATCAGCCGTTTTTGCTCGAACATTAAATGCCTCCAAATGGTATTTAATTAACTTCCCGAGCCCCTGGAAGCATGAAAATCACTTTAAACATGCTAATTTTAGCTCTAACACTGATGATCCACCTACAAATGTGAACTGACGTTCAAAAATAAAACATTTGAAAACGGACCATTTTCCACATTTCTGAAGCATGACGTAATGGGGGGGTGTTATCTCTTTTGTCGAAAATCAGCCGTTTTTGCTCGAACATTAAATGCCTCCAAATGGTATTTATTTCACTTCCCGAGCCCCTGGAAGCATGAAAATCACTTTAAACATGCTAATTTTAGCTCTAACACTGATGATCCACCTACAAATGTGAACTGACGTTCAAAAATAAAACATTTGAAAACGGACCATTTTCCACATTTCTGAAGCATGACGTAATGGGGGGGTGTTATCTCTTTTGTCGAAAATCAGCCGTTTTTGCTCGAACATTAAATGCCTCCAAATGGTATTTATTTAACTTCCCGGGGTGAAGAAACCCTTTTTGAGAACTCAGAGTGAGTAAATTGGCCATTTTAATGCACTTTTAACCATTCCATAAATCTTGTGTTTTGGGCCCCTGGAAGCATGAAAATCACTTTAAACATGCTAATTTTAGCTCTAACACTGATGATCCACCTACAAATGTGAACTGACGTTCAAAAATTAAACATTTGAAAACGGACCATTTTCCACATTTCTGAAGCATGACGTAATGGGGGGGTGTTATCTCTTTTGTCGAAAATCAGCCGTTTTTGCTCAAACATTAAATGCCTCCAAATGGTATTTAATTAACTTCCCGAGCCCCTGGAAGCATGAAAATCACTTTAAACATGCTAATTTTAGCTCTAACACTGATGATCCACCTACAAATGTAAACTGACGTTCAAAAATAAAACATTTGAAAACGGACCATTTTCCACATTTCTGAAGCATGACGTAATGGGGGGGTGTTATCTCTTTTGTCGAAAATCAGCCGTTTTTGCTCGAACATTAAATGCCTCCAAATGGTATTTAATTAACTTCCCGGGGTGAAGAAACCCTTTTTGAGAACTCAGAGTGAGTAAATTGGCCATTTTCATGCACTTTTAACCATTCCATAAATCTTGTGTTTTGGGCCCCTGGAAGCATGAAAATCACTTTAAACATGCTAATTTTAGCTCTAACACTGATGATCCACCTACAAATGTGAACTGACGTTCAAAAATAAAACATTTGAAAACGGACCATTTTCCACATTTCTGAAGCATGACGTAATGGGGGGGTGTTACCTCTTTTGTCGAAAATCAGGCGTTTTTGCTCGAACATTAAATGCCTCCAAATGGTATTTAATTAACTTCCCGAGCCCCTGGAAGCATGAAAATCACTTTAAACATGCTAATTTTAGCTCTAACACTGATGATCCACTTAAAAATGTGAACTGACGTTCAAAAATAAAACATTTGAAAACGGACCATTTTCCACATTTCTGAAGCATGAAGTAATGGGGGGGTGTTATCTCTTTTGTCGAAAATCAGCCGTTTTTGCTCGAACATTAAATGCCTCCAAATGGTATTTAATTAACTTCCCGGGGTGAAGAAACCCTTTTTGAGAACTCAGAGTGAGTAAATTGGCCATTTTCATGCACTTTTAACCATTCCATAAATCTTGTGTTTTGGGCCCTTGGAAGCATGAAAATCACTTTAAACATGCTAATTTTAGCTCTAACACTGATGATCCACCTACAAATGTGAACTGACGTTCAAAAATAAAACATTTGAAAACGGACCATTTTCCACATTTCTGAAGCATGACGTAATGGGGGGGTGTTATCTCTTTTGTCGAAAATCAGCCGTTTTTGCTCGAACATTAAATGCCTCCAAATGGTATTTATTTCACTTCCTGAGCCCCTTGAAGCATGAAAATCACTTTAAACATGCTAATTTTAGCTCTAACACTGATGATCCACCTACAAATGTGAACTGACGTTCAAAAATAAAACATTTGAAAACGGACCATTTTCCACATTTCTGAAGCATGACGTAATGGGGGGGTGTTATCTCTTTTGTCGAAAATCAGCCGTTTTTGCTCGAACATTAAATGCCTCCAAATGGTATTTAATTAACTTCCCGAGCCCCTGGAAGCATGAAAATCACTTTAAACATGCTAATTTTAGCTCTAACACTGATGATCCACCTACAAATGTGAACTGACGTTCAAAAATAAAACATTTGAAAACGGACCATTTTCCACATTTCTGAAGCATGACGTAATGGGGGGGTGTTATCTCTTTTGTCGAAAATCAGCCGTTTTTGCTTGAACATTAAATGCCTCCAAATGGTATTTATTTCACTTCCCGGGGTAAAGAAACCCTTTTTGAGAACTCAGAGTGAGTAAATTGGCCATTTTCATGCACTTTTAACCATTCCATAAATCTTGTGTTTTGGGCCCTTGGAAGCATGAAAATCACTTTAAACATGCTAATTTTAGCTCTAACACTGATGATCCACCTACAAATGTGAACTGACGTTCAAAAATAAAACATTTGAAAACGGACCATTTTCCACATTTCTGAAGCATGACGTAATGGGGGGGTGTTATCTCTTTTGTCAAAAATCAGCCGTTTTTGCTCGAACATTAAATGCCTCCAAATGGTATTTATTTCACTTCCTGAGCCCCCTGAAGCATGAAAATCACTTTAAACATGCTAATTTTAGCTCTAACACTGATGATCCACCTACAAATGTGAACTGACGTTCAAAAATAAAACATTTGAAAACGGACCATTTTCCACATTTCTGAAGCATGACGTAATGGGGGGGTGTTATCTCTTTTGTCGAAAATCAGCCGTTTTTGCTCGAACATTAAATGCCTCCAAATGGTATTTAATTAACTTCCCGAGCCCCTGGAAGCATGAAAATCACTTTAAACATGCTAATTTTAGCTCTAACACTGATGATCCACCTACAAATGTGAACTGACGTTCAAAAATAAAACATTTGAAAACGGACCATTTTCCACATTTCTGAAGCATGACGTAATGGGGGGGTGTTATCTCTTTTGTCGAAAATCAGCCGTTTTTGCTTGAACATTAAATGCCTCCAAATGGTATTTATTTCACTTCCCGGGGTGAAGAAACCCTTTTTGAGAACTCAGAGTGAGTAAATTGGCCATTTTCATGACCTTTTAACCATTCCATAAATCTTGTGTTTTGGGCCCCTGGAAGCATGAAAATCACTTTAAACATGCTAATTTTAGCTCTAACACTGATGATCCACCTACAAATGTGAACTGACGTTCAAAAATAAAACATTTGAAAACGGACCATTTTCCACATTTCTGAAGCATGACGTAATGGGGGGGTGTTATCTCTTTTGTCGAAAATCAGCCGTTTTTGCTCGAACATTAAATGCCTCCAAATGGTATTTAATTAACTTCCCGAGCCCCTGGAAGCATGAAAATCACTTTAAACATGCTAATTTTAGCTCTAACACTGATGATCCACCTACAAATGCGAACTGACGTTCAAAAATAAAACATTTGAAAACGGACCATTTTCCACATTTCTGAAGCATGACGTAATGGGGGGTGTTATCTCTTTTGTCGAAAATCAGCCGTTTTTGCTCGAACATTAAATGCCTCCAAATGGTATTTAATTAACTTCCCGGGGTGAAGAAACCCTTTTTGAGAACTCAGAGTGAGTAAATTGGCCATTTTCATGCACTTTTAACCATTCCATAAATCTTGTGTTTTGGGCCCCTGGAAGCATGAAAATCACTTTAAACATGCTAATTTTAGCTCTAACACTGATGATCCACCTACAAATGTGAACTGACGTTCAAAAATAAAACATTTGAAAACGGACCATTTTCCACATTTCTGAAGCATGACGTAATGGGGGGGTGTTATCTCTTTTGTCGAAAATCAGCCGTTTTTGCTCGAACATTAAATGCCTCCAAATGGTATTTAATTAACTTCCCGAGCCCCTGGAAGCATGAAAATCACTTTAAACATGCTAATTTTAGCTCTAACACTGATGATCCACCTACAAATGTGAACTGACGTTCAAAAATAAAACATTTGAAAACGGACCATTTTCCACATTTCTGAAGCATGACGTAATGGGGGGGTGTTATCTCTTTTGTCGAAAATCAGCCGTTTTTGCTCGAACATTAAATGCCTCCAAATGGTATTTATTTCACTTCCCGAGCCCCTGGAAGCATGAAAATCACTTTAAACATGCTAATTTTAGCTCTAACACTGATGATCCACCTACAAATGTGAACTGACGTTCAAAAATAAAACATTTGAAAACGGACCATTTTCCACATTTCTGAAGCATGACGTAATGGGGGGGTGTTATCTCTTTTGTCGAAAATCAGCCGTTTTTGCTCGAACATTAAATGCCTCCAAATGGTATTTATTTAACTTCCCGGGGTGAAGAAACCCTTTTTGAGAACTCAGAGTGAGTAAATTGGCCATTTTAATGCACTTTTAACCATTCCATAAATCTTGTGTTTTGGGCCCCTGGAAGCATGAAAATCACTTTAAACATGCTAATTTTAGCTCTAACACTGATGATCCACCTACAAATGTGAACTGACGTTCAAAAATTAAACATTTGAAAACGGACCATTTTCCACATTTCTGAAGCATGACGTAATGGGGGGGTGTTATCTCTTTTGTCGAAAATCAGCCGTTTTTGCTCAAACATTAAATGCCTCCAAATGGTATTTAATTAACTTCCCGAGCCCCTGGAAGCATGAAAATCACTTTAAACATGCTAATTTTAGCTCTAACACTGATGATCCACCTACAAATGTGAACTGACGTTCAAAAATAAAACATTTGAAAACGGACCATTTTCCACATTTCTGAAGCATGACGTAATGGGGGGGTGTTATCTCTTTTGTCGAAAATCAGCCGTTTTTGCTCGAACATTAAATGCCTCCAAATGGTATTTAATTAACTTCCCGGGGTGAAGAAACCCTTTTTGAGAACTCAGAGTGAGTAAATTGGCCATTTTCATGCACTTTTAACCATTCCATAAATCTTGTGTTTTGGGCCCCTGGAAGCATGAAAATCACTTTAAACATGCTAATTTTAGCTCTAACACTGATGATCCACCTACAAATGTGAACTGACGTTCAAAAATAAAACATTTGAAAACGGACCATTTTCCACATTTCTGAAGCATGACGTAATGGGGGGGTGTTATCTCTTTTGTCGAAAATCAGGCGTTTTTGCTCGAACATTAAATGCCTCCAAATGGTATTTAATTAACTTCCCGAGCCCCTGGAAGCATGAAAATCACTTTAAACATGCTAATTTTAGCTCTAACACTGATGATCCACTTACAAATGTGAACTGACGTTCAAAAATAAAACATTTGAAAACGGACCATTTTCCACATTTCTGAAGCATGACGTAATGGGGGGGTGTTATCTCTTTTGTCGAAAATCAGCCGTTTTTGCTCGAACATTAAATGCCTCCAAATGGTATTTAATTAACTTCCCGGGGTGAAGAAACCTTTTTGAGAACTCAGAGTGAGTAAATTGGCCATTTTCATGCACTTTTAACCATTCCATAAATCTTGTGTTTTGGGCCCTTGGAAGCATGAAAATCACTTTAAACATGCTAATTTTAGCTCTAACACTGATGATCCACCTACAAATGTGAACTGACGTTCAAAAATAAAACATTTGAAAACGGACCATTTTCCACATTTCTGAAGCATGACGTAATGGGGGGGTGTTATCTCTTTTGTCGAAAATCAGCCGTTTTTGCTCGAACATTAAATGCCTCCAAATGGTATTTATTTCACTTCCTGAGCCCCTTGAAGCATGAAAATCACTTTAAACATGCTAATTTTAGCTCTAACACTGATGATCCACCTACAAATGTGAACTGACGTTCAAAAATAAAACATTTGAAAACTGACCATTTTCCACATTTCTGAAGCATGACGTAATGGGGGGGTGTTATCTCTTTTGTCGAAAATCAGCCGTTTTTGCTCGAACATTAAATGCCTCCAAATGGTATTTAATTAACTTCCCGAGCCCCTGGAAGCATGAAAAGCACTTTAAACATGCTAATTTTAGCTCTAACACTGATGATCCACCTACAAATGTGAACTGACGTTCAAAAATAAAACATTTGAAAACGGACCATTTTCCACATTTCTGAAGCATGACGTAATGGGGGGGTGTTATCTCTTTTGTCGAAAATCAGCCGTTTTTGCTTGAACATTAAATGCCTCCAAATGGTATTTATTTCACTTCCCGGGGTGAAGAAACCCTTTTTGAGAACTCAGAGTGAGTAAATTGGCCATTTTCATGCACTTTTAACCATTCCATTAATCTTGTGTTTTGGGCCCCTGGAAGCATGAAAATCACTTTAAACATGCTAATTTTAGCTCTAACACTGATGATCCACCTACAAATGTGAACTGACGTTCAAAAATAAAACATTTGAAAACGGACCATTTTCCACATTTCTGAAGCATGACGTAATGGGGGGGGGTTATCTCTTTTGTCGAAAATCAGCCGTTTTTGCTCGAACATTAAATGCCTCCAAATGGTATTTAATTAACTTCCCGGGGTGAAGAAACCCTTTTTGAGAACTCAGAGTGAGTAAATTGGCCATTTTCATGCACTTTTAACCATTCCATAAATCTTGTGTTTTGGGCCCCTGGAAGCATGAAAATCACTTTAAACATGCTAATTTTAGCTCTAACACTGATGATCCACCTACAAATGTGAACTGACGTTCAAAAATAAAACATTTGAAAACGGACCATTTTCCACATTTCTGAAGCATGACGTAATGGGGGGGTGTTATCTCTTTTGTCGAAAATCAGCCGTTTTTGCTCGAACATTAAATGCCTCCAAATGGTATTTAATTAACTTCCCGAGCCCCTGGAAGCATGAAAATCACTTTAAACATGCTAATTTTAGCTCTAACACTGATGATCCACCTACAAATGTGAACTGACGTTCAAAAATAAAACATTTGAAAACGGACCATTTTCCACATTTCTGAAGCATGACGTAATGGGGGGTGTTATCTCTTTTGTCGAAAATCAGCCGTTTTTGCTCGAACATTAAATGCCTCCAAATGGTATTTAATTAACTTCCCGGGGTGAAGAAACCCTTTTTGAGAACTCAGAGTGAGTAAATTGGCCATTTTCATGCACTTTTAACCATTCCATAAATCTTGTGTTTTGGGCCCCTGGAAGCATGAAAATCACTTTAAACATGCTAATTTTAGCTCTAACACTGATGATCCACCTACAAATGTGAACTGACGTTCAAAAATAAAACATTTGAAAACGGACCATTTTCCACATTTCTGAAGCATGACGTAATGGGGGGGTGTTATCTCTTTTGTCGAAAATCAGCCGTTTTTGCTCGAACATTAAATGCCTCCAAATGGTATTTATTTCACTTCCCGGGGTGAAGAAACCCTTTTTGAGAACTCAGAGTGAGTAAATTGGCCATTTTCATGCACTTTTAACCATTCCATTAATCTTGTGTTTTGGGCCCCTGGAAGCATGAAAATCACATTAAACATGCTAATTTTAGCTCTAACACTGATGATCCACCTACAAATGTGAACTGACGTTCAAAAATAAAACATTTGAAAACGGACCATTTTCCACATTTCTGAAGCATGACGTAATGGGGGGGTGTTATCTCTTTTGTCGAAAATCAGCCGTTTTTGCTCGAACATTAAATGCCTCCAAATGGTATTTATTTCACTTCCCGAGCCCCTGGAAGCATGAAAATCACTTTAAACATGCTAATTTTAGCTCTAACACTGATGATCCACCTACAAATGTGAACTGACGTTCAAAAATAAAACATTTGAAAACGGACCATTTTCCACATTTCTGAAGCATGACGTAATGGGGGGGTGTTATCTCTTTTGTCGAAAATCAGCCGTTTTTGCTCGAACATTAAATGCCTCCAAATGGTATTTAATTAACTTCCCGGGCCCCTGGAAGCATGAAAATCACTTTAAACATGCTAATTTTACCTCTAACACTGATGATCCACCTACAAATGTGAACTGACGTTCAAAAATAAAACATTTGAAAACGGACCATTTTCCACATTTCTGAAGCATGACGTAATGGGGGGGGGTTATCTCTTTTGTCGAAAATCAGCCGTTTTTGCTCGAACATTAAATGCCTCCAAATGGTATTTAATTAACTTCCCGGGGTGAAGAAACCCTTTTTGAGAACTCAGAGTGAGTAAATTGGCCATTTTCATGCACTTTTAACCATTCCATAAATCTTGTGTTTTGGGCCCCTGGAAGCATGAAAATCACTTTAAACATGCTAATTTTAGCTCTAACACTGATGATCCACCTACAAATGTGAACTGACGTTCAAAAATAAAACATTTGAAAACGGACCATTTTCCACATTTCTGAAGCATGACGTAATGGGGGGGTGTTATCTCTTTTGTCGAAAATCAGCCGTTTTTGCTCGAACATTAAATGCCTCCAAATGGTATTTAATTAACTTCCCGAGCCCCTGGAAGCATGAAAATCACTTTAAACATGCTAATTTTAGCTCTAACACTGATGATCCACCTACAAATGTGAACTGACGTTCAAAAATAAAACATTTGAAAACGGACCATTTTCCACATTTCTGAAGCATGACGTAATGGGGGGTGTTATCTCTTTTGTCGAAAATCAGCCGTTTTTGCTCGAACATTAAATGCCTCCAAATGGTATTTAATTAACTTCCCGGGGTGAAGAAACCCTTTTTGAGAACTCAGAGTGAGTAAATTGGCCATTTTCATGCACTTTTAACCATTCCATAAATCTTGTGTTTTGGGCCCCTGGAAGCATGAAAATCACTTTAAACATGCTAATTTTAGCTCTAACACTGATGATCCACCTACAAATGTGAACTGACGTTCAAAAATAAAACATTTGAAAACGGACCATTTTCCACATTTCTGAAGCATGACGTAATGGGGGGGGGGTTATCTCTTTTGTCGAAAATCAGCCGTTTTTGCTCGAACATTAAATGCCTCCAAATGGTATTTAATTAACTTCCCGGGGTGAAGAAACCCTTTTTGAGAACTCAGAGTGAGTAAATTGGCCATTTTCATGCACTTTTAACCATTCCATAAATCTTGTGTTTTGGGCCCCTGGAAGCATGAAAATCACTTTAAACATGCTAATTTTAGCTCTAACACTGATGATCCACCTACAAATGTGAACTGACGTTCAAAAATAAAACATTTGAAAACGGACCATTTTCCACATTTCTGAAGCATGACGTAATGGGGGGGTGTTATCTCTTTTGTCGAAAATCAGCCGTTTTTGCTCGAACATTAAATGCCTCCAAATGGTATTTAATTAACTTCCCGAGCCCCTGGAAGCATGAAAATCACTTTAAACATGCTAATTTTAGCTCTAACACTGATGATCCACCTACAAATGTGAACTGACGTTCAAAAATAAAACATTTGAAAACGGACCATTTTCCACATTTCTGAAGCATGACGTAATGGGGGGTGTTATCTCTTTTGTCGAAAATCAGCCGTTTTTGCTCGAACATTAAATGCCTCCAAATGGTATTTAATTAACTTCCCGGGGTGAAGAAACCCTTTTTGAGAACTCAGAGTGAGTAAATTGGCCATTTTCATGCACTTTTAACCATTCCATAAATCTTGTGTTTTGGGCCCCTGGAAGCATGAAAATCACTTTAAACATGCTAATTTTAGCTCTAACACTGATGATCCACCTACAAATGTGAACTGACGTTCAAAAATAAAACATTTGAAAACGGACCATTTTCCACATTTCTGAAGCATGACGTAATGGGGGGGTGTTATCTCTTTTGTCGAAAATCAGCCGTTTTTGCTCGAACATTAAATGCCTCCAAATGGTATTTATTTCACTTCCCGGGGTGAAGAAACCCTTTTTGAGAACTCAGAGTGAGTAAATTGGCCATTTTCATGCACTTTTAACCATTCCATTAATCTTGTGTTTTGGGCCCCTGGAAGCATGAAAATCACATTAAACATGCTAATTTTAGCTCTAACACTGATGATCCACCTACAAATGTGAACTGACGTTCAAAAATAAAACATTTGAAAACGGACCATTTTCCACATTTCTGAAGCATGACGTAATGGGGGGGTGTTATCTCTTTTGTCGAAAATCAGCCGTTTTTGCTCGAACATTAAATGCCTCCAAATGGTATTTATTTCACTTCCCGAGCCCCTGGAAGCATGAAAATCACTTTAAACATGCTAATTTTAGCTCTAACACTGATGATCCACCTACAAATGTGAACTGACGTTCAAAAATAAAACATTTGAAAACGGACCATTTTCCACATTTCTGAAGCATGACGTAATGGGGGGGTGTTATCTCTTTTGTCGAAAATCAGCCGTTTTTGCTCGAACATTAAATGCCTCCAAATGGTATTTAATTAACTTCCCGGGCCCCTGGAAGCATGAAAATCACTTTAAACATGCTAATTTTACCTCTAACACTGATGATCCACCTACAAATGTGAACTGACGTTCAAAAATAAAACATTTGAAAACGGACCATTTTCCACATTTCTGAAGCATGACGTAATGGGGGGGTGTTATCTCTTTTGTCGAAAATCAGCCGTTTTTGCTCGAACATTAAATGCCTCCAAATGGTATTTAATTAACTTCCCGGGGTGAAGAAACCCTTTTTGAGAACTCAGAGTGAGTAAATTGGCCATTTTCATGCACTTTTAACCATTCCATAAATCTTGTGTTTTGGGCCCCTGGAAGCATGAAAATAACTTTAAACATGCTAATTTTAGCTCTAACACTGATGATCCACCTACAAATGTGAACTGACGTTCAAAAATAAAACATTTGAAAACGGACCATTTTCCACATTTCTGAAGCATGACGTAATGGGGGGGTGTTATCTCTTTTGTCGAAAATCAGCCGTTTTTGCTCGAACATTAAATGCCTCCAAATGGTATTTAATTAACTTCCCGAGCCCCTGGAAGCATGAAAATCACTTTAAACATGCTAATTTTAGCTCTAACACTGATGATCCACCTACAAATGTGAACTGACGTTCAAAAATAAAACATTTGAAAACGGACCATTTTCCACATTTCTGAAGCATGACGTAATGGGGGGGTGTTATCTCTTTTGTCGAAAATCAGCCGTTTTTGCTCGAACATTAAATGCCTCCAAATGGTATTTAATTAACTTCCCGGGGTGAAGAAACCCTTTTTGAGAACTCAGAGTGAGTAAATTGGCCATTTTCATGCACTTTTAACCATTCCATAAATCTTGTGTTTTGGGCCCCTGGAAGCATGAAAATCACTTTAAACATGCTAATTTTAGCTCTAACACTGATGATCCACCTACAAATGTGAACTGACGTTCAAAAATAAAACATTTGAAAACGGACCATTTTCCACATTTCTGAAGCATGACGTAATGGGGGGGTGTTATCTCTTTTGTCGAAAATCAGCCGTTTTTGCTCGAACATTAAATGCCTCCAAATGGTATTTATTTCACTTCCCGAGCCCCTGGAAGCATGAAAATCACTTTAAACATGCTAATTTTAGCTCTAACACTGATGATCCACCTACAAATGTGAACTGACGTTCAAAAATAAAACATTTGAAAACGGACCATTTTCCACATTTCTGAAGCATGACGTAATGGGGGGGTGTTATCTCTTTTGTCGAAAATCAGCCGTTTTTGCTCGAACATTAATGGAAAGGGGCGACCACTCGGTCCCCCCGAACGTATGGCAGAGTACCACGATCCCCCCGGGAAGCCATCTTGGGCGGGAGGCGAGTCTCGGCTGGTATGCCTGAAGCGGCGTAGCCGGGGCGCGCCTTTTCCCGCCCTAGAGTGGGTTGGCCTAGACACTGACGCAGCGGGCCACGCCCTAGGGGCAGGCGGGGGCGGGTTTACGCCCGCCCTGAAGACGGATAAAAGGAGAAGCAAGATCCAAAGGCATCCTCTTGTTCCTGTGCTCTGAAGCTGCACCTCCTCGCTGCACGTGAGCTCAAGACGGAACGAAGAGCCAATTTTGAGCGTTGTAATCGTTCTTGTTTGTTTTACAGATACTCTGTTGGAGAATGCCGAAGAAGGCGGGAAAGCGCATGACTACCGAACAGATGCTGCGTGTTCTCATGAAGGAGATGACCGAACTAAAGAGGCGAGTGGATAAGAACGAGGAAGGGGGACCAAAACGTCCTTTGGCGGGAGCAGCCCCGGGAGGGAAAAACAAGAGGCCCAGGAGGGGAGCAGCGGGAGAAGACATCCCGGGTCCCAGTGCCCCGCTCGAGGCACCAACTCCCGTGCCGAAGGAAGGGAATCCGATTCCCGTTGTGGTCACCCCCGTGTCCGAGGAAGATATGCCGCCCGAGCTGGCAGCACAATTGGCAGCGTGGTTGGGGAAAGGTAAAGAGGGCGCCACGGCTGTCGACGCACAGGAGCTAATGAAGCAACTGCGTGAGTCACGGGAAGCAGCGAAGGTGTCCACGCCGGCTGCAGCAGTAGAGAAGCCGCAGGGGACGGGTTCAGTAGCAGAGACAACGTCCGGTGCAGGTAAGCGGCCATTGCCGATTGCGAGGGATGAGTCGGCACCCTCTCGTAGGGAAAAATTGGGTCAGCATGTTCCTTTGGCTATTAAGGAAAAGATATGGGCAGGGGAGTACGTAAACATATTCTCGTTGCTTACTGATCACTATGAGATGGAGCATGTCAAGGGCCAGAAGGAGCTCATGCATCCGAGTGTTTGGCGCGCAAAAATGGCCGCCTTTAAGGTAAATGAAAACATTGGCAATTGGGGCCAAGCGTGGGGGGTTTTTACATCGATCTTGGGGGAGCGAAGGCCCGATTTGTTACCCGAATTGCCGATTTATCAAGCACGAATCATGGGGTACTCGGTATCACACGAGGGTAATCATTGGTTCTGCTATGATAATCTGTTTAGAAAAGCTAAAGAGCACGATAAAAACTTAACATGGGATTGTTATGATTCTGTGTCATGGTCCAAAATGAAGGAGACTGGTATGTTAAAAGTGCCATTAGTGGGGAGTGTCGTCGGCGAGTCTTCCCGCCAGTATGCGGGGACGCCCTTTCGGTCAGGTGCGGGTACAGACAATTACTCGAAGCCTGCCGGTAACACAGGAAAAAGGGGGGTTTGTTGGAACTTCAACAGGGGTAAATGTACTAGGCCCCAGGGATCATGCAAATTTAGACATGAATGTAGTGGGTGTGGGCAATCATCCCATCCTGAGTCCACGTGCAGAGCCAAAACGGGTGATAACGGGGGTAGAGGAGGCGCCAAACAGGTCTAACATAGTCCGAGGGGCGCCTTTACCTACCCCGATTGATACCTTGGCAATGATTCCTTGGCTCAGTGAATACCCGGATCGTGCTTCTGCTGGGGTGTTGCGGAACGGGTTTTCTTATGGTTTCCGCATCCCAGTGGGGGACTTTCAGGGTGCATCGAAATGTAAAAATCAGCTATCGGTCTTTCAGCATACGACTGTGGTACAGAATAAGATCAGGAAGGAGGTGGCTCGAGGTCGAGTCGCCGGTCCGTTTAGTGTACCACCGGTTCCTAATTTTGTTTGTTCCCCGTTAGGTGTGGTCCCAAAGAAGGACCCGGGTGAGTTTCGGCTGATACATAATTTGTCAGCCCCACGTGGTCTCTCCGTCAATGAAGCGATAGACCCGTAAGTGTGTTCGGTGCGGTACGCATCATTCGATGAGGCCGTAGCCATTTTGAATCGCCTGGGGCCCGGGGCGCTGATGGCTAAATCGGATATCGAGTCAGCGTTCCGGTTGCTCCCGGTACATCCAGACGATCAGCGTCTCTTAGGTTTCATGTTTCAGGGTCATTATTACATGGATAGGTGCATGCCGATGGGGTGCTCTATATCTTGTGCCTATTTCGAAAAATTCAGTAGCTTTCTACAATGGGTCTTCACAAGGAAGACAGGTTTCCGAAATGTGATGCATTACCTGGATGATTTTTTTGTTCCTGGGGGCAGCCGGGGACCCGGAATGTGGGCAGGCTTTAGCACAGTTTTGTGACTTGATGAATCAGTTCGGCGTGCCAGTGGCACCAGGTAAGACTGTGGGGCCTTCCACGTGCCTCGAGTTTCTGGGGATCGAGTTAGACTCCGCAGAAGGTTGTTTTCGTTTACCAGCTGACAAAGTGTCAAAGTTCAGGACATCCCTGCAGATGTGTATAAGGGGACCTAAGGTTAGGCTGCATCAATTACAGCAGTTAGTTGGCCAGTTGAATTTTGCCCTGAGGATTATACCAATGGCCCGCCCCTTTTCCCGTTCGATCGCTCAAGCCATGGTCGGCCTGAAGGAGGGCCATCATCGCACAAGACTCTCGGCAGAGGTCCGCCAGGACATGTGCATTTGGTTGGCATTTCTGGCGGATTTCAATGGTCGAGTCGTCTGGAACAAACCAGCCGTGTCCTCTGAGGAGCTGGGGTTGTGGACAGATTCGGCGGGGAGCATAGGTTTCGGTGCCATATTCGGCACGAGATGGTCGGCACAAAAATGGCCGACATGGTGGCATGACAGTGGACTGACAAGTAACATTGCTTTCCTGGAACTTTTCCCCATTTTAGTGGCCCTGAGAACTTGGCCCGAAGGGTTCAGAGATCACTCGGTGGTATTTTGATCTGACAATATGACCGTGGTCGAGTGTATCAATAGTCAGGCAGCACGATGCAAGTGGATTTTGAGACTGCTCAAAGAAATTGTTTTACTTTGTATGCAATTGAATGTGTTATTCAGAGCAAGACATGTCCCAGGGGTAATGAACCAGGCGGCTGATGCACTGTCTCGTTTTCGTATACAGGCTTTCTGGGGTTTCCTTCCCACAGCGGACCCGGAGCCGGCACCCTTTCCCGAAGCTCTCTGGTCTCTCGGTGCCCCGAACTTCGTAACCTCGTGGGAGAGAGTTTAGCTCCCAGGACAAGGAAGGCATATGAAGGGGCGTTCCGGTCCTATTTGGCCTTTTTGGGTACTGATAGGGAGGAGCTTTGGGGCCAGGAAGAGTGGGTGGTGGATTTTCTGATGTCCTTACATCGGGTCGGGAAATCGGTGGCCACTGCTCAGAGACATCGGGCTGCCATTTCCTTTGTTGCCAGGGCTCACGGGATCCAGGATCCGACGGCGTCTTTCGTTGTACAGAAAGCGCTACGGGGGTGGCAACGCCTTGAGGGTCGCAAAGTAGATGAGAGGCGCCCGATAGGTTTGGATAGGCTGGCCCAGTTATTATCCAGTCTCCCTGCTACGTGTTCGTCTCAGTTTGAGACGGTGTTATTCCGAGCCGCTTTTACGCTGGCATTCCATGGGGCTATGCGGGTAAGCGAATTAGTGGCGAGGAACAAGCAGGATGTGACAGGAGGATTGTGCCAGGAGCACGTCCGGATCAGAGGGGAGACGATGACGGTCTCGTTTGTCAGGTCTAAGACCGATCAAAGTGGGATGGGTGACTGCGTAATCATACGCAGGATTCCCGGGTCCTCCATGTGCCCGGTAAGGTGTCTAGAAGATTATTTAGCACGAAGGGTGGCATCATGGGGGGGGACCTTGTTGAGACACGCTGACGCCACCCCACTGACAAAGTTTCAGTTTCAGCGGGTGCTTGCGATGTCGATTGCCGCTGCGGGCTTGAACCCGGGCGAGTTTGGGACCCATTCCTTTCGGATAGGGGCTGCTACAGAAGCAACAGCCAGGGGTCTGGATGTTGAACAAGTTAAACGGGTGGGGCGTTGGTCCTCCAATTGTTATAAGAGGTATGTGCGGTTGCACATGTTGTGAAGCTGTAGCAATGTACTCACGCTTCTTGTTTTTGTTTGGTTTTCAGTTGCGCAAGCCTACGAGGCGGGGCGGACTTTGCAGTCGACCCTACACCGGGCCAGCGGTCAGACATCACCGGCTGTGAGAAAGGAGGTGTGGGTTGTGGGCCACTCATACGTGAGGCGTGCCGCAGACGTATTCAAGGCAGGTGATATGATTCACGTAGCTGGGGAATACGGGTACAGTGTGTCCTTCTACGGAAGAGGCGGGCTCTGTATTGACCAGTTTCAATCATTTTTTGAGGGTTTGCTAGGGCGGACGAGGTCACCGCCGTCTGTAGTGATAGTACATCTTGGGGGTAATGATTTGGTCACCACTGGTAGACGACTTCTTCTTGAGGCGATGCTTTCCACTGTAAGTTGGTTAGCGAGGAGAGTTCCAGGGTGCACAATTGCATGGTCCCATATGACCCCACGAAAAGTGTGGCGGGGGGCTATTTCGGTTTCTGCTCTAAATCATTCTGTTAGGAAGCTTAATAACAAAGTGAGGAGGTTGTTCCGTTTCAAGACACTGCATGCTATTTCTCATGGGTGTATTAATGATGACGGTATGTATTTGGGGGATGGAGTGCATTTGTCTCGGGTGGGGAATGAGTTACTCATAGGAGACTCTTAGCATGGCTAAAAACGTTACACCATGACCTTTAGGTAGGAGTGTTGTGGGGGGTCCGGATAGCCGATCAACTATCCGGCCTGTGGCGGTAAGGTCATGATCGGTGAGCACTAATTGGAAGATCCCTATGAGTGGGCGTCACCAAGCACGGATAGGAGCGCTCGGGGGAGGTGGCCATTGGCCCCTCAACGGGGAGGCGGTCCCTTCTGAGGATGGGTCGCCCTTTGTATTAGAGACTCTGTTAAGGTTAGCCAAACATCGCAATGTGGTAATGAAATTGTACATAATATGAAACTGTTTATTTAATGTTTTAATTTTGTTTCATATTTTAATAAATACGGCCGGGGGGGTTACTCCCTCCCGTCTTCCAAAGACTTCAGAACTGTTTCCGGTTTCCCATCCTTGGGGATTGTGTCGAGAGGGGGTGGCGGGTATCTCAGCCATATGGAAAGGGGCGACCACTTGGTCCCCCCGAACGTATGGCAGAGTACCACGATCCCCCCGGGAAGCCATCTTGGGCGGGAGGCGAGTCTCGGCTGGTATGCCCGAAGCGGCGTAGCCGGGGCGCGCCTTTTCCCGCCCTAGAGTGGGTTGGCCTAGACACTGACGCAGCTGGCCACGCCCTAGGGGCAGGCGGGGGCGGGTTTACGCCCGCCCTGAAGATGGATAAAAGGAGAAGCAAGATCTGAAGGCATCCTCTTGTTCCTGTGCTCTGAAGCTGCACCTCCTCGCTGCACGTGAGCTCGAGACGGAACGAAGAGCCAATTTTGACCCACCCACCAGCCCCTGAGGACAGCAAGTGGTTTTTGATTAAAGTTGATGGACAACTCTGATTGTCGTTTACAGGTTGTGGTATTATCATGATGATTTTGAGTATGTAATAAAGAATGTCGATTTATGTTTTGCAAATAAAGAAATTCTGCTTTAGTGTTCATTGGTAAGCATGCTTTTAATAAAAGTATAGTTGCTACTGTATTTTAGTTTAATCATTTAGTTAGCATTGTCGTATTTATTTTTGGTCGGGCGGTAAGGTCATGATCGGTGAGCACTAATTGGAAGATCCCTATGAGTGGGCGTCACCAAGCACGGATGGGAGCGCTCGGGGGAGGTGGCCATTGGCCCCTCAACGGGGAGGCGGTCCCTTCTGAGGATGGGTCGCCGAAAGAAGAGGAAAGGCGGTCAAGGCCCCTTCCTGGGTAGGAGGGGTTACAGCCCCCTCCTGGGGAATTTCCCGGGGCCAGGACGTCTGCGACGGCAGATATGGTAAGTTGTGTGGGGTTTGGGGGGAGGTCTACGCTACCTTCTAGATACCTCCCACGAGTCCTCGTACGACCTCTAAGTGGCGACGAGTTTTATTGGGGCCCCCGTCAAGTCAAGGGAAATTGGTAATTGCACTTGAGGTACGCCTCTGGGCCGCCCCTCACAAGTGAGGGCGATAATTCTGGGTTAGGGATCTTGACACCGGTTACGACCTTGCCGTTGGCCCTTAAACGTTAGGATGTACAATTTCAAAATTTCAAGTAAATGTTTTGCAGGATGTTAGTTCGGCTAGGAGAACCTTTGTATTAGAGACTCTGTTAAGGTTAGCCAAACATCGCAATGTGGTAATGAAATTGTACATAATATGAAACTGTTTATTTAATGTTTTAATTTTGTTTCATATTTTAATAAATACGGCCGGGGGGGTTACTCCCTCCCGTCTTCCAAAGACTTCAGAACTGTTTCCGGTTTCCCATCCTTGGGGATTGTGTCGAGACGGGGTGGCGGGTATCTCAGCCATAATGCCTCCAAATGGTATTTAATTAACTTCCCGGGGTGAAGCAACCCTTTTTGAGAACTCAGAGTGAGTAAATTGGCCATTTTCATGCACTTTTAACCATTCCATAAATCTTGTGTTTTGGGCCCCTGGAAGCATGAAAATCACTTTAAACATGCTAATTTTAGCTCTAACACTGATGATCCACCTACAAATGTGAACTGACGTTCAAAAATAAAACATTTGAAAACGGACCATTTTCCACATTTCTGAAGCATGACGTAATGGGGGGGTGTTATCTCTTTTGTCGAAAATCAGCCGTTTTTGCTCGAACATTAAATGCCTCCAAATGGTATTTATTTCACTTCCCGGGGTGAAGAAACCCTTTTTGAGAACTCAGAGTGAGTAAATTGGCCATTTTCATGCACTTTTAACCATTCCATTAATCTTGTGTTTTGGGCCCCTGGAAGCATGAAAATCACTTTAAACATGCTAATTTTAGCTCTAACACTGATGATCCACCTACAAATGTGAACTGACGTTCAAAAATAAAACATTTGAAAAAGGACCATTTTCCACATTTCTGAAGCATGACGTAATGGGGGGGTGTTATCTCTTTTGTCGAAAATCAGTCGTTTTTGCTCGAACATTAAATGCCTCCAAATGGTATTTATTTCACTTCCCGAGCCCCTGGAAGCATGAAAATCACTTTAAACATGCTAATTTTAGCTCTAACACTGATGATCCACCTACAAATGTGAACTGACGTTCAAAAATAAAACATTTGAAAACGGACCATTTTCCACATTTCTGAAGCATGACGTAATGGGGGGGTGTTATCTCTTTTGTCGAAAATCAGCCGTTTTTGCTTGAACATTAAATGCCTCCAAATGGTATTTAATTAACTTCCCGGGGTAAAGAAACCCTTTTTGAGAACTCAGAGTGAGTAAATTGGCCATTTTCATGCACTTTTAACCATTCCATAAATCTTGTGTTTTGGGCCCCTGGAAGCATGAAAATCACTTTAAACATGCTAATTTTAGCTCTAACACTGATGATCCACCTACAAATGTGAACTGACGTTCAAAAATAAAACATTTGAAAACGGACCATTTTCCACATTTCTGAAGCATGACGTAATGGGGGGGTGTTATCTCTTTTGTCGAAAATCAGCCGTTTTTGCTCGAACATTAAATGCCTCCAAATGGTATTTAATTAACTTCCCGAGCCCCTGGAAGCATGAAAATCACTTTAAACATGCTAATTTTAGCTCTAACACTGATGATCCACCTACAAAAGTGAACTGACGTTCAAAAATAAAACATTTGAAAACGGACCATTTTCCACATTTCTGAAGCATGACGTAATGGGGGGGGGTGTTATCTCTTTTGTCGAAAATCAGCCGTTTTTGCTCGAACATTAAATGCCTCCAAATGGTATTTAATTAACTTCCCGGGGTGAAGAAACCCTTTTTGAGAACTCAGAGTGAGTAAATTGGCCATTTTTATGCACTTTTAACCATTCCATAAATCTTGTGTTTTGGGCCCCTGGAAGCATGAAAATAACTTTAAACATGCTAATTTTAGCTCTAACACTGATGATCCACCTACAAATGTGAACTGACGTTCAAAAATAAAACATTTGAAAACGGACCATTTTCCACATTTCTGAAGCATGACGTAATGGGGGGGTGTTATCTCTTTTGTCGAAAATCAGCCGTTTTTGCTCGAACATTAAATGCCTCCAAATGGTATTTAATTAACTTCCCGAGCCCCTGGAAGCATGAAAATCACTTTAAACATGCTAATTTTAGCTCTAACACTGATGATCCACCTACAAATGTGAACTGACGTTCAAAAATAAAACATTTGAAAACGGACCATTTTCCACATTTCTGAAGCATGACGTAATGGGGGGGTGTTATCTCTTTTGTCGAAAATCAGCCGTTTTTGCTCGAACATTAAATGCCTCCAAATGGTATTTAATTAACTTCCCGGGGTGAAGAAACCCTTTTTGAGAACTCAGAGTGAGTAAATTGGCCATTTTCATGCACTTTTAACCATTCCATAAATCTTGTGTTTTGGGCCCCTGGAAGCATGAAAATCACTTTAAACATGCTAATTTTAGCTCTAACACTGATGATCCACCTACAAATGTGAACTGACGTTCAAAAATAAAACATTTGAAAACGGACCATTTTCCACATTTCTGAAGCATGACGTAATGGGGGGGTGTTATCTCTTTTGTCGAAAATCAGCCGTTTTTGCTCGAACATTAAATGCCTCCAAATGGTATTTAATTAACTTCCCGAGCCCCTGGAAGCATGAAAATCACTTTAAACATGCTAATTTTAGCTCTAACACTGATGATCCACCTACAAATGTGAACTGACGTTCAAAAATAAAACATTTGAAAACGGACCATTTTCCACATTTCTGAATCATGACGTAATGGGGGGGTGTTATCTCTTTTGTCGAAAATCAGCCGTTTTTGCTCGAACATTAAATGCCTCCAAATGGTATTTAATTAACTTCCCGGGGTGAAGAAACCCTTTTTGAGAACTCAGAGTGAGTAAATTGGCCATTTTCATGCACTTTTAACCATTCCATAAATCTTGTGTTTTGGGCCCCTGGAAGCATGAAAATCACTTTAAACATGCTAATTTTAGCTCTAACACTGATGATCCACCTACAAATGTGAACTGACGTTCAAAAATAAAACATTTGAAAACGGACCATTTTCCACATTTCTGAAGCATGACGTAATGGGGGGGTGTTATCTCTTTTGTCGAAAATCAGCCGTTTTTGCTCGAATATTAAATGCCTCCAAATGGTATTTATTTCACTTCCCGAGCCCCTGGAAGCATGAAAATCACTTTAAACCTGCTAATTTTAGCTCTAACACTGATGATCCACCTACAAATGTGAACTGACGTTCAAAAATAAAACATTTGAAAACGGACCATTTTCCACATTTCTGAAGCATGACGTAATGGGGGGGTGTTATCTCTTTTGTCGAAAATCAACCGTTTTTGCTCGAACATTAAATGCCTCCAAATGGTATTTAATTAACTTCCCGGGGTGAAGAAACCCTTTTTAAGAACTCAGAGTGAGTAAATTGGCCATTTTCATGCACTTTTAACCATTCCATAAATCTTGTGTTTTGGGCCCCTGGAAGCATGAAAATCACTTTAAACATGCTAATTTTAGCTCTAACACTGATGATCCACCTACAAATGTGAACTGACGCTCAAAAATAAAACATTTGAAAACGGACCATTTTCCACATTTCTGAAGCATGACGTAATGGGGGGGTGTTATCTCTTTTGTCGAAAATCAGCCGTTTTTGCTCGAACATTAAATGCCTCCAAATGGTATTTAATTAACTTCCCGAGCCCCTGGAAGCATGAAAATCACTTTAAACATGCTAATTTTAGCTCTAACACTGATGATCCACCTACAAATGTGAACTGACGTTCAAAAATAAAACATTTGAAAACGGACCATTTTCCACATTTCTGAAGCATGACGTAATGGGGGGGTGTTATCTCTTTTGTCGAAAATCATCCGTTTTTGCTCGAACATTAAATGCCTCCAAATGGTATTTAATTAACTTCCCGGGGTGAAGAAACCCTTTTTGAGAACTCAGAGTGAGTAAATTGGCCATTTTCATGCACTTTTAACCATTCCATAAATCTTGTGTTTTGGGCCCCTGGAAGCATGAAAATCACTTTAAACATGCTAATTTTAGCTCTAACACTGATGATCCACCTACAAATGTGAACTGACGTTCAAAAATAAAACATTTGAAAACGGACCATTTTCCACATTTCTGAAGCATGACGTAATGGGGGGGTGTTATCTCTTTTGTCGAAAATCAGCCGTTTTTGCTCGAACATTAAATGCCTCCAAATGGTATTTAATTAACTTCCCGAGCCCCTGGAAGCATGAAAATCACTTTAAACATGCTAATTTTAGCTCTAACACTGATGATCCACCTACAAATGTGAACTGACGTTCAAAAATAAAACATTTGAAAACGGACCATTTTCCACATTTCTGAAGCATGACGTAATGGGGGGGTGTTATCTCTTTTGTCGAAAATCAGCCGTTTTTGCTCGAACATTAAATGCCTCCAAATGGTATTTAAATAACTTCCCGGGGTGAAGAAACCCTTTTTGAGAACTCAGAGTGAGTAAATTGGCCATTTTCATGCACTTTTAACCATTCCATAAATCTTGTGTTTTGGGCCCCTGGAAGCATGAAAATCACTTTAAACATGCTAATTTTAGCTCTAACACTGATGATCCACCTACAAATGTGAACTGACGTTCAAAAATAAAACATTTGAAAACGGACCATTTTCCACAGTTCTGAAGCATGACGTAATGGGGGGGTGTTATCTCTTTTGTCGAAAATCAGCCGTTTTTGCTCGAACATTAAATGCCTCCAAATGGTATTTATTTCACTTCCCGAGCCCCTGGAAGCATGAAAATCACTTTAAACATGCTAATTTTAGCTCTAACACTGATGATCCACCTACAAATGTGAACTGACGTTCAAAAATAAAACATTTGAAAACGGACCATTTTCCACATTTCTGAAGCATGACGTAATGGGGGGGTGTTATCTCTTTTGTCGAAAATCAGCCGTTTTTGCTCGAACATTAAATGCCTCCAAATGGTATTTAATTAACTTCCCGGGGTGAAGAAACCCTTTTTGAGAACTCAGAGTGAGTAAATTGGCCATTTTCATGCACTTTTAACCATTCCATAAATCTTGTGTTTTGGGCCCCTGGAAGCATGAAAATCACTTTAAACATGCTAATTTTAGCTCTAACACTGATGATCCACCTACAAATGTGAACTGACGTTCAAAAATAAAACATTTGAAAACGGACCATTTTCCACATTTCTGAAGCATGACGTAATGGGGGGGTGTTATCTCTTTTGTCGAAAATCAGCCGTTTTTGCTCGAACATTAAATGCCTCCAAATGGTATTTATTTCACTTCCCGGGGTGAAGAAACCCTTTTTGAGAACTCAGAGTGAGTAAATTGGCCATTTTCATGCACTTTTAACCATTCCATTAATCTTGTGTTTTGGGCCCCTGGAAGCATGAAAATCACTTTAAACATGCTAATTTTAGCTCTAACACTGATGATTCACCTACAAATGTGAACTGACGTTCAAAAATAAAACATTTGAAAACGGACCATTTTCCACATTTCTGAAGCATGACGTAATGGGGGGGTGTTATCTCTTTTGTCGAAAATCAGCCGTTTTTGCTCGAACATTAAATGCCTCCAAATGGTATTTATTTCACTTCCCGAGCCCCTGGAAGCATGAAAATCACTTTAAACATGCAAATTTTAGCTCTAACACTGATGATCCACCTACAAATGTGAACTGACGTTCAAAAATAAAACATTTGAAAACGGACCATTTTCCACATTTCTGAAGCATGACGTAATGGGGGGGTGTTATCTCTTTAGTCGAAAATCAGCCGTTTTTGCTCGAACATTAAATGCCTCCAAATGGTATTTAATTAACTTCCCGGGGTGAAGAAACCCTTTTTGAGAACTCAGAGTGAGTAAATTGGCCATTTTCATGCACTTTTAACCATTCCATAAATCTTGTGTTTTGGGCCCCTGGAAGCATGAAAATCACTTTAAACATGCTAATTTTAGCTCTAACACTGATGATCCACCTACAAATGTGAACTGACGTTCAAAAATAAAACATTTGAAAACGGACCATTTTCCACATTTCTGAAGCATGACGTAATGGGGGGGTGTTATCTCTTTTGTCGAAAATCAGCCGTTTTTGCTCGAACATTAAATGCCTCCAAATGGTATTTAATTAACTTCCCGAGCCCCTGGAAGCATGAAAATCACTTTAAACATGCTAATTTTAGCTCTAACACTGATAATCCACCTACAAATGTGAACTGACGTTCAAAAATAAAGCATTTGAAAACGGACCATTTTCCACATTTCTGAAGCATGACGTAATGGGGGGGTGTTATCTCTTTTGTCGAAAATCAGCCGTTTTTGCTCGAACATTAAATGCCTCCAAATGGTATTTAATTAACTTCCCGGGGTGAAGAAACCCTTTTTGAGAACTCAGAGTGAGTAAATTGGCCATTTTCATGCACTTTTAACCATTCCATAAATCTTGTGTTTTGGGCCCCTGGAAGCATGAAAATCACTTTAAACATGCTAATTTTAGCTCTAACACTGATGATCCACCTACAAATGTGAACTGACGTTCAAAAATAAAACATTTGAAAACGGACCATTTTCCACATTTCTGAAGCATGACGTAATGGGGGGGTGTTATCTCTTTTGTCGAAAATCAGCCGTTTTTGCTCGAACATTAAATGCCTCCAAATGGTATTTATTTCACTTCCCGGGGTGAAGAAACCCTTTTTGAGAACTCAGAGTGAGTAAATTGGCCATTTTCATGCACTTTTAACCATTCCATTAATCTTGTGTTTTGGGCCCCTGGAAGCATGAAAATCACTTTAAACATGCTAATTTTAGCTCTAACACTGATGATCCACCTACAAATGTGAACTGACGTTCAAAAATAAAACATTTGAAAACGGACCATTTTCCATATTTCTGAAGCATGACGTAATGGGGGGGTGTTATCTCTTTTGTCGAAAATCAGCCGTTTTTGCTCGAACATTAAATGCCTCCAAATGGTATTTATTTCACTTCCCGAGCCCCTGGAAGCATGAAAATCACTTTAAACATGCTAATTTTAGCTCTAACACTGATGATCCACCTACAAATGTGAACTGACGTTCAAAAATAAAACATTTGAAAACGGACCATTTTCCACATTTCTGAAGCATGACGTAATGGGGGGGTGTTATCTCTTTAGTCGAAAATCAGCCGTTTTTGCTCGAACATTAAATGCCTCCAAATGGTATTTAATTAACTTCCCGGGGTGAAGAAACCCTTTTTGAGAACTCAGAGTGAGTAAATTGGCCATTTTCATGCACTTTTAACCATTCCATAAATCTTGTGTTTTGGGCCCCTGGAAGCATGAAAATCACTTTAAACATGCTAATTTTAGCTCTAACACTGATGATCCACCTACAAATGTGAACTGACGTTCAAAAATAAAACATTTGAAAACGGACCATTTTCCACATTTCTGAAGCATGACGTAATGGGGGGGTGTTATCTCTTTTGTCGAAAATCAGCCGTTTTTGCTCGAACATTAAATGCCTCCAAATGGTATTTAATTAACTTCCCGAGCCCCTGGAAGCATGAAAATCACTTTAAACATGCTAATTTTAGCTCTAACACTGATGATCCACCTACAAATGTGAACTGACGTTCAAAAATAAAACATTTGAAAACGGACCATTTTCCACATTTCTGAAGCATGACGTAATGGGGGGGGTGTTATCTCTTTTGTCGAAAATCAGCCGTTTTTGCTCGAACATTAAATGCCTCCAAATGGTATTTAATTAACTTCCCGGGGTGAAGAAACCCTTTTTGAGAACTCAGAGTGAGTAAATTGGCCATTTTCATGCACTTTTAACCATTCCATAAATCTTGTGTTTTGGGCCCCTGGAAGCATGAAAATAACTTTAAACATGCTAATTTTAGCTCTAACACTGATGATCCACCTACAAATGTGAACTGACGTTCAAAAATAAAACATTTGAAAACGGACCATTTTCCACATTTCTGAAGCATGACGTAATGGGGGGGTGTTATCTCTTTTGTCGAAAATCAGCCGTTTTTGCTCGAACATTAAATGCCTCCAAATGGTATTTAATTAACTTCCCGAGCCCCTGGAAGCATGAAAATCACTTTAAACATGCTAATTTTAGCTCTAACACTGATGATCCACCTACAAATGTGAACTGACGTTCAAAAATAAAACATTTGAAAACGGACCATTTTCCACATTTCTGAAGCATGACGTAATGGGGGGGTGTTATCTCTTTTGTCGAAAATCAGCCGTTTTTGCTCGAACATTAAATGCCTCCAAATGGTATTTAATTAACTTCCCGGGGTGAAGAAACCCTTTTTGAGAACTCAGAGTGAGTAAATTGGCCATTTTCATGCACTTTTAACCATTCCATAAATCTTGTGTTTTGGGCCCCTGGAAGCATGAAAATCACTTTAAACATGCTAATTTTAGCTCTAACACTGATGATCCACCTACAAATGTGAACTGACGTTCAAAAATAAAACATTTGAAAACGGACCATTTTCCACATTTCTGAAGCATGACGTAATGGGGGGGTGTTATCTCTTTTGTCGAAAATCAGCCGTTTTTGCTCGAACATTAAATGCCTCCAAATGGTATTTAATTAACTTCCCGAGCCCCTGGAAGCATGAAAATCACTTTAAACATGCTAATTTTAGCTCTAACACTGATGATCCACCTACAAATGTGAACTGACGTTCAAAAATAAAACATTTGAAAACGGACCATTTTCCACATTTCTGAATCATGACGTAATGGGGGGGTGTTATCTCTTTTGTCGAAAATCAGCTGTTTTTGCTCGAACATTAAATGCCTCCAAATGGTATTTAATTAACTTCCCGGGGTGAAGAAACCCTTTTTGAGAACTCAGAGTGAGTAAATTGGCCATTTTCATGCACTTTTAACCATTCCATAAATCTTGTGTTTTGGGCCCCTGGAAGCATGAAAATCACTTTAAACATGCTAATTTTAGCTCTAACACTGATGATCCACCTACAAATGTGAACTGACGTTCAAAAATAAAACATTTGAAAACGGACCATTTTCCACATTTCTGAAGCATGACGTAATGGGGGGGTGTTATCTCTTTTGTCGAAAATCAGCCGTTTTTGCTCGAATATTAAATGCCTCCAAATGGTATTTATTTCACTTCCCGAGCCCCTGAAGCATGAAAATCACTTTAAACATGCTAATTTTAGCTCTAACACTGATGATCCACCTACAAATGTGAACTGACGTTCAAAAATAAAACATTTGAAAACGGACCATTTTCCACATTTCTGAAGCATGACGTAATGGGGGGGTGTTATCTCTTTTGTCGAAAATCAGCCGTTTTTGCTCGAACATTAAATGCCTCCAAATGGTATTTAATTAACTTCCCGGGGTGAAGAAACCCTTTTTAAGAACTCAGAGTGAGTAAATTGGCCATTTTCATGCACTTTTAACCATTCCATAAATCTTGTGTTTTGGGCCCCTGGAAGCATGAAAATCACTTTAAACATGCTAATTTTAGCTCTAACACTGATGATCCACCTACAAATGTGAACTGACGCTCAAAAATAAAACATTTGAAAACGGACCATTTTCCACATTTCTGAAGCATGACGTAATGGGGGGGTGTTATCTCTTTTGTCGAAAATCAGCCGTTTTTGCTCGAACATTAAATGCCTCCAAATGGTATTTAATTAACTTCCCGAGCCCCTGGAAGCATGAAAATCACTTTAAACATGCTAATTTTAGCTCTAACACTGATGATCCACCTACAAATGTGAACTGACGTTCAAAAATAAAACATTTGAAAACGGACCATTTTCCACATTTCTGAAGCATGACGTAATGGGGGGGTGTTATCTCTTTTGTCGAAAATCATCCATTTTTGCTCGAACATTAAATGCCTCCAAATGGTATTTAATTAACTTCCCGGGGTGAAGAAACCCTTTTTGAGAACTCAGAGTGAGTAAATTGGCCATTTTCATGCACTTTTAACCATTCCATAAATCTTGTGTTTTGGGCCCCTGGAAGCATGAAAATCACTTTAAACATGCTAATTTTAGCTCTAACACTGATGATCCACCTACAAATGTGAACTGACGTTCAAAAATAAAACATTTGAAAACGGACCATTTTCCACATTTCTGAAGCATGACGTAATGGGGGGGTGTTATCTCTTTTGTCGAAAATCAGCCGTTTTTGCTCGAACATTAAATGCCTCCAAATGGTATTTAATTAACTTCCCGAGCCCCTGGAAGCATGAAAATCACTTTAAACATGCTAATTTTAGCTCTAACACTGATGATCCACCTACAAATGTGAACTGACGTTCAAAAATAAAACATTTGAAAACGGACCATTTTCCACATTTCTGAAGCATGACGTAATGGGGGGGTGTTATCTCTTTTGTCGAAAATCAGCCGTTTTTGCTCGAACATTAAATGCCTCCAAATGGTATTTAAATAACTTCCCGGGGTGAAGAAACCCTTTTTGAGAACTCAGAGTGAGTAAATTGGCCATTTTCATGCACTTTTAACCATTCCATAAATCTTGTGTTTTGGGCCCCTGGAAGCATGAAAATCACTTTAAACATGCTAATTTTAGCTCTAACACTGATGATCCACCTACAAATGTGAACTGACGTTCAAAAATAAAACATTTGAAAACGGACCATTTTCCACAGTTCTGAAGCATGACGTAATGGGGGGGTGTTATCTCTTTTGTCGAAAATCAGCCGTTTTTGCTCGAACATTAAATGCCTCCAAATGGTATTTATTTCACTTCCCGAGCCCCTGGAAGCATGAAAATCACTTTAAACATGCTAATTTTAGCTCTAACACTGATGATCCACCTACAAATGTGAACTGACGTTCAAAAATAAAACATTTGAAAACGGACCATTTTCCACATTTCTGAAGCATGACGTAATGGGGGGGTGTTATCTCTTTTGTCGAAAATCAGCCGTTTTTGCTCGAACATTAAATGCCTCCAAATGGTATTTAATTAACTTCCCGAGCCCCTGGAAGCATGAAAATCACTTTAAACATGCTAATTTTAGCTCTAACACTGATAATCCACCTACAAATGTGAACTGACGTTCAAAAATAAAGCATTTGAAAACGGACCATTTTCCACATTTCTGAAGCATGACGTAATGGGGGGGTGTTATCTCTTTTGTCGAAAATCAGCCGTTTTTGCTCGAATATTAAATGCCTCCAAATGGTATTTAATTAACTTCCCGGGGTGAAGAAACCCTTTTTGAGAACTCAGAGTGAGTAAATTGGCCATTTTCATGCACTTTTAACCATTCCATAAATCTTGTGTTTTGGGCCCCTGGAAGCATGAAAATCACTTTAAACATGCTAATTTTAGCTCTAACACTGATGATCCACCTACAAATGTGAACTGACGTTCAAAAATAAAACATTTGAAAACGGACCATTTTCCACATTTCTGAAGCATGACGTAATGGGGGGGTGTTATCTCTTTTGTCGAAAATCAGCCGTTTTTGCTCGAACATTAAATGCCTCCAAATGGTATTTATTTCACTTCCCGGGGTGAAGAAACCCTTTTTGAGAACTCAGAGTGAGTAAATTGGCCATTTTCATGCACTTTTAACCATTCCATTAATCTTGTGTTTTGGGCCCCTGGAAGCATGAAAATCACTTTAAACATGCTAATTTTAGCTCTAACACTGATGATCCACCTACAAATGTGAACTGACGTTCAAAAATAAAACATTTGAAAACGGACCATTTTCCACATTTCTGAAGCATGACGTAATGGGGGGGTGTTATCTCTTTTGTCGAAAATCAGCCGTTTTTGCTCGAACATTAAATGCCTCCAAATGGTATTTATTTCACTTCCCGAGCCCCTGGAAGCATGAAAATCACTTTAAACATGCTAATTTTAGCTCTAACACTGATGATCCACCTACAAATGTGAACTGACGTTCAAAAATAAAACATTTGAAAACGGACCATTTTCCACATTTCTGAAGCATGACGTAATGGGGGGGTGTTATCTCTTTAGTCGAAAATCAGCCGTTTTTGCTCGAACATTAAATGCCTCCAAATGGTATTTAATTAACTTCCCGGGGTGAAGAAACCCTTTTTGAGAACTCAGAGTGAGTAAATTGGCCATTTTCATGCACTTTTAACCATTCCATAAATCTTGTGTTTTGGGCCCCTGGAAGCATGAAAATCACTTTAAACATGCTAATTTTAGCTCTAACACTGATGATCCACCTACAAATGTGAACTGACGTTCAAAAATAAAACATTTGAAAACGGACCATTTTCCACATTTCTGAAGCATGACGTAATGGGGGGGTGTTATCTCTTTTGTCGAAAATCAGCCGTTTTTGCTCGAACATTAAATGCCTCCAAATGGTATTTAATTAACTTCCCGAGCCCCTGGAAGCATGAAAATCACTTTAAACATGCTAATTTTAGCTCTAACACTGATGATCCACCTACAAATGTGAACTGACGTTCAAAAATAAAACATTTGAAAACGGACCATTTTCCACATTTCTGAAGCATGACGTAATGGGGGGGTGTTATCTCTTTTGTCGAAAATCAGCCGTTTTTGCTCGAACATTAAATGCCTCCAAATGGTATTTAATTAACTTCCCGAGCCCCTGGAAGCATGAAAATCACTTTAAACATGCTAATTTTAGCTCTAACACTGATGATCCACATACAAATGTGAACTGACGTTCAAAAATAAAACATTTGAAAACGGACCATTTTCCACATTTCTGAAGCATGACGTAATGGGGGGGTGTTATCTCTTTTGTCGAAAATCAGCCGTTTTTGCTCGAACATTAAATGCCTCCAAATGGTATTTAATTAACTTCCCGGGGTGAAGAAACCCTTTTTGAGAACTCAGAGTGAGTAAATTGGCCATTTTCATGCACTTTTAACCAGTCCATAAATCTTGTGTTTTGGGCCCCTGGAAGCATGAAAATCACTTTAAACATGCTAATTTTAGCTCTAACACTGATGATCCACCTACAAATGTGAACTGACGTTCAAAAATAAAACATTTGAAAACGGACCATTTTCCACATTTCTGAAGCATGACGTAATGGGGGGGTGTTATCTCTTTTGTCGAAAATCAGCCGTTTTTGCTCGAACATTAAATGCCTCCAAATGGTGTTTAATTAACTTCCCGAGCCCCTGGAAGCATGAAAATCACTTTAAACATGCTAATTTTAGCTCTAACACTGATGATCCACCTACAAATGTTAACTGACGTTCAAAAATAAAACATTTGAAAACGGACCATTTTCCACATTTCTGAAGCATGACGTAATGGGGGGGTGTTATCTCTTTTGTCGAAAATCAGCCGTTTTTGCTCGAATATTAAATGCCTCCAAATGGTATTTATTTCACTTCCCGAGCCCCTGGAAGCATGAAAATCACTTTAAACATGCTAATTTTAGCTCTAACACTGATGATCCACCTACAAATGTGAACTGACGTTCAAAAATAAAACATTTGAAAACGGACCATTTTCCACATTTCTGAAGCATGACGTAATGGGGGGGTGTTATCTCTTTTGTCGAAAATCAGCCGTTTTTGCTCGAACATTAAATGCCTCCAAATGGTATTTAATTAACTTCCCGGGGTGAAGAAACCCTTTTTGAGAACTCAGAGTGAGTAAATTGGCCATTTTCATGCACTTTTAACCATTCCATAAATCTTGTGTTTTGGGCCCCTGGAAGCATGAAAATCACTTTAAACATGCTAATTTTAGCTCTAACACTGATGATCCACCTACAAATGTGAACTGACGCTCAAAAATAAAACATTTGAAAACGGACTATTTTCCACATTTCTGAAGCATGACGTAATGGGGGGGTGTTATCTCTTTTGTCGAAAATCAGCCGTTTTTGCTCGAACATTAAATGCCTCCAAATGGTATTTAATTAACTTCCCGAGCCCCTGGAAGCATGAAAATCACTTTAAACATGCTAATTTTAGCTCTAACACTGATGATCCACCTACAAATGTGAACTGACGTTCAAAAATAAAACATTTGAAAACGGACCATTTTCCACATTTCTGAAGCATGACGTAATGGGGGGGTGTTATCTCTTTTGTCGAAAATCATCCGTTTTTTCTCGAACATTAAATGCCTCCAAATGGTATTTAATTAACTTCCCGGGGTGAAGAAACCCTTTTTGAGAACTCAGAGTGAGTAAATTGGCCATTTTCATGCACTTTTAACCATTCCATAAATCTTGTGTTTTGGGCCCCTGGAAGCATGAAAATCACTTTAAACATGCTAATTTTAGCTCTAACACTGATGATCCACCTACAAATGTGAACTGACGTTCAAAAATAAAACATTTGAAAACGGACCATTTTCCACATTTCTGAAGCATGACGTAATGGGGGGGTGTTATCTCTTTTGTCGAAAATCAGACGTTTTTGCTCGAACATTAAATGCCTCCAAATGGTATTTAATTAACTTCCCGAGCCCCTGGAAGCATGAAAATCACTTTAAACATGCTAATTTTAGCTCTAACACTGATGATCCACCTACAAATGTGAACTGACGTTCAAAAATAAAACATTTGAAAACGGACCATTTTCCACATTTCTGAAGCATGACGTAATGGGGGGGTGTTATCTCTTTTGTCGAAAATCAGCCGTTTTTGCTCGAACATTAAATGCCTCCAAATGGTATTTAAATAACTTCCCGGGGTGAAGAAACCCTTTTTGAGAACTCAGAGTGAGTAAATTGGCCATTTTCATGCACTTTTAACCATTCCATAAATCTTGTGTTTTGGGCCCCTGGAAGCATGAAAATCACTTTAAACATGCTAATTTTAGCTCTAACACTGATGATCCACCTACAAATGTGAACTGACGTTCAAAAATAAAACATTTGAAAACGGACCATTTTCCACAGTTCTGAAGCATGACGTAATGGGGGGGTGTTATCTCTTTTGTCGAAAATCAGCCGTTTTTGCTCGAACATTAAATGCCTCCAAATGGTATTTATTTCACTTCCCGAGCCCCTGGAAGCATGAAAATCACTTTAAACATGCTAATTTTAGCTCTAACACTGATGATCCACCTACAAATGTGAACTGACGTTCAAAAATAAAACATTTGAAAACGGACCATTTTCCACATTTCTGAAGCATGACGTAATGGGGGGGTGTTATCTCTTTTGTCGAAAATCAGCCGTTTTTGCTCGAACATTAAATGCCTCCAAATGGTATTTAATTAACTTCCCGAGCCCCTGGAGGCATGAAAATCACTTTAAACATGCTAATTTTAGCTCTAACACTGATGATCCACCTACAAATGTGAACTGACGTTCAAAAATAAAGCATTTGAAAACGGACCATTTTCCACATTTCTGAAGCATGACGTAATGGGGGGGTGTTATCTCTTTTGTCGAAAATCAGCCGTTTTTGCTCGAACATTAAATGCCTCCAAATGGTATTTAATTAACTTCCCGGGGTGAAGAAACCCTTTTTGAGAACTCAGAGTGAGTAAATTGGCCATTTTCATGCACTTTTAACCATTCCATAAATCTTGTGTTTTGGGCCCCTGGAAGCATGAAAATCACTTTAAACATGCTAATTTTAGCTCTAACACTGATGATCCACCTACAAATGTGAACTGACGTTCAAAAATAAAACATTTGAAAACGGACCATTTTCCACATTTCTGAAGCATGACGTAATGGGGGGGTGTTATCTCTTTTGTCGAAAATCAGCCGTTTTTGCTCGAACATTAAATGCCTCCAAATGGTATTTAATTAACTTCCCGAGCCCCTGGAAGCATGAAAATCACTTTAAACATGCTAATTTTAGCTCTAACACTGATGATCCACCTACAAATGTGAACTGACGTTCAAAAATAAAACATTTGAAAACTGACCATTTTCCACATTTCTGAAGCATGACGTAATGGGGGGGTGTTATCTCTTTTGTCGAAAATCAGCCGTTTTTGCTCGAACATTAAATGCCTCCAAATGGTATTTGATTAACTTCCCGGGGTGAAGAAACCCTTTTTGAGAACTCAGAGTGAGTAAATTGGCCATTTTCATGCACTTTTAACCATTCCATAAATCTTGTGTTTTGGGCCCCTGGAAGCATGAAAATCACTTTAAACATGCTAATTTTAGCTCTAACACTGATGATCCACCTACAAATGTGAACTGACGTTCAAAAATAAAACATTTGAAAACGGACCATTTTCCACATTTCTGAAGCATGACGTAATGGGGGGGTGTTATCTCTTTTGTCGAAAATCAGCCGTTTTTGCTCGAACATTAAATGCCTCCAAATGGTATTTAATTAACTTCCCGAGCCCCTGGAAGCATGAAAATCACTTTAAACATGCTAATTTTAGCTCTAACACTGATGATCCACCTACAAATGTGAACTGACGTTCAAAAATAAAACATTTGAAAACGGACCATTTTCCACATTTCTGAAGCATGACGTAATGGGGGGGTGTTATCTCTTTTGTCGAAAATCAGCCGTTTTTGCTCGAACATTAAATGCCTCCAAATGGTATTTAATTAACTTCCCGGGGTGAAGAAACCCTTTTTGAGAACTCAGAGTGAGTAAATTGGCCATTTTCATGCACTTTTAACCATTCCATAAATCTTGTGTTTTGGGCCCCTGGAAGCATGAAAATAACTTTAAACATGCTAATTTTAGCTCTAACACTGATGATCCACCTACAAATGTGAACTGACGTTCAAAAATAAAACATTTGAAAACGGACCATTTTCCACATTTCTGAAGCATGACGTAATGGGGGGGTGTTATCTCTTTTGTCGAAAATCAGCCGTTTTTGCTCGAACATTAAATGCCTCCAAATGGTATTTAATTAACTTCCCGAGCCCCTGGAAGCATGAAAATCACTTTAAACATGCTAATTTTAGCTCTAACACTGATGATCCACCTACAAATGTGAACTGACGTTCAAAAATAAAGCATTTGAAAACGGACCATTTTCCACATTTCTGAAGCATGACGTAATGGGGGGGTGTTATCTCTTTTGTCGAAAATCAGCCGTTTTTGCTCGAACATTAAATGCCTCCAAATGGTATTTAATTAACTTCCCGGGGTGAAGAAACCCTTTTTGAGAACTCAGAGTGAGTAAATTGGCCATTTTCATGCACTTTTAACCATTCCATAAATCTTGTGTTTTGGGCCCCTGGAAGCATGAACATCACTTTAAACATGCTAATTTTAGCTCTAACACTGATGATCCACCTACAAATGTGAACTGACGTTCAAAAATAAAACATTTGAAAACGGACCATTTTCCACATTTCTGAAGCATGACGTAATGGGGGGGTGTTATCTCTTTTGTCGAAAATCAGCCGTTTTTGCTCGAACATTAAATGCCTCCAAATGGTATTTAATTAACTTCCCGAGCCCCTGGAAGCATGAAAATCACTTTAAACATGCTAATTTTAGCTCTAACACTGATGATCCACCTACAAATGTGAACTGACGTTCAAAAATAAAACATTTGAAAACGGACCATTTTCCACATTTCTGAAGCATGACGTAATGGGGGGGTGTTATCTCTTTTGTCGAAAATCAGCCATTTTTGCTCGAACATTAAATGCCTCCAAATGGTATTTGATTAACTTCCCGGGGTGAAGAAACCCTTTTTGAGAACTCAGAGTGAGTAAATTGGCCATTTTCATGCACTTTTAACCATTCCATAAATCTTGTGTTTTGGGCCCCTGGAAGCATGAAAATCACTTTAAACATGCTAATTTTAGCTCTAACACTGATGATCCACCTACAAATGTGAACTGACGTTCAAAAATAAAACATTTGAAAACGGACCATTTTCCACATTTCTGAAGCATGACGTAATGGGGGGGTGTTATCTCTTTTGTCGAAAATCAGCCGTTTTTGCTCGAACATTAAATGCCTCCAAATGGTATTTAATTAACTTCCCGAGCCCCTGGAAGCATGAAAATCACTTTAAACATGCTAATTTTAGCTCTAACACTGATGATCCACCTACAAATGTGAACTGACGTTCAAAAATAAAACATTTGAAAACGGACCATTTTCCACATTTCTGAAGCATGACGTAATGGGGGGGGTGTTATCTCTTTTGTCGAAAATCAGCCGTTTTTGCTCGAACATTAAATGCCTCCAAATGGTATTTAATTAACTTCCCGGGATGAAGAAACCCTTTTTGAGAACTCAGAGTGAGTAAATTGGCCATTTTCATGCACTTTTAACCATTCCATAAATCTTGTGTTTTGGGCCCCTGGAAGCATGAAAATCACTTTAAACATGCTAATTTTAGCTCTAACACTGATGATCCACCTACAAATGTGAACTGACGTTCAAAAATAAAACATTTGAAAACGGACCATTTTCCACATTTCTGAAGCATGACGTAATGGGGGGGTGTTATCTCTTTTGTCGAAAATCAGCCGTTTTTGCTCGAACATTAATTGCCTCCAAATGGTATTTATTTCACTTCCCGGGGTGAAGAAACCCTTTTTGAGAACTCAGAGTGAGTAAATTGGCCATTTTCATGCACTTTTAACCATTCCATTAATCTTGTGTTTTGGGCCCCTGGAAGCATGAAAAACACTTTAAACATGCTAATTTTAGCTCTAACACTGATGATCCACCTACAAATGTGAACTGACGTTCAAAAATAAAACATTTGAAAACGGACCATTTTCCACATTTCTGAAGCATGACGTAATGGGGGGGTGTTATCTCTTTTGTCGAAAATCAGCCGTTTTTGCTCGAACATTAAATGCCTCCAAATGGTATTTATTTCACTTCCCGAGCCCCTGGAAGCATGAAAATCACTTTAAACATGCTAATTTTAGCTCTAACACTGATGATCCACCTACAAATGTGAACTGACGTTCAAAAATAAAACATTTGAAAACGGACCATTTTCCACATTTCTGAAGCATGACGTAATGGGGGGGTGTTATCTCTTTTGTCGAAAATCAGCCGTTTTTGCTCGAACATTAAATGCCTCCAAATGGTATTTAATTAACTTCCCGAGCCCCTGGAAGCATGAAAATCACTTTAAACATGCTAATTTTAGCTCTAACACTGATGATCCACCTACAAATGTGAACTGACGTTCAAAAATAAAACATTTGAAAACTGACCATTTTCCACATTTCTGAAGCATGACGTAATGGGGGGGTGTTATCTCTTTTGTCGAAAATCAGCCGTTTTTGCTCGAACATTAAATGCCTCCAAATGGTATTTGATTAACTTCCCGGGGTGAAGAAACCCTTTTTGAGAACTCAGAGTGAGTAAATTGGCCATTTTCATGCACTTTTAACCATTCCATAAATCTTGTGTTTTGGGCCCCTGGAAGCATGAAAATCACTTTAAACATGCTAATTTTAGCTCTAACACTGATGATCCACCTACAAATGTGAACTGACGTTCAAAAATAAAACATTTGAAAACGGACCATTTTCCACATTTCTGAAGCATGACGTAATGGGGGGGTGTTATCTCTTTTGTCGAAAATCAGCCGTTTTTGCTCGAACATTAAATGCCTCCAAATGGTATTTAATTAACTTCCCGAGCCCCTGGAAGCATGAAAATCACTTTAAACATGCTAATTTTAGCTCTAACACTGATGATCCACCTACAAATGTGAACTGACGTTCAAAAATAAAACATTTGAAAACGGACCATTTTCCACATTTCTGAAGCATGACGTAATGGGGGGGTGTTATCTCTTTTGTCGAAAATCAGCCGTTTTTGCTCGAACATTAAATGCCTCCAAATGGTATTTAATTAACTTCCCGGGGTGAAGAAACCCTTTTTGAGAACTCAGAGTGAGTAAATTGGCCATTTTCATGCACTTTTAACCATTCCATAAATCTTGTGTTTTGGGCCCCTGGAAGCATGAAAATAACTTTAAACATGCTAATTTTAGCTCTAACACTGATGATCCACCTACAAATGTGAACTGACGTTCAAAAATAAAACATTTGAAAACGGACCATTTTCCACATTTCTGAAGCATGACGTAATGGGGGGGTGTTATCTCTTTTGTCGAAAATCAGCCGTTTTTGCTCGAACATTAAATGCCTCCAAATGGTATTTAATTAACTTCCCGAGCCCCTGGAAGCATGAAAATCACTTTAAACATGCTAATTTTAGCTCTAACACTGATGATCCACCTACAAATGTGAACTGACGTTCAAAAATAAAGCATTTGAAAACGGACCATTTTCCACATTTCTGAAGCATGACGTAATGGGGGGGTGTTATCTCTTTTGTCGAAAATCAGCCGTTTTTGCTCGAACATTAAATGCCTCCAAATGGTATTTAATTAACTTCCCGGGGTGAAGAAACCCTTTTTGAGAACTCAGAGTGAGTAAATTGGCCATTTTCATGCACTTTTAACCATTCCATAAATCTTGTGTTTTGGGCCCCTGGAAGCATGAACATCACTTTAAACATGCTAATTTTAGCTCTAACACTGATGATCCACCTACAAATGTGAACTGACGTTCAAAAATAAAACATTTGAAAACGGACCATTTTCCACATTTCTGAAGCATGACGTAATGGGGGGGTGTTATCTCTTTTGTCGAAAATCAGCCGTTTTTGCTCGAACATTAAATGCCTCCAAATGGTATTTAATTAACTTCCCGAGCCCCTGGAAGCATGAAAATCACTTTAAACATGCTAATTTTAGCTCTAACACTGATGATCCACCTACAAATGTGAACTGACGTTCAAAAATAAAACATTTGAAAACGGACCATTTTCCACATTTCTGAAGCATGACGTAATGGGGGGGTGTTATCTCTTTTGTCGAAAATCAGCCATTTTTGCTCGAACATTAAATGCCTCCAAATGGTATTTGATTAACTTCCCGGGGTGAAGAAACCCTTTTTGAGAACTCAGAGTGAGTAAATTGGCCATTTTCATGCACTTTTAACCATTCCATAAATCTTGTGTTTTGGGCCCCTGGAAGCATGAAAATCACTTTAAACATGCTAATTTTAGCTCTAACACTGATGATCCACCTACAAATGTGAACTGACGTTCAAAAATAAAACATTTGAAAACGGACCATTTTCCACATTTCTGAAGCATGACGTAATGGGGGGGTGTTATCTCTTTTGTCGAAAATCAGCCGTTTTTGCTCGAACATTAAATGCCTCCAAATGGTATTTAATTAACTTCCCGAGCCCCTGGAAGCATGAAAATCACTTTAAACATGCTAATTTTAGCTCTAACACTGATGATCCACCTACAAATGTGAACTGACGTTCAAAAATAAAACATTTGAAAACGGACCATTTTCCACATTTCTGAAGCATGACGTAATGGGGGGGGTGTTATCTCTTTTGTCGAAAATCAGCCGTTTTTGCTCGAACATTAAATGCCTCCAAATGGTATTTAATTAACTTCCCGGGATGAAGAAACCCTTTTTGAGAACTCAGAGTGAGTAAATTGGCCATTTTCATGCACTTTTAACCATTCCATAAATCTTGTGTTTTGGGCCCCTGGAAGCATGAAAATCACTTTAAACATGCTAATTTTAGCTCTAACACTGATGATCCACCTACAAATGTGAACTGACGTTCAAAAATAAAACATTTGAAAACGGACCATTTTCCACATTTCTGAAGCATGACGTAATGGGGGGGTGTTATCTCTTTTGTCGAAAATCAGCCGTTTTTGCTCGAACATTAATTGCCTCCAAATGGTATTTATTTCACTTCCCGGGGTGAAGAAACCCTTTTTGAGAACTCAGAGTGAGTAAATTGGCCATTTTCATGCACTTTTAACCATTCCATTAATCTTGTGTTTTGGGCCCCTGGAAGCATGAAAAACACTTTAAACATGCTAATTTTAGCTCTAACACTGATGATCCACCTACAAATGTGAACTGACGTTCAAAAATAAAACATTTGAAAACGGACCATTTTCCACATTTCTGAAGCATGACGTAATGGGGGGGTGTCATCTCTTTTGTCGAAAATCAGCCGTTTTTGCTCGAACATTAAATGCCTCCAAATGGTATTTATTTCACTTCCCGAGCCCCTGGAAGCATGAAAATCACTTTAAACATGCTAATTTTAGCTCTAACACTGATGATCCACCTACAAATGTGAACTGACGTTCAAAAATAAAACATTTGAAAACGGACCATTTTCCACATTTCTGAAGCATGACGTAATGGGGGGGTGTTATCTCTTTTGTCGAAAATCAGCCGTTTTTGCTCGAACATTAAATGCCTCCAAATGGTATTTAATTAACTTCCCGGGGTGAAGAAACCCTTTTTGAGAACTCAGAGTGAGTAAATTGGCCATTTTCATGCACTTTTAACCATTCCATAAATCTTGTGTTTTGGGCCCCTGGAAGCATGAAAATCACTTTAAACATGCTAATTTTAGCTCTAACACTGATGATCCACCTACAAATGTGAACTGACGTTCAAAAATAAAACATTTGAAAACGGACCATTTTCCACATTTCTGAAGCATGACGTAATGGGGGGGTGTTATCTCTTTTGTCGAAAATCAGCCGTTTTTGCTCGAACATTAAATGCCTCCAAATGGTATTTATTTCACTTCCCGGGGTGAAGAAACCCTTTTTGAGAACTCAGAGTGAGTAAATTGGCCATTTTCATGCACTTTTAACCATTCCATTAATCTTGTGTTTTGGGCCCCTGGAAGCATGAAAATCACTTTAAACATGCTAATTTTAGCTCTAACACTGATGATCCACCTACAAATGTGAACTGACGTTCAAAAATAAAACATTTGAAAACGGACCATTTTCCACATTTCTGAAGCATGACGTAATGGGGGGGTGTTATCTCTTTTGTCGAAAATCAGCTGTTTTTGCTCGAACATTAAATGCCTCCAAATGGTATTTAATTAACTTCCCGGGGTGAAGAAACCCTTTTTGAGAACTCAGAGTGAGTAAATTGGCCATTTTCATGCACTTTTAACCATTCCATAAATCTTGTGTTTTGGGCCCCTGGAAGCATGAAAATCACTTTAAACATGCTAATTTTAGCTCTAACACTGATGATCCACCTACAAATGTGAACTGACGTTCAAAAATAAAACATTTGAAAACGGACCATTTTCCACATTTCTGAAGCATGACATAATGGGGGGGTGTTATCTCTTTTGTCGAAAATCAGCCGTTTTTGCTCGAACATTAAATGCCTCCAAATGGTATTTATTTCACTTCCCGGGGTGAAGAAACCCTTTTTGAGAACTCAGAGTGAGTAAATTGGCCATTTTCATGCACTTTTAACCATTCCATTAATCTTGTGTTTTGGGCCCCTGGAAGCATGAAAATCACTTTAAACATGCTAATTTTAGCTCTAACACTGATGATCCACCTACAAATGTGAACTGACGTTCAAAAATAAAACATTTGAAAACGGACCATTTTCCATATTTCTGAAGCATGACGTAATGGGGGGGTGTTATCTCTTTTGTCGAAAATCAGCCGTTTTTGCTCGAACATTAAATGCCTCCAAATGGTATTTATTTCACTTCCCGAGCCCCTGGAAGCATGAAAATCACTTTAAACATGCTAATTTTAGCTCTAACACTGATGATCCACCTACAAATGTGAACTGACGTTCAAAAATAAAACATTTGAAAACGGACCATTTTCCACATTTCTGAAGCATGACGTAATGGGGGGGTGTTATCTCTTTAGTCGAAAATCAGCCGTTTTTGCTCGAACATTAAATGCCTCCAAATGGTATTTAATTAACTTCCCGGGGTGAAGAAACCCTTTTTGAGAACTCAGAGTGAGTAAATTGGCCATTTTCATGCACTTTTAACCATTCCATAAATCTTGTGTTTTGGGCCCCTGGAAGCATGAAAATCACTTTAAACATGCTAATTTTAGCTCTAACACTGATGATCCACCTACAAATGTGAACTGACGTTCAAAAATAAAACATTTGAAAACGGACCATTTTCCACATTTCTGAAGCATGACGTAATGGGGGGGTGTTATCTCTTTTGTCGAAAATCAGCCGTTTTTGCTCGAACATTAAATGCCTCCAAATGGTATTTAATTAACTTCCCGAGCCCCTGGAAGCATGAAAATCACTTTAAACATGCTAATTTTAGCTCTAACACTGATGATCCACCTACAAATGTGAACTGACGTTCAAAAATAAAACATTTGAAAACGGACCATTTTCCACATTTCTGAAGCATGACGTAATGGGGGGGGTGTTATCTCTTTTGTCGAAAATCAGCCGTTTTTGCTCGAACATTAAATGCCTCCAAATGGTATTTAATTAACTTCCCGGGGTGAAGAAACCCTTTTTGAGAACTCAGAGTGAGTAAATTGGCCATTTTCATGCACTTTTAACCATTCCATAAATCTTGTGTTTTGGGCCCCTGGAAGCATGAAAATAACTTTAAACATGCTAATTTTAGCTCTAACACTGATGATCCACCTACAAATGTGAACTGACGTTCAAAAATAAAACATTTGAAAACGGACCATTTTCCACATTTCTGAAGCATGACGTAATGGGGGGGTGTTATCTCTTTTGTCGAAAATCAGCCGTTTTTGCTCGAACATTAAATGCCTCCAAATGGTATTTAATTAACTTCCCGAGCCCCTGGAAGCATGAAAATCACTTTAAACATGCTAATTTTAGCTCTAACACTGATGATCCACCTACAAATGTGAACTGACGTTCAAAAATAAAACATTTGAAAACGGACCATTTTCCACATTTCTGAAGCATGACGTAATGGGGGGGTGTTATCTCTTTTGTCGAAAATCAGCCGTTTTTGCTCGAACATTAAATGCCTCCAAATGGTATTTAATTAACTTCCCGGGGTGAAGAAACCCTTTTTGAGAACTCAGAGTGAGTAAATTGGCCATTTTCATGCACTTTTAACCATTCCATAAATCTTGTGTTTTGGGCCCCTGGAAGCATGAAAATCACTTTAAACATGCTAATTTTAGCTCTAACACTGATGATCCACCTACAAATGTGAACTGACGTTCAAAAATAAAACATTTGAAAACGGACCATTTTCCACATTTCTGAAGCATGACGTAATGGGGGGGTGTTATCTCTTTTGTCGAAAATCAGCCGTTTTTGCTCGAACATTAAATGCCTCCAAATGGTATTTAATTAACTTCCCGAGCCCCTGGAAGCATGAAAATCACTTTAAACATGCTAATTTTAGCTCTAACACTGATGATCCACCTACAAATGTGAACTGACGTTCAAAAATAAAACATTTGAAAACGGACCATTTTCCACATTTCTGAATCATGACGTAATGGGGGGGTGTTATCTCTTTTGTCGAAAATCAGCTGTTTTTGCTCGAACATTAAATGCCTCCAAATGGTATTTAATTAACTTCCCGGGGTGAAGAAACCCTTTTTGAGAACTCAGAGTGAGTAAATTGGCCATTTTCATGCACTTTTAACCATTCCATAAATCTTGTGTTTTGGGCCCCTGGAAGCATGAAAATCACTTTAAACATGCTAATTTTAGCTCTAACACTGATGATCCACCTACAAATGTGAACTGACGTTCAAAAATAAAACATTTGAAAACGGACCATTTTCCACATTTCTGAAGCATGACGTAATGGGGGGGTGTTATCTCTTTTGTCGAAAATCAGCCGTTTTTGCTCGAATATTAAATGCCTCCAAATGGTATTTATTTCACTTCCCGAGCCCCTGAAGCATGAAAATCACTTTAAACATGCTAATTTTAGCTCTAACACTGATGATCCACCTACAAATGTGAACTGACGTTCAAAAATAAAACATTTGAAAACGGACCATTTTCCACATTTCTGAAGCATGACGTAATGGGGGGGTGTTATCTCTTTTGTCGAAAATCAGCCGTTTTTGCTCGAACATTAAATGCCTCCAAATGGTATTTAATTAACTTCCCGGGGTGAAGAAACCCTTTTTAAGAACTCAGAGTGAGTAAATTGGCCATTTTCATGCACTTTTAACCATTCCATAAATCTTGTGTTTTGGGCCCCTGGAAGCATGAAAATCACTTTAAACATGCTAATTTTAGCTCTAACACTGATGATCCACCTACAAATGTGAACTGACGCTCAAAAATAAAACATTTGAAAACGGACCATTTTCCACATTTCTGAAGCATGACGTAATGGGGGGGTGTTATCTCTTTTGTCGAAAATCAGCCGTTTTTGCTCGAACATTAAATGCCTCCAAATGGTATTTAATTAACTTCCCGAGCCCCTGGAAGCATGAAAATCACTTTAAACATGCTAATTTTAGCTCTAACACTGATGATCCACCTACAAATGTGAACTGACGTTCAAAAATAAAACATTTGAAAACGGACCATTTTCCACATTTCTGAAGCATGACGTAATGGGGGGGTGTTATCTCTTTTGTCGAAAATCATCCATTTTTGCTCGAACATTAAATGCCTCCAAATGGTATTTAATTAACTTCCCGGGGTGAAGAAACCCTTTTTGAGAACTCAGAGTGAGTAAATTGGCCATTTTCATGCACTTTTAACCATTCCATAAATCTTGTGTTTTGGGCCCCTGGAAGCATGAAAATCACTTTAAACATGCTAATTTTAGCTCTAACACTGATGATCCACCTACAAATGTGAACTGACGTTCAAAAATAAAACATTTGAAAACGGACCATTTTCCACATTTCTGAAGCATGACGTAATGGGGGGGTGTTATCTCTTTTGTCGAAAATCAGCCGTTTTTGCTCGAACATTAAATGCCTCCAAATGGTATTTAATTAACTTCCCGAGCCCCTGGAAGCATGAAAATCACTTTAAACATGCTAATTTTAGCTCTAACACTGATGATCCACCTACAAATGTGAACTGACGTTCAAAAATAAAACATTTGAAAACGGACCATTTTCCACATTTCTGAAGCATGACGTAATGGGGGGGTGTTATCTCTTTTGTCGAAAATCAGCCGTTTTTGCTCGAACATTAAATGCCTCCAAATGGTATTTAAATAACTTCCCGGGGTGAAGAAACCCTTTTTGAGAACTCAGAGTGAGTAAATTGGCCATTTTCATGCACTTTTAACCATTCCATAAATCTTGTGTTTTGGGCCCCTGGAAGCATGAAAATCACTTTAAACATGCTAATTTTAGCTCTAACACTGATGATCCACCTACAAATGTGAACTGACGTTCAAAAATAAAACATTTGAAAACGGACCATTTTCCACAGTTCTGAAGCATGACGTAATGGGGGGGTGTTATCTCTTTTGTCGAAAATCAGCCGTTTTTGCTCGAACATTAAATGCCTCCAAATGGTATTTATTTCACTTCCCGAGCCCCTGGAAGCATGAAAATCACTTTAAACATGCTAATTTTAGCTCTAACACTGATGATCCACCTACAAATGTGAACTGACGTTCAAAAATAAAACATTTGAAAACGGACCATTTTCCACATTTCTGAAGCATGACGTAATGGGGGGGTGTTATCTCTTTTGTCGAAAATCAGCCGTTTTTGCTCGAACATTAAATGCCTCCAAATGGTATTTAATTAACTTCCCGAGCCCCTGGAAGCATGAAAATCACTTTAAACATGCTAATTTTAGCTCTAACACTGATAATCCACCTACAAATGTGAACTGACGTTCAAAAATAAAGCATTTGAAAACGGACCATTTTCCACATTTCTGAAGCATGACGTAATGGGGGGGTGTTATCTCTTTTGTCGAAAATCAGCCGTTTTTGCTCGAATATTAAATGCCTCCAAATGGTATTTAATTAACTTCCCGGGGTGAAGAAACCCTTTTTGAGAACTCAGAGTGAGTAAATTGGCCATTTTCATGCACTTTTAACCATTCCATAAATCTTGTGTTTTGGGCCCCTGGAAGCATGAAAATCACTTTAAACATGCTAATTTTAGCTCTAACACTGATGATCCACCTACAAATGTGAACTGACGTTCAAAAATAAAACATTTGAAAACGGACCATTTTCCACATTTCTGAAGCATGACGTAATGGGGGGGTGTTATCTCTTTTGTCGAAAATCAGCCGTTTTTGCTCGAACATTAAATGCCTCCAAATGGTATTTATTTCACTTCCCGGGGTGAAGAAACCCTTTTTGAGAACTCAGAGTGAGTAAATTGGCCATTTTCATGCACTTTTAACCATTCCATTAATCTTGTGTTTTGGGCCCCTGGAAGCATGAAAATCACTTTAAACATGCTAATTTTAGCTCTAACACTGATGATCCACCTACAAATGTGAACTGACGTTCAAAAATAAAACATTTGAAAACGGACCATTTTCCACATTTCTGAAGCATGACGTAATGGGGGGGTGTTATCTCTTTTGTCGAAAATCAGCCGTTTTTGCTCGAACATTAAATGCCTCCAAATGGTATTTATTTCACTTCCCGAGCCCCTGGAAGCATGAAAATCACTTTAAACATGCTAATTTTAGCTCTAACACTGATGATCCACCTACAAATGTGAACTGACGTTCAAAAATAAAACATTTGAAAACGGACCATTTTCCACATTTCTGAAGCATGACGTAATGGGGGGGTGTTATCTCTTTAGTCGAAAATCAGCCGTTTTTGCTCGAACATTAAATGCCTCCAAATGGTATTTAATTAACTTCCCGGGGTGAAGAAACCCTTTTTGAGAACTCAGAGTGAGTAAATTGGCCATTTTCATGCACTTTTAACCATTCCATAAATCTTGTGTTTTGGGCCCCTGGAAGCATGAAAATCACTTTAAACATGCTAATTTTAGCTCTAACACTGATGATCCACCTACAAATGTGAACTGACGTTCAAAAATAAAACATTTGAAAACGGACCATTTTCCACATTTCTGAAGCATGACGTAATGGGGGGGTGTTATCTCTTTTGTCGAAAATCAGCCGTTTTTGCTCGAACATTAAATGCCTCCAAATGGTATTTAATTAACTTCCCGAGCCCCTGGAAGCATGAAAATCACTTTAAACATGCTAATTTTAGCTCTAACACTGATGATCCACCTACAAATGTGAACTGACGTTCAAAAATAAAACATTTGAAAACGGACCATTTTCCACATTTCTGAAGCATGACGTAATGGGGGGGTGTTATCTCTTTTGTCGAAAATCAGCCGTTTTTGCTCGAACATTAAATGCCTCCAAATGGTATTTAATTAACTTCCCGAGCCCCTGGAAGCATGAAAATCACTTTAAACATGCTAATTTTAGCTCTAACACTGATGATCCACATACAAATGTGAACTGACGTTCAAAAATAAAACATTTGAAAACGGACCATTTTCCACATTTCTGAAGCATGACGTAATGGGGGGGTGTTATCTCTTTTGTCGAAAATCAGCCGTTTTTGCTCGAACATTAAATGCCTCCAAATGGTATTTAATTAACTTCCCGGGGTGAAGAAACCCTTTTTGAGAACTCAGAGTGAGTAAATTGGCCATTTTCATGCACTTTTAACCAGTCCATAAATCTTGTGTTTTGGGCCCCTGGAAGCATGAAAATCACTTTAAACATGCTAATTTTAGCTCTAACACTGATGATCCACCTACAAATGTGAACTGACGTTCAAAAATAAAACATTTGAAAACGGACCATTTTCCACATTTCTGAAGCATGACGTAATGGGGGGGTGTTATCTCTTTTGTCGAAAATCAGCCGTTTTTGCTCGAACATTAAATGCCTCCAAATGGTGTTTAATTAACTTCCCGAGCCCCTGGAAGCATGAAAATCACTTTAAACATGCTAATTTTAGCTCTAACACTGATGATCCACCTACAAATGTTAACTGACGTTCAAAAATAAAACATTTGAAAACGGACCATTTTCCACATTTCTGAAGCATGACGTAATGGGGGGGTGTTATCTCTTTTGTCGAAAATCAGCCGTTTTTGCTCGAATATTAAATGCCTCCAAATGGTATTTATTTCACTTCCCGAGCCCCTGGAAGCATGAAAATCACTTTAAACATGCTAATTTTAGCTCTAACACTGATGATCCACCTACAAATGTGAACTGACGTTCAAAAATAAAACATTTGAAAACGGACCATTTTCCACATTTCTGAAGCATGACGTAATGGGGGGGTGTTATCTCTTTTGTCGAAAATCAGCCGTTTTTGCTCGAACATTAAATGCCTCCAAATGGTATTTAATTAACTTCCCGGGGTGAAGAAACCCTTTTTGAGAACTCAGAGTGAGTAAATTGGCCATTTTCATGCACTTTTAACCATTCCATAAATCTTGTGTTTTGGGCCCCTGGAAGCATGAAAATCACTTTAAACATGCTAATTTTAGCTCTAACACTGATGATCCACCTACAAATGTGAACTGACGCTCAAAAATAAAACATTTGAAAACGGACTATTTTCCACATTTCTGAAGCATGACGTAATGGGGGGGTGTTATCTCTTTTGTCGAAAATCAGCCGTTTTTGCTCGAACATTAAATGCCTCCAAATGGTATTTAATTAACTTCCCGAGCCCCTGGAAGCATGAAAATCACTTTAAACATGCTAATTTTAGCTCTAACACTGATGATCCACCTACAAATGTGAACTGACGTTCAAAAATAAAACATTTGAAAACGGACCATTTTCCACATTTCTGAAGCATGACGTAATGGGGGGGTGTTATCTCTTTTGTCGAAAATCATCCGTTTTTTCTCGAACATTAAATGCCTCCAAATGGTATTTAATTAACTTCCCGGGGTGAAGAAACCCTTTTTGAGAACTCAGAGTGAGTAAATTGGCCATTTTCATGCACTTTTAACCATTCCATAAATCTTGTGTTTTGGGCCCCTGGAAGCATGAAAATCACTTTAAACATGCTAATTTTAGCTCTAACACTGATGATCCACCTACAAATGTGAACTGACGTTCAAAAATAAAACATTTGAAAACGGACCATTTTCCACATTTCTGAAGCATGACGTAATGGGGGGGTGTTATCTCTTTTGTCGAAAATCAGACGTTTTTGCTCGAACATTAAATGCCTCCAAATGGTATTTAATTAACTTCCCGAGCCCCTGGAAGCATGAAAATCACTTTAAACATGCTAATTTTAGCTCTAACACTGATGATCCACCTACAAATGTGAACTGACGTTCAAAAATAAAACATTTGAAAACGGACCATTTTCCACATTTCTGAAGCATGACGTAATGGGGGGGTGTTATCTCTTTTGTCGAAAATCAGCCGTTTTTGCTCGAACATTAAATGCCTCCAAATGGTATTTAAATAACTTCCCGGGGTGAAGAAACCCTTTTTGAGAACTCAGAGTGAGTAAATTGGCCATTTTCATGCACTTTTAACCATTCCATAAATCTTGTGTTTTGGGCCCCTGGAAGCATGAAAATCACTTTAAACATGCTAATTTTAGCTCTAACACTGATGATCCACCTACAAATGTGAACTGACGTTCAAAAATAAAACATTTGAAAACGGACCATTTTCCACAGTTCTGAAGCATGACGTAATGGGGGGGTGTTATCTCTTTTGTCGAAAATCAGCCGTTTTTGCTCGAACATTAAATGCCTCCAAATGGTATTTATTTCACTTCCCGAGCCCCTGGAAGCATGAAAATCACTTTAAACATGCTAATTTTAGCTCTAACACTGATGATCCACCTACAAATGTGAACTGACGTTCAAAAATAAAACATTTGAAAACGGACCATTTTCCACATTTCTGAAGCATGACGTAATGGGGGGGTGTTATCTCTTTTGTCGAAAATCAGCCGTTTTTGCTCGAACATTAAATGCCTCCAAATGGTATTTAATTAACTTCCCGAGCCCCTGGAGGCATGAAAATCACTTTAAACATGCTAATTTTAGCTCTAACACTGATGATCCACCTACAAATGTGAACTGACGTTCAAAAATAAAGCATTTGAAAACGGACCATTTTCCACATTTCTGAAGCATGACGTAATGGGGGGGTGTTATCTCTTTTGTCGAAAATCAGCCGTTTTTGCTCGAACATTAAATGCCTCCAAATGGTATTTAATTAACTTCCCGGGGTGAAGAAACCCTTTTTGAGAACTCAGAGTGAGTAAATTGGCCATTTTCATGCACTTTTAACCATTCCATAAATCTTGTGTTTTGGGCCCCTGGAAGCATGAAAATCACTTTAAACATGCTAATTTTAGCTCTAACACTGATGATCCACCTACAAATGTGAACTGACGTTCAAAAATAAAACATTTGAAAACGGACCATTTTCCACATTTCTGAAGCATGACGTAATGGGGGGGTGTTATCTCTTTTGTCGAAAATCAGCCGTTTTTGCTCGAACATTAAATGCCTCCAAATGGTATTTAATTAACTTCCCGAGCCCCTGGAAGCATGAAAATCACTTTAAACATGCTAATTTTAGCTCTAACACTGATGATCCACCTACAAATGTGAACTGACGTTCAAAAATAAAACATTTGAAAACTGACCATTTTCCACATTTCTGAAGCATGACGTAATGGGGGGGTGTTATCTCTTTTGTCGAAAATCAGCCGTTTTTGCTCGAACATTAAATGCCTCCAAATGGTATTTGATTAACTTCCCGGGGTGAAGAAACCCTTTTTGAGAACTCAGAGTGAGTAAATTGGCCATTTTCATGCACTTTTAACCATTCCATAAATCTTGTGTTTTGGGCCCCTGGAAGCATGAAAATCACTTTAAACATGCTAATTTTAGCTCTAACACTGATGATCCACCTACAAATGTGAACTGACGTTCAAAAATAAAACATTTGAAAACGGACCATTTTCCACATTTCTGAAGCATGACGTAATGGGGGGGTGTTATCTCTTTTGTCGAAAATCAGCCGTTTTTGCTCGAACATTAAATGCCTCCAAATGGTATTTAATTAACTTCCCGAGCCCCTGGAAGCATGAAAATCACTTTAAACATGCTAATTTTAGCTCTAACACTGATGATCCACCTACAAATGTGAACTGACGTTCAAAAATAAAACATTTGAAAACGGACCATTTTCCACATTTCTGAAGCATGACGTAATGGGGGGGTGTTATCTCTTTTGTCGAAAATCAGCCGTTTTTGCTCGAACATTAAATGCCTCCAAATGGTATTTAATTAACTTCCCGGGGTGAAGAAACCCTTTTTGAGAACTCAGAGTGAGTAAATTGGCCATTTTCATGCACTTTTAACCATTCCATAAATCTTGTGTTTTGGGCCCCTGGAAGCATGAAAATAACTTTAAACATGCTAATTTTAGCTCTAACACTGATGATCCACCTACAAATGTGAACTGACGTTCAAAAATAAAACATTTGAAAACGGACCATTTTCCACATTTCTGAAGCATGACGTAATGGGGGGGTGTTATCTCTTTTGTCGAAAATCAGCCGTTTTTGCTCGAACATTAAATGCCTCCAAATGGTATTTAATTAACTTCCCGAGCCCCTGGAAGCATGAAAATCACTTTAAACATGCTAATTTTAGCTCTAACACTGATGATCCACCTACAAATGTGAACTGACGTTCAAAAATAAAGCATTTGAAAACGGACCATTTTCCACATTTCTGAAGCATGACGTAATGGGGGGGTGTTATCTCTTTTGTCGAAAATCAGCCGTTTTTGCTCGAACATTAAATGCCTCCAAATGGTATTTAATTAACTTCCCGGGGTGAAGAAACCCTTTTTGAGAACTCAGAGTGAGTAAATTGGCCATTTTCATGCACTTTTAACCATTCCATAAATCTTGTGTTTTGGGCCCCTGGAAGCATGAACATCACTTTAAACATGCTAATTTTAGCTCTAACACTGATGATCCACCTACAAATGTGAACTGACGTTCAAAAATAAAACATTTGAAAACGGACCATTTTCCACATTTCTGAAGCATGACGTAATGGGGGGGTGTTATCTCTTTTGTCGAAAATCAGCCGTTTTTGCTCGAACATTAAATGCCTCCAAATGGTATTTAATTAACTTCCCGAGCCCCTGGAAGCATGAAAATCACTTTAAACATGCTAATTTTAGCTCTAACACTGATGATCCACCTACAAATGTGAACTGACGTTCAAAAATAAAACATTTGAAAACGGACCATTTTCCACATTTCTGAAGCATGACGTAATGGGGGGGTGTTATCTCTTTTGTCGAAAATCAGCCGTTTTTGCTCGAACATTAAATGCCTCCAAATGGTATTTGATTAACTTCCCGGGGTGAAGAAACCCTTTTTGAGAACTCAGAGTGAGTAAATTGGCCATTTTCATGCACTTTTAACCATTCCATAAATCTTGTGTTTTGGGCCCCTGGAAGCATGAAAATCACTTTAAACATGCTAATTTTAGCTCTAACACTGATGATCCACCTACAAATGTGAACTGACGTTCAAAAATAAAACATTTGAAAACGGACCATTTTCCACATTTCTGAAGCATGACGTAATGGGGGGGTGTTATCTCTTTTGTCGAAAATCAGCCGTTTTTGCTCGAACATTAAATGCCTCCAAATGGTATTTAATTAACTTCCCGAGCCCCTGGAAGCATGAAAATCACTTTAAACATGCTAATTTTAGCTCTAACACTGATGATCCACCTACAAATGTGAACTGACGTTCAAAAATAAAACATTTGAAAACGGACCATTTTCCACATTTCTGAAGCATGACGTAATGGGGGGGGTGTTATCTCTTTTGTCGAAAATCAGCCGTTTTTGCTCGAACATTAAATGCCTCCAAATGGTATTTAATTAACTTCCCGGGATGAAGAAACCCTTTTTGAGAACTCAGAGTGAGTAAATTGGCCATTTTCATGCACTTTTAACCATTCCATAAATCTTGTGTTTTGGGCCCCTGGAAGCATGAAAATCACTTTAAACATGCTAATTTTAGCTCTAACACTGATGATCCACCTACAAATGTGAACTGACGTTCAAAAATAAAACATTTGAAAACGGACCATTTTCCACATTTCTGAAGCATGACGTAATGGGGGGGTGTTATCTCTTTTGTCGAAAATCAGCCGTTTTTGCTCGAACATTAATTGCCTCCAAATGGTATTTATTTCACTTCCCGGGGTGAAGAAACCCTTTTTGAGAACTCAGAGTGAGTAAATTGGCCATTTTCATGCACTTTTAACCATTCCATTAATCTTGTGTTTTGGGCCCCTGGAAGCATGAAAAACACTTTAAACATGCTAATTTTAGCTCTAACACTGATGATCCACCTACAAATGTGAACTGACGTTCAAAAATAAAACATTTGAAAACGGACCATTTTCCACATTTCTGAAGCATGACGTAATGGGGGGGTGTTATCTCTTTTGTCGAAAATCAGCCGTTTTTGCTCGAACATTAAATGCCTCCAAATGGTATTTATTTCACTTCCCGAGCCCCTGGAAGCATGAAAATCACTTTAAACATGCTAATTTTAGCTCTAACACTGATGATCCACCTTCAAATGTGAACTGACGTTCAAAAATAAAACATTTGAAAACGGACCATTTTCCACATTTCTGAAGCATGACGTAATGGGGGGGTGTTATCTCTTTTGTCGAAAATCAGCCGTTTTTGCTCGAACATTAAATGCCTCCAAATGGTATTTAATTAACTTCCCGGGGTGAAGAAACCCTTTTTGAGAACTCAGAGTGAGTAAATTGGCCATTTTCATGCACTTTTAACCATTCCATAAATCTTGTGTTTTGGGCCCCTGGAAGCATGAAAATCACTTTAAACATGCTAATTTTAGCTCTAACACTGATGATCCACCTACAAATGTGAACTGACGTTCAAAAATAAAACATTTGAAAACGGACCATTTTCCACATTTCTGAAGCATGACGTAATGGGGGGGTGTTATCTCTTTTGTCGAAAATCAGCCGTTTTTGCTCGAACATTAAATGCCTCCAAATGGTATTTATTTCACTTCCCGGGGTGAAGAAACCCTTTTTGAGAACTCAGAGTGAGTAAATTGGCCATTTTCATGCACTTTTAACCATTCCATTAATCTTGTGTTTTGGGCCCCTGGAAGCATGAAAATCACTTTAAACATGCTAATTTTAGCTCTAACACTGATGATCCACCTACAAATGTGAACTGACGTTCAAAAATAAAACATTTGAAAACGGACCATTTTCCACATTTCTGAAGCATGACGTAATGGGGGGGTGTTATCTCTTTTGTCGAAAATCAGCTGTTTTTGCTCGAACATTAAATGCCTCCAAATGGTATTTAATTAACTTCCCGGGGTGAAGAAACCCTTTTTGAGAACTCAGAGTGAGTAAATTGGCCATTTTCATGCACTTTTAACCATTCCATAAATCTTGTGTTTTGGGCCCCTGGAAGCATGAAAATCACTTTAAACATGCTAATTTTAGCTCTAACACTGATGATCCACCTACAAATGTGAACTGACGTTCAAAAATAAAACATTTGAAAACGGACCATTTTCCACATTTCTGAAGCATGACATAATGGGGGGGTGTTATCTCTTTTGTCGAAAATCAGCCGTTTTTGCTCGAACATTAAATGCCTCCAAATGGTATTTAATTAACTTCCCGAGCCCCTGGAAGCATGAAAATCACTTTAAACATGCTAATTTTAGCTCTAACACTGATGATCCACCTACAAATGTGAACTGACGTTCAAAAATAAAACATTTGAAAACGGACCATTTTCCACATTTCTGAAGCATGACATAATGGGGGGGTGTTATCTCTTTTGTCGAAAATCAGCCGTTTTTGCTCGAACATTAAATGCCTCCAAATGGTATTTAATTAACTTCCCGGGGTGAAGAAACCCTTTTTGAGAACTCAGAGTGAGTAAATTGGCCATTTTCATGCACTTTTAACCATTCCATAAATCTTGTGTTTTGGGCCCCTGGAAGCATGAAAATAACTTTAAACATGCTAATTTTAGCTCTAACACTGATGATCCACCTACAAATGTGAACTGACGTTCAAAAATAAAACATTTGAAAACGGACCATTTTCCACATTTCTGAAGCATGACGTAATGGGGGGGTGTTATCTCTTGTCGAAAATCAGCCGTTTTTGATCGAACATTAAATGCCTCCAAATGGTATTTAATTAACTTCCCGAGCCCCTGGAAGCATGAAAATCACTTTAAACATGCTAATTTTAGCTCTAACACTGATGATCCACCTACAAATGTGAACTGACGTTCAAAAATAAAACATTTGAAAACGGACCATTTTCCACAGTTCTGAAGCATGACGTAATGGGGGGGTGTTATCTCTTTTGTCGAAAATCAGCCGTTTTTGCTCGAACATTAAATGCCTCCAAATGGTATTTAATTAACTTCCCGAGCCCCTGGAAGCATGAAAATCACTTTAAACATGCTAATTTTAGCTCTAACACTGATGATCCACCTACAAATGTGAACTGACGTTCAAAAATAAAGCATTTGAAAACGGACCATTTTCCACATTTCTGAAGCATGACGTAATGGGGGGGTGCTATCTCTTTTGTCGAAAATCAGCCGTTTTTGCTCGAACATTAAATGCCTCCAAATGGTATTTAATTAACTTCCCGGGGTGAAGAAACCCTTTTTGAGAACTCAGAGTGAGTAAATTGGCCATTTTCATGCACTTTTAACCATTCCATAAATCTTGTGTTTTGGGCCCCTGGAAGCATGAAAATCACTTTAAACATGCTAATTTTAGCTCTAACACTGATGATCCACCTACAAATGTGAACTGACGTTCAAAAATAAAACATTTGAAAACGGACCATTTTCCACATTTCTGAAGCATGACGTAATGGGGGGGTGTTATCTCTTTTGTCGAAAATCAGCCGTTTTTGCTCGAACATTAAATGCCTCCAAATGGTATTTAATTAACTTCCCGAGCCCCTGGAAGCATGAAAATCACTTTAAACATGCTAATTTTAGCTCTAACACTGATGATCCACCTACAAATGTGAACTGACGTTCAAAAATAAAACATTTGAAAACGGACCATTTTCCACATTTCTGAAGCATGACGTAATGGGGGGGTGTTATCTCTTTTGTCGAAAATCAGCCGTTTTTGCTCGAACATTAAATGCCTCCAAATGGTATTTGATTAACTTCCCGGGGTGAAGAAACCCTTTTTGAGAACTCAGAGTGAGTAAATTGGCCATTTTCATGCACTTTTAACCATTCCATAAATCTTGTGTTTTGGGCCCCTGGAAGCATGAAAAACACTTTAAACATGCTAATTTTAGCTCTAACACTGATGATCCACCTACAAATGTGAACTGACGTTCAAAAATAAAACATTTGAAAACGGACCATTTTCCACATTTCTGAAGCATGACGTAATGGGGGGGTGTTATCTCTTTTGTCGAAAATCAGCCGTTTTTGCTCGAACATTAAATGCCTCCAAATGGTATTTATTTCACTTCCCGAGCCCCTGGAAGCATGAAAATCACTTTAAACATGCTAATTTTAGCTCTAACACTGATGATCCACCTACAAATGTGAACTGACGTTCAAAAATAAAACATTTGAAAACGGACCATTTTCCACATTTCTGAAGCATGACGTAATGGGGGGGTGTTATCTCTTTTGTCGAAAATCAGCCGTTTTTGCTCGAACATTAAATGCCTCCAAATGGTATTTATTTCACTTCCCGGGGTGAAGAAACCCTTTTTGAGAACTCAGAGTGAGTAAATTGGCCATTTTCATGCACTTTTAACCATTCCATAAATCTTGTGTTTTGGGCCCCTGGAAGCATGAAAAACACTTTAAACATGCTAATTTTAGCTCTAACACTGATGATCCACCTACAAATGTGAACTGACGTTCAAAAATAAAACATTTGAAAACGGACCATTTTCCACATTTCTGAAGCATGACGTAATGGGGGGGTGTTATCTCTTTTGTCGAAAATCAGCCGTTTTTGCTCGAACATTAAATGCCTCCAAATGGTATTTATTTCACTTCCCGAGCCCCTGGAAGCATGAAAATCACTTTAAACATGCTAATTTTAGCTCTAACACTGATGATCCACCTACAAATGTGAACTGACGTTCAAAAATAAAACATTTGAAAACGGACCATTTTCCACATTTCTGAAGCATGACGTAATGGGGGGGTGTTATCTCTTTTGTCGAAAATCAGCCGTTTTTGCTCGAACATTAAATGCCTCCAAATGGTATTTAATTAACTTCCCGGGGTGAAGAAACCCTTTTTGAGAACTCAGAGTGAGTAAATTGGCCATTTTCATGCACTTTTAACCATTCCATAAATCTTGTGTTTTGGGCCCCTGGAAGCATGAAAATCACTTTAAACATGCTAATTTTAGCTCTAACACTGATGATCCACCTACAAATGTGAACTGACGTTCAAAAATAAAACATTTGAAAACGGACCATTTTCCACATTTCTGAAGCATGACGTAATGGGGGGGTGTTATCTCTTTTGTCGAAAATCAGCCGTTTTTGCTCGAACATTAAATGCCTCCAAATGGTATTTATTTCACTTCCCGGGGTGAAGAAACCCTTTTTGAGAACTCAGAGTGAGTAAATTGGCCATTTTCATGCACTTTTAACCATTCCATTAATCTTGTGTTTTGGGCCCCTGGAAGCATGAAAATCACTTTAAACATGCTAATTTTAGCTCTAACACTGATGATCCACCTACAAATGTGAACTGACGTTCAAAAATAAAACATTTGAAAACGGACCATTTTCCACATTTCTGAAGCATGACGTAATGGGGGGGTGTTATCTCTTTTGTCGAAAATCAGCCGTTTTTGCTCGAACATTAAATGCCTCCAAATGGTATTTAATTAACTTCCCGGGGTGAAGAAACCCTTTTTGAGAACTCAGAGTGAGTAAATTGGCCATTTTCATGCACTTTTAACCATTCCATAAATCTTGTGTTTTGGGCCCCTGGAAGCATGAAAATCACTTTAAACATGCTAATTTTAGCTCTAACACTGATGATCCACCTACAAATGTGAACTGATGTTCAAAAATAAAACATTTGAAAACGGACCATTTTCCACATTTCTGAAGCATGACATAATGGGGGGGTGTTATCTCTTTTGTCGAAAATCAGCCGTTTTTGCTCGAACATTAAATGCCTCCAAATGGTATTTAATTAACTTCCCGAGCCCCTGGAAGCATGAAAATCACTTTAAACATGCTAATTTTAGCTCTAACACTGATGATCCACCTACAAATGTGAACTGACGTTCAAAAATAAAACATTTGAAAACGGACCATTTTCCACATTTCTGAAGCATGACATAATGGGGGGGTGTTATCTCTTTTGTCGAAAATCAGCCGTTTTTGCTCGAACATTAAATGCCTCCAAATGGTATTTAATTAACTTCCCGGGGTGAAGAAACCCTTTTTGAGAACTCAGAGTGAGTAAATTGGCCATTTTCATGCACTTTTAACCATTCCATAAATCTTGTGTTTTGGGCCCCTGGAAGCATGAAAATAACTTTAAACATGCTAATTTTAGCTCTAACACTGATGATCCACCTACAAATGTGAACTGACGTTCAAAAATAAAACATTTGAAAACGGACCATTTTCCACATTTCTGAAGCATGACGTAATGGGGGGGTGTTATCTCTTGTCGAAAATCAGCCGTTTTTGATCGAACATTAAATGCCTCCAAATGGTATTTAATTAACTTCCCGAGCCCCTGGAAGCATGAAAATCACTTTAAACATGCTAATTTTAGCTCTAACACTGATGATCCACCTACAAATGTGAACTGACGTTCAAAAATAAAACATTTGAAAACGGACCATTTTCCACATTTCTGAAGCATGACGTAATGGGGGGGGGTGTTATCTCTTTTGTCGAAAATCAGCCGTTTTTGCTCGAACATTAAATGCCTCCAAATGGTATTTAATTAACTTCCCGGGGTGAAGAAACCCTTTTTGAGAACTCAGAGTGAGTAAATTGGCCATTTTCATGCACTTTTAACCATTCCATAAATCTTGTGTTTTGGGCCCCTGGAAGCATGAAAATCACTTTAAACATGCTAATTTTAGCTCTAACACTGATGATCCACCTACAAATGTGAACTGACGTTCAAAAATAAAACATTTGAAAACGGACCATTTTCCACATTTCTGAAGCATGACGTAATGGGGGGGTGTTATCTCTTTTGTCGAAAATCAGCCGTTTTTGCTCGAACATTAAATGCCTCCAAATGGTATTTAATTAACTTCCCGGGGTGAAGAAACCCTTTTTGAGAACTCAGAGTGAGTAAATTGGCCATTTTCATGCACTTTTAACCATTCCATAAATCTTGTGTTTTGGGCCCCTGGAAGCATGAAAATCACTTTAAACATGCTAATTTTAGCTCTAACACTGATGATCCACCTACAAATGTGAACTGACGTTCAAAAATAAAACATTTGAAAACGGACCATTTTCCACATTTCTGAAGCATGACGTAATGGGGGGGTGTTATCTCTTTTGTCGAAAATCAGCCGTTTTTGCTCGAACATTAAATGCCTCCAAATGGTATTTAATTAACTTCCCGAGCCCCTGGAAGCATGAAAATCACTTTAAACATGCTAATTTTAGCTCTAACACTGATGATCCACCTACAAATGTGAACTGACGTTCAAAAATAAAACATTTGAAAACGGACCATTTTCCACATTTCTGAATCATGACGTAATGGGGGGGTGTTATCTCTTTTGTCGAAAATCAGCCGTTTTTGCTCGAACATTAAATGCCTCCAAGTGGTATTTAATTAACTTCCCGGGGTGAAGAAACCCTTTTTGAGAACTCAGAGTGAGTAAATTGGCCATTTTCATGCACTTTTAACCATTCCATAAATCTTGTGTTTTGGGCCCCTGGAAGCATGAAAATCACTTTAAACATGCTAATTTTAGCTCTAACACTGATGATCCACCTACAAATGTGAACTGACGTTCAAAAATAAAACATTTGAAAACGGACCATTTTCCACATTTCTGAAGCATGACGTAATGGGGGGGTGTTATCTCTTTTGTCGAAAATCAGCCGTTTTTGCTCGAATATTAAATGCCTCCAAATGGTATTTATTTCACTTCCCGAGCCCCTGGAAGCATGAAAATCACTTTAAACATGCTAATTTTAGCTCTAACACTGATGATCCACCTACAAATGTGAACTTACGTTCAAAAATAAAACATTTGAAAACGGACCATTTTCCACATTTCTGAAGCATGACGTAATGGGGGGGTGTTATCTCTTTTGTCGAAAATCAGCCGTTTTTGCTCGAACATTAAATGCCTCCAAATGGTATTTAATTAACTTCCCGGGGTGAAGAAACCCTTTTTGAGAACTCAGAGTGAGTAAATTGGCCATTTTCATGCACTTTTAACCATTCCATAAATCTTGTGTTTTGGGCCCCTGGAAGCATGAAAATCACTTTAAACATGCTAATTTTAGCTCTAACACTGATGATCCACCTACAAATGTGAACTGACGCTCAAAAATAAAACATTTGAAAACGGACCATTTTCCACATTTCTGAAGCATGACGTAATGGGGGGGTGTTATCTCTTTTGTCGAAAATCAGCCGTTTTTGCTCGAACATTAAATGCCTCCAAATGGTATTTAATTAACTTCCCGAGCCCCTGGAAGCATGAAAATCACTTTAAACATGCTAATTTTAGCTCTAACACTGATGATCCACCTACAAATGTGAACTGACGTTCAAAAATAAAACATTTGAAAACGGACCATTTTCCACATTTCTGAAGCATGACGTAATGGGGGGGTGTTATCTCTTTTGTCGAAAATCAGCCGTTTTTGCTCGAACATTAAATGCCTCCAAATGGTATTTAATTAACTTCCCGGGGTGAAGAAACCCTTTTTGAGAACTCAGAGTGAGTAAATTGGCCATTTTCATGCACTTTTAACCATTCCATAAATCTTGTGTTTTGGGCCCCTGGAAGCATGAAAATCACTTTAAACATGCTAATTTTAGCTCTAACACTGATGATCCACCTACAAATGTGAACTGACGTTCAAAAATAAAACATTTGAAAACGGACCATTTTCCACATTTCTGAAGCATGACGTAATAGGGGGGTGTTATCTCTTTTGTCGAAAATCAGCCGTTTTTGCTCGAACATTAAATGCCTCCAAATGGTATTTAATTAACTTCCCGAGCCCCTGGAAGCATGAAAATCACTTTAAACATGCTAATTTTAGCTCTAACACTGATGATCCACCTACAAATGTGAACTGACGTTCAAAAATAAAACATTTGAAAACGGACCATTTTCCACATTTCTGAAGCATGACGTAATGGGGGGGTGTTATCTCTTTTGTCGAAAATCAGCCGTTTTTGCTCGAACATTAAATGCCTCCAAATGGTATTTAAATAACTTCCCGGGGTGAAGAAACCCTTTTTGAGAACTCAGAGTGAGTAAATTGGCCATTTTCATGCACTTTTAACCATTCCATAAATCTTGTGTTTTGGGCCCCTGGAAGCATGAAAATCACTTTAAACATGCTAATTTTAGCTCTAACACTGATGATCCACCTACAAATGTGAACTGACGTTCAAAAATAAAACATTTGAAAACGGACCATTTTCCACAGTTCTGAAGCATGACGTAATGGGGGGGTGTTATCTCTTTTGTCGAAAATCAGCCGTTTTTGCTCGAACATTAAATGCCTCCAAATGGTATTTATTTCACTTCCCGAGCCCCTGGAAGCATGAAAATCACTTTAAACATGCTAATTTTAGCTCTAACACTGATGATCCACCTACAAATGTGAACTGACGTTCAAAAATAAAACATTTGAAAACGGACCATTTTCCACATTTCTGAAGCATGACGTAATGGGGGGGTGTTATCTCTTTTGTCGAAAATCAGCCGTTTTTGCTCGAACATTAAATGCCTCCAAATGGTATTTAATTAACTTCCCGAGCCCCTGGAAGCATGAAAATCACTTTAAACATGCTAATTTTAGCTCTAACACTGATGATCCACCTACAAATGTGAACTGACGTTCAAAAATAAAGCATTTGAAAACGGACCATTTTCCACATTTCTGAAGCATGACGTAATGGGGGGGTGTTATCTCTTTTGTCGAAAATCAGCCGTTTTTGCTCGAACATTAAATGCCTCCAAATGGTATTTAATTAACTTCCCGGGGTGAAGAAACCCTTTTTGAGAACTCAGAGTGAGTAAATTGGCCATTTTCATGCACTTTTAACCATTCCATAAATCTTGTGTTTTGGGCCCCTGGAAGCATGAACATCACTTTAAACATGCTAATTTTAGCTCTAACACTGATGATCCACCTACAAATGTGAACTGACGTTCAAAAATAAAACATTTGAAAACGGACCATTTTCCACATTTCTGAAGCATGACGTAATGGGGGGGTGTTATCTCTTTTGTCGAAAATCAGCCGTTTTTGCTCGAACATTAAATGCCTCCAAATGGTATTTAATTAACTTCCCGAGCCCCTGGAAGCATGAAAATCACTTTAAACATGCTAATTTTAGCTCTAACACTGATGATCCACCTACAAATGTGAACTGACGTTCAAAAATAAAACATTTGAAAACGGACCATTTTCCACATTTCTGAAGCATGACGTAATGGGGGGGTGTTATCTCTTTTGTCGAAAATCAGCCGTTTTTGCTCGAACATTAAATGCCTCCAAATGGTATTTAATTAACTTCCCGGGGTGAAGAAACCCTTTTTGAGAACTCAGAGTGAGTAAATTGGCCATTTTCATGCACTTTTAACCATTCCATAAATCTTGTGTTTTGGGCCCCTGGAAGCATGAAAATCACTTTAAACATGCTAATTTTAGCTCTAACACTGATGATCCACCTACAAATGTGAACTGACGTTCAAAAATAAAACATTTGAAAACGGACCATTTTCCACATTTCTGAAGCATGACGTAATGGGGGGGTGTTATCTCTTTTGTCGAAAATCAGCCGTTTTTGCTCGAACATTAAATGCCTCCAAATGGTATTTAATTAACTTCCCGGGGTGAAGAAACCCTTTTTGAGAACCCAGAGTGAGTAAATTGGCCATTTTCATGCACTTTTAACCATTCCATAAATCTTGTGTTTTGGGCCCCTGGAAGCATGAAAATCACTTTAAACATGCTAATTTTAGCTCTAACACTGATGATCCACCTACAAATGTGAACTGACGTTCAAAAATAAAACATTTGAAAACGGACCATTTTCCACATTTCTGAAGCATGACGTAATGGGGGGGTGTTATCTCTTTTGTCGAAAATCAGCCGTTTTTGCTCGAACATTAAATGCCTCCAAATGGTATTTATTTCACTTCCCGGGGTGAAGAAACCCTTTTTGAGAACTCAGAGTGAGTAAATTGGCCATTTTCATGCACTTTTAACCATTCCATTAATCTTGTGTTTTGGGCCCCTGGAAGCATGAAAATCACTTTAAACATGCTAATTTTAGCTCTAACACTGATGATCCACCTACAAATGTGAACTGACGTTCAAAAATAAAACATTTGAAAACGGACCATTTTCCACATTTCTGAAGCATGACGTAATGGGGGGGTGTTATCTCTTTTGTCGAAAATCAGCTGTTTTTGCTCGAACATTAAATGCCTCCAAATGGTATTTAATTAACTTCCCGGGGTGAAGAAACCCTTTTTGAGAACTCAGAGTGAGTAAATTGGCCATTTTCATGCACTTTTAACCATTCCATAAATCTTGTGTTTTGGGCCCCTGGAAGCATGAAAATCACTTTAAACATGCTAATTTTAGCTCTAACACTGATGATCCACCTACAAATGTGAACTGACGTTCAAAAATAAAACATTTGAAAACGGACCATTTTCCACATTTCTGAAGCATGACATAATGGGGGGGTGTTATCTCTTTTGTCGAAAATCAGCCGTTTTTGCTCGAACATTAAATGCCTCCAAATGGTATTTAATTAACTTCCCGAGCCCCTGGAAGCATGAAAATCACTTTAAACATGCTAATTTTAGCTCTAACACTGATGATCCACCTACAAATGTGAACTGACGTTCAAAAATAAAACATTTGAAAACGGACCATTTTCCACATTTCTGAAGCATGACATAATGGGGGGGTGTTATCTCTTTTGTCGAAAATCAGCCGTTTTTGCTCGAACATTAAATGCCTCCAAATGGTATTTAATTAACTTCCCGGGGTGAAGAAACCCTTTTTGAGAACTCAGAGTGAGTAAATTGGCCATTTTCATGCACTTTTAACCATTCCATAAATCTTGTGTTTTGGGCCCCTGGAAGCATGAAAATCACTTTAAACATGCTAATTTTAGCTCTAACACTGATGATCCACCTACAAATGTGAACTGACGTTCAAAAATAAAACATTTGAAAACGGACCATTTTCCACATTTCTGAAGCATGACGTAATGGGGGGGTGTTATCTCTTGTCGAAAATCAGCCGTTTTTGCTCGAACATTAAATGCCTCCAAATGGTATTTATTTCACTTCCCGAGCCCCTGGAAGCATGAAAATCACTTTAAACATGCTAATTTTAGCTCTAACACTGATGATCCACCTACAAATGTGAACTGACGTTCAAAAATAAAACATTTGAAAACGGACCATTTTCCACAGTTCTGAAGCATGACGTAATGGGGGGGTGTTATCTCTTTTGTCGAAAATCAGCCGTTTTTGCTCGAACATTAAATGCCTCCAAATGGTATTTAATTAACTTCCCGAGCCCCTGGAAGCATGAAAATCACTTTAAACATGCTAATTTTAGCTCTAACACTGATGATCCACCTACAAATGTGAACTGACGTTCAAAAATAAAGCATTTGAAAACGGACCATTTTCCACATTTCTGAAGCATGACGTAATGGGGGGGTGTTATCTCTTTTGTCGAAAATCAGCCGTTTTTGCTCGAACATTAAATGCCTCCAAATGGTATTTAATTAACTTCCCGGGGTGAAGAAACCCTTTTTGAGAACTCAGAGTGAGTAAATTGGCCATTTTCATGCACTTTTAACCATTCCATAAATCTTGTGTTTTGGGCCCCTGGAAGCATGAACATCACTTTAAACATGCTAATTTTAGCTCTAACACTGATGATCCACCTACAAATGTGAACTGACGTTCAAAAATAAAACATTTGAAAACGGACCATTTTCCACATTTCTGAAGCATGACGTAATGGGGGGGTGTTATCTCTTTTGTCGAAAATCAGCCGTTTTTGCTCGAACATTAAATGCCTCCAAATGGTATTTAATTAACTTCCCGAGCCCCTGGAAGCATGAAAATCACTTTAAACATGCTAATTTTAGCTCTAACACTGATGATCCACCTACAAATGTGAACTGACGTTCAAAAATAAAACATTTGAAAACGGACCATTTTCCACATTTCTGAAGCATGACGTAATGGGGGGGGTGTTATCTCTTTTGTCGAAAATCAGCCGTTTTTGCTCGAACATTAAATGCCTCCAAATGGTATTTGATTAACTTCCCGGGGTGAAGAAACCCTTTTTGAGAACTCAGAGTGAGTAAATTGGCCATTTTCATGCACTTTTAACCATTCCATAAATCTTGTGTTTTGGGCCCCTGGAAGCATGAAAAACACTTTAAACATGCTAATTTTAGCTCTAACACTGATGATCCACCTACAAATGTGAACTGACGTTCAAAAATAAAACATTTGAAAACGGACCATTTTCCACATTTCTGAAGCATGACGTAATGGGGGGGTGTTATCTCTTTTGTCGAAAATCAGCCGTTTTTGCTCGAACATTAAATGCCTCCAAATGGTATATATTTCACTTCCCGAGCCCCTGGAAGCATGAAAATCACTTTAAACATGCTAATTTTAGCTCTAACACTGATGATCCACCTACAAATGTGAACTGACGTTCAAAAATAAAACATTTGAAAACGGACCATTTTCCACATTTCTGAAGCATGACGTAATGGGGGGGTGTTATCTCTTTTGTCGAAAATCAGCCGTTTTTGCTCGAACATTAAATGCCTCCAAATGGTATTTAATTAACTTCCCGGGGTGAAGAAACCCTTTTTGAGAACTCAGAGTGAGTAAATTGGCCATTTTCATGCACTTTTAACCATTCCATAAATCTTGTGTTTTGGGCCCCTGGAAGCATGAAAATCACTTTAAACATGCTAATTTTAGCTCTAACACTGATGATCCACCTACAAATGTGAACTGACGTTCAAAAATAAAACATTTGAAAACGGACCATTTTCCACATTTCTGAAGCATGACGTAATGGGGGGGTGTTATCTCTTTTGTCGAAAATCAGCCGTTTTTGCTCGAACATTAAATGCCTCCAAATGGTATTTATTTCACTTCCCGGGGTGAAGAAACCCTTTTTGAGAACTCAGAGTGAGTAAATTGGCCATTTTCATGCACTTTTAACCATTCCATTAATCTTGTGTTTTGGGCCCCTGGAAGCATGAAAATCACTTTAAACATGCTAATTTTAGCTCTAACACTGATGATCCACCTACAAATGTGAACTGACGTTCAAAAATAAAACATTTGAAAACGGACCATTTTCCACATTTCTGAAGCATGACGTAATGGGGGGGTGTTATCTCTTTTGTCGAAAATCAGCCGTTTTTGCTCGAACATTAAATGCCTCCAAATGGTATTTAATTAACTTCCCGGGGTGAAGAAACCCTTTTTGAGAACTCAGAGTGAGTAAATTGGCCATTTTCATGCACTTTTAACCATTCCATAAATCTTGTGTTTTGGGCCCCTGGAAGCATGAAAATCACTTTAAACATGCTAATTTTAGCTCTAACACTGATGATCCACCTACAAATGTGAACTGATGTTCAAAAATAAAACATTTGAAAACGGACCATTTTCCACATTTCTGAAGCATGACATAATGGGGGGGTGTTATCTCTTTTGTCGAAAATCAGCCGTTTTTGCTCGAACATTAAATGCCTCCAAATGGTATTTAATTAACTTCCCGAGCCCCTGGAAGCATGAAAATAACTTTAAACATGCTAATTTTAGCTCTAACACTGATGATCCACCTACAAATGTGAACTGACGTTCAAAAATAAAACATTTGAAAACGGACCATTTTCCACATTTCTGAAGCATGACATAATGGGGGGGTGTTATCTCTTTTGTCGAAAATCAGCCGTTTTTGCTCGAACATTAAATGCCTCCAAATGGTATTTAATTAACTTCCCGGGGTGAAGAAACCCTTTTTGAGAACTCAGAGTGAGTAAATTGGCCATTTTCATGCACTTTTAACCATTCCATAAATCTTGTGTTTTGGGCCCCTGGAAGCATGAAAATAACTTTAAACATGCTAATTTTAGCTCTAACACTGATGATCCACCTACAAATGTGAACTGACGTTCAAAAATAAAACATTTGAAAACGGACCATTTTCCACATTTCTGAAGCATGACGTAATGGGGGGGTGTTATCTCTTGTCGAAAATCAGCCGTTTTTGATCGAACATTAAATGCCTCCAAATGGTATTTAATTAACTTCCCGAGCCCCTGGAAGCATGAAAATCACTTTAAACATGCTAATTTTAGCTCTAACACTGATGATCCACCTACAAATGTGAACTGACGTTCAAAAATAAAACATTTGAAAACGGACCATTTTCCACATTTCTGAAGCATGACGTAATGGGGGGGGTGTTATCTCTTTTGTCGAAAATCAGCCGTTTTTGCTCGAACATTAAATGCCTCCAAATGGTATTTAATTAACTTCCCGGGGTGAAGAAACCCTTTTTGAGAACTCAGAGTGAGTAAATTGGCCATTTTCATGCACTTTTAACCATTCCATAAATCTTGTGTTTTGGGCCCCTGGAAGCATGAAAATCACTTTAAACATGCTAATTTTAGCTCTAACACTGATGATCCACCTACAAATGTGAACTGACGTTCAAAAATAAAACATTTGAAAACGGACCATTTTCCACATTTCTGAAGCATGACGTAATGGGGGGGTGTTATCTCTTTTGTCGAAAATCAGCCGTTTTTGCTCGAACATTAAATGCCTCCAAATGGTATTTAATTAACTTCCCGGGGTGAAGAAACCCTTTTTGAGAACTCAGAGTGAGTAAATTGGCCATTTTCATGCACTTTTAACCATTCCATAAATCTTGTGTTTTGGGCCCCTGGAAGCATGAAAATCACTTTAAACATGCTAATTTTAGCTCTAACACTGATGATCCACCTACAAATGTGAACTGACGTTCAAAAATAAAACATTTGAAAACGGACCATTTTCCACATTTCTGAAGCATGACGTAATGGGGGGGTGTTATCTCTTTTGTCGAAAATCAGCCGTTTTTGCTCGAACATTAAATGCCTCCAAATGGTATTTATTTCACTTCCCGGGGTGAAGAAACCCTTTTTGAGAACTCAGAGTGAGTAAATTGGCCATTTTCATGCACTTTTAACCATTCCATTAATCTTGTGTTTTGGGCCCCTGGAAGCATGAAAAACACTTTAAACATGCTAATTTTAGCTCTAACACTGATGATCCACCTACAAATGTGAGCTGACGTTCAAAAATAAAACATTTGAAAACGGACCATTTTCCACATTTCTGAAGCATGACGTAATGGGGGGGTGTTATCTCTTTTGTCGAAAATCAGCCGTTTTTGCTCGAACATTAAATGCCTCCAAATGGTATTTATTTCACTTCCCGAGCCCCTGGAAGCATGAAAATCACTTTAAACATGCTAATTTTAGCTCTAACACTGATGATCCACCTACAAATGTGAACTGACGTTCAAAAATAAAACATTTGAAAACGGACCATTTTCCACATTTCTGAAGCATGACGTAATGGGGGGGGTGTTATCTCTTTTGTCGAAAATCAGCCGTTTTTGCTCGAACATTAAATGCCTCCAAGTGGTATTTAATTAACTTCCCGGGGTGAAGAAACCCTTTTTGTGAACTCAGAGTGAGTAAATTGGCCATTTTCATGCACTTTTAACCATTCCATAAATCTTGTGTTTTGGGCCCCTGGAAGCATGAAAATCACTTTAAACATGCTAATTTTAGCTCTAACACTGATGATCCACCTACAAATGTGAACTGACGTTCAAAAATAAAACATTTGAAAACGGACCATTTTCCACATTTCTGAAGCATGACGTAATGGGGGGGTGTTATCTCTTTTGTCGAAAATCAGCCGTTTTTGCTCGAATATTAAATGCCTCCAAATGGTATTTATTTCACTTCCCGAGCCCCTGGAAGCATGAAAATCACTTTAAACATGCTAATTTTAGCTCTAACACTGATGATCCACCTACAAATGTGAACTGACGTTCAAAAATAAAACATTTGAAAACGGACCATTTTCCACATTTCTGAAGCATGACGTAATGGGGGGGTGTTATCTCTTTTGTCGAAAATCAGCCGTTTTTGCTCGAACATTAAATGCCTCCAAATGGTATTTAATTAACTTCCCGGGGTGAAGAAACCCTTTTTGAGAACTCAGAGTGAGTAAATTGGCCATTTTCATGCACTTTTAACCATTCCATAAATCTTGTGTTTTGGGCCCCTGGAAGCATGAAAATCACTTTAAACATGCTAATTTTAGCTCTAACACTGATGATCCACCTACAAATGTGAACTGACGCTCAAAAATAAAACATTTGAAAACGGACCATTTTCCACATTTCTGAAGCATGACGTAATGGGGGGGTGTTATCTCTTTTGTCGAAAATCAGCCGTTTTTGCTCGAACATTAAATGCCTCCAAATGGTATTTAATTAACTTCCCGAGCCCCTGGAAGCATGAAAATCACTTTAAACATGCTAATTTTAGCTCTAACACTGATGATCCACCTACAAATGTGAACTGACGTTCAAAAATAAAACATTTGAAAACGGACCATTTTCCACATTTCTGAAGCATGACGTAATGGGGGGGTGTTATCTCTTTTGTCGAAAATCAGCCGTTTTTGCTCGAACATTAAATGCCTCCAAATGGTATTTAATTAACTTCCCGGGGTGAAGAAACCCTTTTTGAGAACTCAGAGTGAGTAAATTGGCCATTTTCATGCACTTTTAACCATTCCATAAATCTTGTGTTTTGGGCCCCTGGAAGCATGAAAATCACTTTAAACATGCTAATTTTAGCTCTAACACTGATGATCCACCTACAAATGTGAACTGACGTTCAAAAATAAAACATTTGAAAACGGACCATTTTCCACATTTCTGAAGCATGACGTAATAGGGGGGTGTTATCTCTTTTGTCGAAAATCAGCCGTTTTTGCTCGAACATTAAATGCCTCCAAATGGTATTTAATTAACTTCCCGAGCCCCTGGAAGCATGAAAATCACTTTAAACATGCTAATTTTAGCTCTAACACTGATGATCCACCTACAAATGTGAACTGACGTTCAAAAATAAAACATTTGAAAACGGACCATTTTCCACATTTCTGAAGCATGACGTAATGGGGGGGTGTTATCTCTTTTGTCGAAAATCAGCCGTTTTTGCTCGAACATTAAATGCCTCCAAATGGTATTTAAATAACTTCCCGGGGTGAAGAAACCCTTTTTGAGAACTCAGAGTGAGTAAATTGGCCATTTTCATGCACTTTTAACCATTCCATAAATCTTGTGTTTTGGGCCCCTGGAAGCATGAAAATCACTTTAAACATGCTAATTTTAGCTCTAACACTGATGATCCACCTACAAATGTGAACTGACGTTCAAAAATAAAACATTTGAAAACGGACCATTTTCCACAGTTCTGAAGCATGACGTAATGGGGGGGTGTTATCTCTTTTGTCGAAAATCAGCCGTTTTTGCTCGAACATTAAATGCCTCCAAATGGTATTTATTTCACTTCCCGAGCCCCTGGAAGCATGAAAATCACTTTAAACATGCTAATTTTAGCTCTAACACTGATGATCCACCTACAAATGTGAACTGACGTTCAAAAATAAAACATTTGAAAACTGACCATTTTCCACATTTCTGAAGCATGACGTAATGGGGGGGTGTTATCTCTTTTGTCGAAAATCAGCCGTTTTTGCTCGAACATTAAATGCCTCCAAATGGTATTTAATTAACTTCCCGAGCCCCTGGAAGCATGAAAATCACTTTAAACATGCTAATTTTAGCTCTAACACTGATGATCCACCTACAAATGTGAACTGACGTTCAAAAATAAAGCATTTGAAAACGGACCATTTTCCACATTTCTGAAGCATGACGTAATGGGGGGGTGTTATCTCTTTTGTCGAAAATCAGCCGTTTTTGCTCGAACATTAAATGCCTCCAAATGGTATTTAATTAACTTCCCGGGGTGAAGAAACCCTTTTTGAGAACTCAGAGTGAGTAAATTGGCCATTTTCATGCACTTTTAACCATTCCATAAATCTTGTGTTTTGGGCCCCTGGAAGCATGAACATCACTTTAAACATGCTAATTTTAGCTCTAACACTGATGATCCACCTACAAATGTGAACTGACGTTCAAAAATAAAACATTTGAAAACGGACCATTTTCCACATTTCTGAAGCATGACGTAATGGGGGGGTGTTATCTCTTTTGTCGAAAATCAGCCGTTTTTGCTCGAACATTAAATGCCTCCAAATGGTATTTAATTAACTTCCCGAGCCCCTGGAAGCATGAAAATCACTTTAAACATGCTAATTTTAGCTCTAACACTGATGATCCACCTACAAATGTGAACTGACGTTCAAAAATAAAACATTTGAAAACGGACCATTTTCCACATTTCTGAAGCATGACGTAATGGGGGGGTGTTATCTCTTTTGTCGAAAATCAGCCGTTTTTGCTCGAACATTAAATGCCTCCAAATGGTATTTGATTAACTTCCCGGGGTGAAGAAACCCTTTTTGAGAACTCAGAGTGAGTAAATTGGCCATTTTCATGCACTTTTAACCATTCCATAAATCTTGTGTTTTGGGCCCCTGGAAGCATGAAAATCACTTTAAACATGCTAATTTTAGCTCTAACACTGATGATCCACCTACAAATGTGAACTGACGTTCAAAAATAAAACATTTGAAAACGGACCATTTTCCACATTTCTGAAGCATGACGTAATGGGGGGGTGTTATCTCTTTTGTCGAAAATCAGCCGTTTTTGCTCGAACATTAAATGCCTCCAAATGGTATTTAATTAACTTCCCGAGCCCCTGGAAGCATGAAAATCACTTTAAACATGCTAATTTTAGCTCTAACACTGATGATCCACCTACAAATGTGAACTGACGTTCAAAAATAAAACATTTGAAAACGGACCATTTTCCACATTTCTGAAGCATGACGTAATGGGGGGGTGTTATCTCTTTTGTCGAAAATCAGCCGTTTTTGCTCGAACATTAAATGCCTCCAAATGGTATTTAATTAACTTCCCGGGGTGAAGAAACCCTTTTTGAGAACTCAGAGTGAGTAAATTGGCCATTTTCATGCACTTTTAACCATTCCATAAATCTTGTGTTTTGGGCCCCTGGAAGCATGAAAATCACTTTAAACATGCTAATTTTAGCTCTAACACTGATGATCCACCTACAAATGTGAACTGACGTTCAAAAATAAAACATTTGAAAACGGACCATTTTCCACATTTCTGAAGCATGACGTAATGGGGGGGTGTTATCTCTTTTGTCGAAAATCAGCCGTTTTTGCTCGAACATTAATTGCCTCCAAATGGTATTTATTTCACTTCCCGGGGTGAAGAAACCCTTTTTGAGAACTCAGAGTGAGTAAATTGGCCATTTTCATGCACTTTTAACCATTCCATTAATCTTGTGTTTTGGGCCCCTGGAAGCATGAAAAACACTTTAAACATGCTAATTTTAGCTCTAACACTGATGATCCACCTACAAATGTGAACTGACGTTCAAAAATAAAACATTTGAAAACGGACCATTTTCCACATTTCTGAAGCATGACGTAATGGGGGGGTGTTATCTCTTTTGTCGAAAATCAGCCGTTTTTGCTCGAACATTAAATGCCTCCAAATGGTATTTATTTCACTTCCCGAGCCCCTGGAAGCATGAAAATCACTTTAAACATGCTAATTTTAGCTCTAACACTGATGATCCACCTACAAATGTGAACTGACGTTCAAAAATAAAACATTTGAAAACGGACCATTTTCCACATTTCTGAAGCATGACGTAATGGGGGGGTGTTATCTCTTTTGTCGAAAATCAGCCGTTTTTGCTCGAACATTAAATGCCTCCAAATGGTATTTAATTAACTTCCCGGGGTGAAGAAACCCTTTTTGAGAACTCAGAGTGAGTAAATTGGCCATTTTCATGCACTTTTAACCATTCCATAAATCTTGTGTTTTGGGCCCCTGGAAGCATGAAAATCACTTTAAACATGCTAATTTTAGCTCTAACACTGATGATCCACCTACAAATGTGAACTGACGTTCAAAAATAAAACATTTGAAAACGGACCATTTTCCACATTTCTGAAGCATGACGTAATGGGGGGGTGTTATCTCTTTTGTCGAAAATCAGCCGTTTTTGCTCGAACATTAAATGCCTCCAAATGGTATTTAATTAACTTCCCGAGCCCCTGGAAGCATGAAAATCACTTTAAACATGCTAATTTTAGCTCTAACACTGATGATCCACCTACAAAAGTGAACTGACGTTCAAAAATAAAACATTTGAAAACGGACCATTTTCCACATTTCTGAAGCATGACGTAATGGGGGGGGGTGTTATCTCTTTTGTCGAAAATCAGCCGTTTTTGCTCGAACATTAAATGCCTCCAAATGGTATTTAATTAACTTCCCGGGGTGAAGAAACCCTTTTTGAGAACTCAGAGTGAGTAAATTGGCCATTTTTATGCACTTTTAACCATTCCATAAATCTTGTGTTTTGGGCCCCTGGAAGCATGAAAATAACTTTAAACATGCTAATTTTAGCTCTAACACTGATGATCCACCTACAAATGTGAACTGACGTTCAAAAATAAAACATTTGAAAACGGACCATTTTCCACATTTCTGAAGCATGACGTAATGGGGGGGTGTTATCTCTTTTGTCGAAAATCAGCCGTTTTTGCTCGAACATTAAATGCCTCCAAATGGTATTTAATTAACTTCCCGAGCCCCTGGAAGCATGAAAATCACTTTAAACATGCTAATTTTAGCTCTAACACTGATGATCCACCTACAAATGTGAACTGACGTTCAAAAATAAAACATTTGAAAACGGACCATTTTCCACATTTCTGAAGCATGACGTAATGGGGGGGTGTTATCTCTTTTGTCGAAAATCAGCCGTTTTTGCTCGAACATTAAATGCCTCCAAATGGTATTTAATTAACTTCCCGGGGTGAAGAAACCCTTTTTGAGAACTCAGAGTGAGTAAATTGGCCATTTTCATGCACTTTTAACCATTCCATAAATCTTGTGTTTTGGGCCCCTGGAAGCATGAAAATCACTTTAAACATGCTAATTTTAGCTCTAACACTGATGATCCACCTACAAATGTGAACTGACGTTCAAAAATAAAACATTTGAAAACGGACCATTTTCCACATTTCTGAAGCATGACGTAATGGGGGGGTGTTATCTCTTTTGTCGAAAATCAGCCGTTTTTGCTCGAACATTAAATGCCTCCAAATGGTATTTAATTAACTTCCCGAGCCTCTGGAAGCATGAAAATCAATTTAAACATGCTAATTTTAGCTCTAACACTGATGATCCACCTACAAATGTGAACTGACGTTCAAAAATAAAACATTTGAAAACGGACCATTTTCCACATTTCTGAATCATGACGTAATGGGGGGGTGTTATCTCTTTTGTCGAAAATCAGCCGTTTTTGCTCGAACATTAAATGCCTCCAAATGGTATTTAATTAACTTCCCGGGGTGAAGAAACCCTTTTTGAGAACTCAGAGTGAGTAAATTGGCCATTTTCATGCACTTTTAACCATTCCATAAATCTTGTGTTTTGGGCCCCTGGAAGCATGAAAATCACTTTAAACATGCTAATTTTAGCTCTAACACTGATGATCCACCTACAAATGTGAACTGACGTTCAAAAATAAAACATTTGAAAACGGACCATTTTCCACATTTCTGAAGCATGACGTAATGGGGGGGTGTTATCTCTTTTGTCGAAAATCAGCCGTTTTTGCTCGAATATTAAATGCCTCCAAATGGTATTTATTTCACTTCCCGAGCCCCTGGAAGCATGAAAATCACTTTAAACCTGCTAATTTTAGCTCTAACACTGATGATCCACCTACAAATGTGAACTGACGTTCAAAAATAAAACATTTGAAAACGGACCATTTTCCACATTTCTGAAGCATGACGTAATGGGGGGGTGTTATCTCTTTTGTCGAAAATCAACCGTTTTTGCTCGAACATTAAATGCCTCCAAATGGTATTTAATTAACTTCCCGGGGTGAAGAAACCCTTTTTAAGAACCCAGAGTGAGTAAATTGGCCATTTTCATGCACTTTTAACCATTCCATAAATCTTGTGTTTTGGGCCCCTGGAAGCATGAAAATCACTTTAAACATGCTAATTTTAGCTCTAACACTGATGATCCACCTACAAATGTGAACTGACGCTCAAAAATAAAACATTTGAAAACGGACCATTTTCCACATTTCTGAAGCATGACGTAATGGGGGGGTGTTATCTCTTTTGTCGAAAATCAGCCGTTTTTGCTCGAACATTAAATGCCTCCAAATGGTATTTAATTAACTTCCCGAGCCCCTGGAAGCATGAAAATCACTTTAAACATGCTAATTTTAGCTCTAACACTGATGATCCACCTACAAATGTGAACTGACGTTCAAAAATAAAACATTTGAAAACGGACCATTTTCCACATTTCTGAAGCATGACGTAATGGGGGGGTGTTATCTCTTTTGTCGAAAATCATCCGTTTTTGCTCGAACATTAAATGCCTCCAAATGGTATTTAATTAACTTCCCGGGGTGAAGAAACCCTTTTTGAGAACTCAGAGTGAGTAAATTGGCCATTTTCATGCACTTTTAACCATTCCATAAATCTTGTGTTTTGGGCCCCTGGAAGCATGAAAATCACTTTAAACATGCTAATTTTAGCTCTAACACTGATGATCCACCTACAAATGTGAACTGACGTTCAAAAATAAAACATTTGAAAACGGACCATTTTCCACATTTCTGAAGCATGACGTAATGGGGGGGTGTTATCTCTTTTGTCGAAAATCAGCCGTTTTTGCTCGAACATTAAATGCCTCCAAATGGTATTTAATTAACTTCCCGAGCCCCTGGAAGCATGAAAATCACTTTAAACATGCTAATTTTAGCTCTAACACTGATGATCCACCTACAAATGTGAACTGACGTTCAAAAATAAAACATTTGAAAACGGACCATTTTCCACATTTCTGAAGCATGACGTAATGGGGGGGTGTTATCTCTTTTGTCGAAAATCAGCCGTTTTTGCTCGAACATTAAATGCCTCCAAATGGTATTTAAATAACTTCCCGGGGTGAAGAAACCCTTTTTGAGAACTCAGAGTGAGTAAATTGGCCATTTTCATGCACTTTTAACCATTCCATAAATCTTGTGTTTTGGGCCCCTGGAAGCATGAAAATCACTTTAAACATGCTAATTTTAGCTCTAACACTGATGATCCACCTACAAATGTGAACTGACGTTCAAAAATAAAACATTTGAAAACGGACCATTTTCCACAGTTCTGAAGCATGACGTAATGGGGGGGTGTTATCTCTTTTGTCGAAAATCAGCCGTTTTTGCTCGAACATTAAATGCCTCCAAATGGTATTTATTTCACTTCCCGAGCCCCTGGAAGCATGAAAATCACTTTAAACATGCTAATTTTAGCTCTAACACTGATGATCCACCTACAAATGTGAACTGACGTTCAAAAATAAAACATTTGAAAACGGACCATTTTCCACATTTCTGAAGCATGACGTAATGGGGGGGTGTTATCTCTTTTGTCGAAAATCAGCCGTTTTTGCTCGAACATTAAATGCCTCCAAATGGTATTTAATTAACTTCCCGGGGTGAAGAAACCCTTTTTGAGAACTCAGAGTGAGTAAATTGGCCATTTTCATGCACTTTTAACCATTCCATAAATCTTGTGTTTTGGGCCCCTGGAAGCATGAAAATCACTTTAAACATGCTAATTTTAGCTCTAACACTGATGATCCACCTACAAATGTGAACTGACGTTCAAAAATAAAACATTTGAAAACGGACCATTTTCCACATTTCTGAAGCATGACGTAATGGGGGGGTGTTATCTCTTTTGTCGAAAATCAGCCGTTTTTGCTCGAACATTAAATGCCTCCAAATGGTATTTATTTCACTTCCCGGGGTGAAGAAACCCTTTTTGAGAACTCAGAGTGAGTAAATTGGCCATTTTCATGCACTTTTAACCATTCCATTAATCTTGTGTTTTGGGCCCCTGGAAGCATGAAAATCACTTTAAACATGCTAATTTTAGCTCTAACACTGATGATTCACCTACAAATGTGAACTGACGTTCAAAAATAAAACATTTGAAAACGGACCATTTTCCACATTTCTGAAGCATGACGTAATGGGGGGGTGTTATCTCTTTTGTCGAAAATCAGCCGTTTTTGCTCGAACATTAAATGCCTCCAAATGGTATTTATTTCACTTCCCGAGCCCCTGGAAGCATGAAAATCACTTTAAACATGCTAATTTTAGCTCTAACACTGATGATCCACCTACAAATGTGAACTGACGTTCAAAAATAAAACATTTGAAAACGGACCATTTTCCACATTTCTGAAGCATGACGTAATGGGGGGGTGTTATCTCTTTAGTCGAAAATCAGCCGTTTTTGCTCGAACATTAAATGCCTCCAAATGGTATTTAATTAACTTCCCGGGGTGAAGAAACCCTTTTTGAGAACTCAGAGTGAGTAAATTGGCCATTTTCATGCACTTTTAACCATTCCATAAATCTTGTGTTTTGGGCCCCTGGAAGCATGAAAATCACTTTAAACATGCTAATTTTAGCTCTAACACTGATGATCCACCTACAAATGTGAACTGACGTTCAAAAATAAAACATTTGAAAACGGACCATTTTCCACATTTCTGAAGCATGACGTAATGGGGGGGTGTTATCTCTTTTGTCGAAAATCAGCCGTTTTTGCTCGAACATTAAATGCCTCCAAATGATATTTAATTAACTTCCCGAGCCCCTGGAAGCATGAAAATCACTTTAAACATGCTAATTTTAGCTCTAACACTGATAATCCACCTACAAATGTGAACTGACGTTCAAAAATAAAGCATTTGAAAACGGACCATTTTCCACATTTCTGAAGCATGACGTAATGGGGGGGTGTTATCTCTTTTGTCGAAAATCAGCCGTTTTTGCTCGAACATTAAATGCCTCCAAATGGTATTTAATTAACTTCCCGGGGTGAAGAAACCCTTTTTGAGAACTCAGAGTGAGTAAATTGGCCATTTTCATGCACTTTTAACCATTCCATAAATCTTGTGTTTTGGGCCCCTGGAAGCATGAAAATCACTTTAAACATGCTAATTTTAGCTCTAACACTGATGATCCACCTACAAATGTGAACTGACGTTCAAAAATAAAACATTTGAAAACGGACCATTTTCCACATTTCTGAAGCATGACGTAATGGGGGGGTGTTATCTCTTTTGTCGAAAATCAGCCGTTTTTGCTCGAACATTAAATGCCTCCAAATGGTATTTATTTCACTTCCCGGGGTGAAGAAACCCTTTTTGAGAACTCAGAGTGAGTAAATTGGCCATTTTCATGCACTTTTAACCATTCCATTAATCTTGTGTTTTGGGCCCCTGGAAGCATGAAAATCACTTTAAACATGCTAATTTTAGCTCTAACACTGATGATCCACCTACAAATGTGAACTGACGTTCAAAAATAAAACATTTGAAAACGGACCATTTTCCACATTTCTGAAGCATGACGTAATGGGGGGGTGTTATCTCTTTTGTCGAAAATCAGCCGTTTTTGCTCGAACATTAAATGCCTCCAAATGGTATTTATTTCACTTCCCGAGCCCCTGGAAGCATGAAAATCACTTTAAACATGCTAATTTTAGCTCTAACACTGATGATCCACCTACAAATGTGAACTGACGTTCAAAAATAAAACATTTGAAAACGGACCATTTTCCACATTTCTGAAGCATGACGTAATGGGGGGGTGTTATCTCTTTAGTCGAAAATCAGCCGTTTTTGCTCGAACATTAAATGCCTCCAAATGGTATTTAATTAACTTCCCGGGGTGAAGAAACCCTTTTTGAGAACTCAGAGTGAGTAAATTGGCCATTTTCATGCACTTTTAACCATTCCATAAATCTTGTGTTTTGGGCCCCTGGAAGCATGAAAATCACTTTAAACATGCTAATTTTAGCTCTAACACTGATGATCCACCTACAAATGTGAACTGACGTTCAAAAATAAAACATTTGAAAACGGACCATTTTCCACATTTCTGAAGCATGACGTAATGGGGGGGTGTTATCTCTTTTGTCGAAAATCAGCCGTTTTTGCTCGAACATTAAATGCCTCCAAATGGTATTTAATTAACTTCCCGAGCCCCTGGAAGCATGAAAATCACTTTAAACATGCTAATTTTAGCTCTAACACTGATGATCCACCTACAAATGTGAACTGACGTTCAAAAATAAAACATTTGAAAACGGACCATTTTCCACATTTCTGAAGCATGACGTAATGGGGGGGGTGTTATCTCTTTTGTCGAAAATCAGCCGTTTTTGCTCGAACATTAAATGCCTCCAAATGGTATTTAATTAACTTCCCGGGGTGAAGAAACCCTTTTTGAGAACTCAGAGTGAGTAAATTGGCCATTTTCATGCACTTTTAACCATTCCATAAATCTTGTGTTTTGGGCCCCTGGAAGCATGAAAATCACTTTAAACATGCTAATTTTAGCTCTAACACTGATGATCCACCTACAAATGTGAACTGACGTTCAAAAATAAAACATTTGAAAACGGACCATTTTCCACATTTCTGAAGCATGACGTAATGGGGGGGTGTTATCTCTTTTGTCGAAAATCAGCCGTTTTTGCTCGAACATTAAATGCCTCCAAATGGTATTTAATTAACTTCCCGAGCCCCTGGAAGCATGAAAATCACTTTAAACATGCTAATTTTAGCTCTAACACTGATGATCCACCTACAAATGTGAACTGACGTTCAAAAATAAAACATTTGAAAACGGACCATTTTCCACATTTCTGAAGCATGACGTAATGGGGGGGTGTTATCTCTTTTGTCGAAAATCAGCCGTTTTTGCTCGAACATTAAATGCCTCCAAATGGTATTTAATTAACTTCCCGGGGTGAAGAAACCCTTTTTGAGAACTCAGAGTGAGTAAATTGGCCATTTTCATGCACTTTTAACCATTCCATAAATCTTGTGTTTTGGGCCCCTGGAAGCATGAAAATCACTTTAAACATGCTAATTTTAGCTCTAACACTGATGATCCACCTACAAATGTGAACTGACGTTCAAAAATAAAACATTTGAAAACGGACCATTTTCCACATTTCTGAAGCATGACGTAATGGGGGGGTGTTATCTCTTTTGTCGAAAATCAGCCGTTTTTGCTCGAACATTAAATGCCTCCAAATGGTATTTAATTAACTTCCCGAGCCCCTGGAAGCATGAAAATCACTTTAAACATGCTAATTTTAGCTCTAACACTGATGATCCACCTACAAATGTGAACTGACGTTCTAAAATAAAACATTTGAAAACGGACCATTTTCCACATTTCTGAATCATGACGTAATGGGGGGGTGTTATCTCTTTTGTCGAAAATCAGCCGTTTTTGCTCGAACATTAAATGCCTCCAAATGGTATTTAATTAACTTCCCGGGGTGAAGAAACCCTTTTTGAGAACTCAGAGTGAGTAAATTGGCCATTTTCATGCACTTTTAACCATTCCATAAATCTTGTGTTTTGGGCCCCTGGAAGCATGAAAATCACTTTAAACATGCTAATTTTAGCTCTAACACTGATGATCCACCTACAAATGTGAACTGACGTTCAAAAATAAAACATTTGAAAACGGACCATTTTCCACATTTCTGAAGCATGACGTAATGGGGGGGTGTTATCTCTTTTGTCGAAAATCAGCCGTTTTTGCTCGAATATTAAATGCCTCCAAATGGTATTTATTTCACTTCCCGAGCCCCTGGAAGCATGAAAATCACTTTAAACATGCTAATTTTAGCTCTAACACTGATGATCCACCTACAAATGTGAACTGACGTTCAAAAATAAAACATTTGAAAACGGACCATTTTCCACATTTCTGAAGCATGACGTAATGGGGGGGTGTTATCTCTTTTGTCGAAAATCAGCCGTTTTTGCTCGAACATTAAATGCCTCCAAATGGTATTTAATTAACTTCCCGGTGTGAAGAAACCCTTTTTAAGAACTCAGAGTGAGTAAATTGGCCATTTTCATGCACTTTTAACCATTCCATAAATCTTGTGTTTTGGGCCCCTGGAAGCATGAAAATCACTTTAAACATGCTAATTTTAGCTCTAACACTGATGATCCACCTACAAATGTGAACTGACGCTCAAAAATAAAACATTTGAAAACGGACCATTTTCCACATTTCTGAAGCATGACGTAATGGGGGGGTGTTATCTCTTTTGTCGAAAATCAGCCGTTTTTGCTCGAACATTAAATGCCTCCAAATGGTATTTAATTAACTTCCCGAGCCCCTGGAAGCATGAAAATCACTTTAAACATGCTAATTTTAGCTCTAACACTGATGATCCACCTACAAATGTGAACTGACGTTCAAAAATAAAACATTTGAAAACGGACCATTTTCCACATTTCTGAAGCATGACGTAATGGGGGGGTGTTATCTCTTTTGTCGAAAATCATCCGTTTTTGCTCGAACATTAAATGCCTCCAAATGGTATTTAATTAACTTCCCGGGGTGAAGAAACCCTTTTTGAGAACTCAGAGTGAGTAAATTGGCCATTTTCATGCACTTTTAACCATTCCATAAATCTTGTGTTTTGGGCCCCTGGAAGCATGAAAATCACTTTAAACATGCTAATTTTAGCTCTAACACTGATGATCCACCTACAAATGTGAACTGACGTTCAAAAATAAAACATTTGAAAACGGACCATTTTCCACATTTCTGAAGCATGACGTAATGGGGGGGTGTTATCTCTTTTGTCGAAAATCAGCCGTTTTTGCTCGAACATTAAATGCCTCCAAATGGTATTTAATTAACTTCCCGAGCCCCTGGAAGCATGAAAATCACTTTAAACATGCTAATTTTAGCTCTAACACTGATGATCCACCTACAAATGTGAACTGACGTTCAAAAATAAAACATTTGAAAACGGACCATTTTCCACATTTCTGAAGCATGACGTAATGGGGGGGTGTTATCTCTTTTGTCGAAAATCAGCCGTTTTTGCTCGAACATTAAATGCCTCCAAATGGTATTTAAATAACTTCCCGGGGTGAAGAAACCCTTTTGAGAACTCAGAGTGAGTAAATTGGCCATTTTCATGCACTTTTAACCATTCCATAAATCTTGTGTTTTGGGCCCCTGGAAGCATGAAAATCACTTTAAACATGCTAATTTTAGCTCTAACACTGATGATCCACCTACAAATGTGAACTGACGTTCAAAAATAAAACATTTGAAAACGGACCATTTTCCACAGTTCTGAAGCATGACGTAATGGGGGGGTGTTATCTCTTTTGTCGAAAATCAGCCGTTTTTGCTCGAACATTAAATGCCTCCAAATGGTATTTATTTCACTTCCCGAGCCCCTGGAAGCATGAAAATCACTTTAAACATGCTAATTTTAGCTCTAACACTGATGATCCACCTACAAATGTGAACTGACGTTCAAAAATAAAACATTTGAAAACGGACCATTTTCCACATTTCTGAAGCATGACGTAATGGGGGGGTGTTATCTCTTTTGTCGAAAATCAGCCGTTTTTGCTCGAACATTAAATGCCTCCAAATGGTATTTAATTAACTTCCCGAGCCCCTGGAAGCATGAAAATCACTTTAAACATGCTAATTTTAGCTCTAACACTGATAATCCACCTACAAATGTGAACTGACGTTCAAAAATAAAGCATTTGAAAACGGACCATTTTCCACATTTCTGAAGCATGACGTAATGGGGGGGTGTTATCTCTTTTGTCGAAAATCAGCCGTTTTTGCTCGAACATTAAATGCCTCCAAATGGTATTTAATTAACTTCCCGGGGTGAAGAAACCCTTTTTGAGAACTCAGAGTGAGTAAATTGGCCATTTTCATGCACTTTTAACCATTCCATAAATCTTGTGTTTTGGGCCCCTGGAAGCATGAAAATCACTTTAAACATGCTAATTTTAGCTCTAACACTGATGATCCACCTACAAATGTGAACTGACGTTCAAAAATAAAACATTTGAAAACGGACCATTTTCCACATTTCTGAAGCATGACGTAATGGGGGGGTGTTATCTCTTTTGTCGAAAATCAGCCGTTTTTGCTCGAACATTAAATGCCTCCAAATGGTATTTATTTCACTTCCCGGGGTGAAGAAACCCTTTTTGAGAACTCAGAGTGAGTAAATTGGCCATTTTCATGCACTTTTAACCATTCCATTAATCTTGTGTTTTGGGCCCCTGGAAGCATGAAAATCACTTTAAACATGCTAATTTTAGCTCTAACACTGATGATCCACCTACAAATGTGAACTGACGTTCAAAAATAAAACATTTGAAAACGGACCATTTTCCACATTTCTGAAGCATGACGTAATGGGGGGGTGTTATCTCTTTTGTCGAAAATCAGCCGTTTTTGCTCGAACATTAAATGCCTCCAAATGGTATTTATTTCACTTCCCGAGCCCCTGGAAGCATGAAAATCACTTTAAACATGCTAATTTTAGCTCTAACACTGATGATCCACCTACAAATGTGAACTGACGTTCAAAAATAAAACATTTGAAAACGGACCATTTTCCACATTTCTGAAGCATGACGTAATGGGGGGGTGTTATCTCTTTAGTCGAAAATCAGCCGTTTTTGCTCGAACATTAAATGCCTCCAAATGGTATTTAATTAACTTCCCGGGGTGAAGAAACCCTTTTTGAGAACTCAGAGTGAGTAAATTGGCCATTTTCATGCACTTTTAACCATTCCATAAATCTTGTGTTTTGGGCCCCTGGAAGCATGAAAATCACTTTAAACATGCTAATTTTAGCTCTAACACTGATGATCCACCTACAAATGTGAACTGACGTTCAAAAATAAAACATTTGAAAACGGACCATTTTCCACATTTCTGAAGCATGACGTAATGGGGGGGTGTTATCTCTTTTGTCGAAAATCAGCCGTTTTTGCTCGAACATTAAATGCCTCCAAATGGTATTTAATTAACTTCCCGAGCCCCTGGAAGCATGAAAATCACTTTAAACATGCTAATTTTAGCTCTAACACTGATGATCCACCTACAAATGTGAACTGACGTTCAAAAATAAAACATTTGAAAACGGACCATTTTCCACATTTCTGAAGCATGACGTAATGGGGGGGGGTGTTATCTCTTTTGTCGAAAATCAGCCGTTTTTGCTCGAACATTAAATGCCTCCAAATGGTATTTAATTAACTTCCCGGGGTGAAGAAACCCTTTTTGAGAACTCAGAGTGAGTAAATTGGCCATTTTCATGCACTTTTAACCATTCCATAAATCATGTGTTTTGGGCCCCTGGAAGCATGAAAATAACTTTAAACATGCTAATTTTAGCTCTAACACTGATGATCCACCTACAAATGTGAACTGACGTTCAAAAATAAAACATTTGAAAACGGACCATTTTCCACATTTCTGAAGCATGACGTAATGGGGGGGTGTTATCTCTTTTGTCGAAAATCAGCCGTTTTTGCTCGAACATTAAATGCCTCCAAATGGTATTTAATTAACTTCCCGAGCCCCTGGAAGCATGAAAATCACTTTAAACATGCTAATTTTAGCTCTAACACTGATGATCCACATACAAATGTGAACTGACGTTCAAAAATAAAACATTTGAAAACGGCCCATTTTCCACATTTCTGAAGCATGACGTAATGGGGGGGTGTTATCTCTTTTGTCGAAAATCAGCCGTTTTTGCTCGAACATTAAATGCCTCCAAATGGTATTTAATTAACTTCCCGGGGTGAAGAAACCCTTTTTGAGAACTCAGAGTGAGTAAATTGGCCATTTTCATGCACTTTTAACCAGTCCATAAATCTTGTGTTTTGGGCCCCTGGAAGCATGAAAATCACTTTAAACATGCTAATTTTAGCTCTAACACTGATGATCCACCTACAAATGTGAACTGACGTTCAAAAATAAAACATTTGAAAACGGACCATTTTCCACATTTCTGAAGCATGACGTAATGGGGGGGTGTTATCTCTTTTGTCGAAAATCAGCCGTTTTTGCTCGAACATTAAATGCCTCCAAATGGTATTTAATTAACTTCCCGAGCCCCTGGAAGCATGAAAATCACTTTAAACATGCTAATTTTAGCTCTAACACTGATGATCCACCTACAAATGTTAACTGACGTTCAAAAATAAAACATTTGAAAACGGACCATTTTCCACATTTCTGAAGCATGACGTAATGGGGGGGTGTTATCTCTTTTGTCGAAAATCAGCCGTTTTTGCTCGAATATTAAATGCCTCCAAATGGTATTTATTTCACTTCCCGAGCCCCTGGAAGCATGAAAATCACTTTAAACATGCTAATTTTAGCTCTAACACCGATGATCCACCTACAAATGTGAACTGACGTTCAAAAATAAAACATTTGAAAACGGACCATTTTCCACATTTCTGAAGCATGACGTAATGGGGGGGTGTTATCTCTTTTGTCGAAAATCAGCCGTTTTTGCTCGAACATTAAATGCCTCCAAATGGTATTTAATTAACTTCCCGGGGTGAAGAAACCCTTTTTGAGAACTCAGAGTGAGTAAATTGGCCATTTTCATGCACTTTTAACCATTCCATAAATCTTGTGTTTTGGGCCCCTGGAAGCATGAAAATCACTTTAAACATGCTAATTTTAGCTCTAACACTGATGATCCACCTACAAATGTGAACTGACGCTCAAAAATAAAACATTTGAAAACGGACTATTTTCCACATTTCTGAAGCATGACGTAATGGGGGGGTGTTATCTCTTTTGTCGAAAATCAGCCGTTTTTGCTCGAACATTAAATGCCTCCAAATGGTATTTAATTAACTTCCCGAGCCCCTGGAAGCATGAAAATCACTTTAAACATGCTAATTTTAGCTCTAACACTGATGATCCACCTACAAATGTGAACTGACGTTCAAAAATAAAACATTTGAAAACGGACCATTTTCCACATTTCTGAAGCATGACGTAATGGGGGGGTGTTATCTCTTTTGTCGAAAATCATCCGTTTTTTCTCGAACATTAAATGCCTCCAAATGGTATTTAATTAACTTCCCGGGGTGAAGAAACCCTTTTTGAGAACTCAGAGTGAGTAAATTGGCCATTTTCATGCACTTTTAACCATTCCATAAATCTTGTGTTTTGGGCCCCTGGAAGCATGAAAATCACTTTAAACATGCTAATTTTAGCTCTAACACTGATGATCCACCTACAAATGTGAACTGACGTTCAAAAATAAAACATTTGAAAACGGACCATTTTCCACATTTCTGAAGCATGACGTAATGGGGGGGTGTTATCTCTTTTGTCGAAAATCAGCCGTTTTTGCTCGAACATTAAATGCCTCCAAATGGTATTTAATTAACTTCCCGAGCCCCTGGAAGCATGAAAATCACTTTAAACATGCTAATTTTAGCTCTAACACTGATGATCCACCTACAAATGTGAACTGACGTTCAAAAATAAAACATTTGAAAACGGACCATTTTCCACATTTCTGAAGCATGACGTAATGGGGGGGTGTTATCTCTTTTGTCGAAAATCAGCCGTTTTTGCTCGAACATTAAATGCCTCCAAATGGTATTTAATTAACTTCCCGGGGTGAAGAAACCCTTTTTGAGAACTCAGAGTGAGTAAATTGGCCATTTTCATGCACTTTTAACCATTCCATAAATCTTGTGTTTTGGGCCCCTGGAAGCATGAAAATCACTTTAAACATGCTAATTTTAGCTCTAACACTGATGATCCACCTACAAATGTGAACTGACGTTCAAAAATAAAACATTTGAAAACGGACCATTTTCCACATTTCTGAAGCATGACGTAATGGGGGGGTGTTATCTCTTTTGTCGAAAATCAGCCGTTTTTGCTCGAACATTAAATGCCTCCAAATGGTATTTAATTAACTTCCCGAGCCCCTGGAAGCATGAAAATCACTTTAAACATGCTAATTTTAGCTCTAACACTGATGATCCACCTACAAATGTGAACTGACGTTCAAAAATAAAACATTTGAAAACGGACCATTTTCCACATTTCTGAAGCATGACGTAATGGGGGGGGGTGTTATCTCTTTTGTCGAAAATCAGCCGTTTTTGCTCGAACATTAAATGCCTCCAAATGGTATTTAATTAACTTCCCGGGGTGAAGAAACCCTTTTTGAGAACTCAGAGTGAGTAAATTGGCCATTTTCATGCACTTTTAACCATTCCATAAATCATGTGTTTTGGGCCCCTGGAAGCATGAAAATAACTTTAAACATGCTAATTTTAGCTCTAACACTGATGATCCACCTACAAATGTGAACTGACGTTCAAAAATAAAACATTTGAAAACGGACCATTTTCCACATTTCTGAAGCATGACGTAATGGGGGGGTGTTATCTCTTTTGTCGAAAATCAGCCGTTTTTGCTCGAACATTAAATGCCTCCAAATGGTATTTAATTAACTTCCCGAGCCCCTGGAAGCATGAAAATCACTTTAAACATGCTAATTTTAGCTCTAACACTGATGATCCACATACAAATGTGAACTGACGTTCAAAAATAAAACATTTGAAAACGGACCATTTTCCACATTTCTGAAGCATGACGTAATGGGGGGGTGTTATCTCTTTTGTCGAAAATCAGCCGTTTTTGCTCGAACATTAAATGCCTCCAAATGGTATTTAATTAACTTCCCGGGGTGAAGAAACCCTTTTTGAGAACTCAGAGTGAGTAAATTGGCCATTTTCATGCACTTTTAACCAGTCCATAAATCTTGTGTTTTGGGCCCCTGGAAGCATGAAAATCACTTTAAACATGCTAATTTTAGCTCTAACACTGATGATCCACCTACAAATGTGAACTGACGTTCAAAAATAAAACATTTGAAAACGGACCATTTTCCACATTTCTGAAGCATGACGTAATGGGGGGGTGTTATCTCTTTTGTCGAAAATCAGCCGTTTTTGCTCGAACATTAAATGCCTCCAAATGGTATTTAATTAACTTCCCGAGCCCCTGGAAGCATGAAAATCACTTTAAACATGCTAATTTTAGCTCTAACACTGATGATCCACCTACAAATGTTAACTGACGTTCAAAAATAAAACATTTGAAAACGGACCATTTTCCACATTTCTGAAGCATGACGTAATGGGGGGGTGTTATCTCTTTTGTCGAAAATCAGCCGTTTTTGCTCGAATATTAAATGCCTCCAAATGGTATTTATTTCACTTCCCGAGCCCCTGGAAGCATGAAAATCACTTTAAACATGCTAATTTTAGCTCTAACACCGATGATCCACCTACAAATGTGAACTGACGTTCAAAAATAAAACATTTGAAAACGGACCATTTTCCACATTTCTGAAGCATGACGTAATGGGGGGGTGTTATCTCTTTTGTCGAAAATCAGCCGTTTTTGCTCGAACATTAAATGCCTCCAAATGGTATTTAATTAACTTCCCGGGGTGAAGAAACCCTTTTTGAGAACTCAGAGTGAGTAAATTGGCCATTTTCATGCACTTTTAACCATTCCATAAATCTTGTGTTTTGGGCCCCTGGAAGCATGAAAATCACTTTAAACATGCTAATTTTAGCTCTAACACTGATGATCCACCTACAAATGTGAACTGACGCTCAAAAATAAAACATTTGAAAACGGACTATTTTCCACATTTCTGAAGCATGACGTAATGGGGGGGTGTTATCTCTTTTGTCGAAAATCAGCCGTTTTTGCTCGAACATTAAATGCCTCCAAATGGTATTTAATTAACTTCCCGAGCCCCTGGAAGCATGAAAATCACTTTAAACATGCTAATTTTAGCTCTAACACTGATGATCCACCTACAAATGTGAACTGACGTTCAAAAATAAAACATTTGAAAACGGACCATTTTCCACATTTCTGAAGCATGACGTAATGGGGGGGTGTTATCTCTTTTGTCGAAAATCATCCGTTTTTTCTCGAACATTAAATGCCTCCAAATGGTATTTAATTAACTTCCCGGGGTGAAGAAACCCTTTTTGAGAACTCAGAGTGAGTAAATTGGCCATTTTCATGCACTTTTAACCATTCCATAAATCTTGTGTTTTGGGCCCCTGGAAGCATGAAAATCACTTTAAACATGCTAATTTTAGCTCTAACACTGATGATCCACCTACAAATGTGAACTGACGTTCAAAAATAAAACATTTGAAAACGGACCATTTTCCACATTTCTGAAGCATGACGTAATGGGGGGGTGTTATCTCTTTTGTCGAAAATCAGCCGTTTTTGCTCGAACATTAAATGCCTCCAAATGGTATTTAATTAACTTCCCGAGCCCCTGGAAGCATGAAAATCACTTTAAACATGCTAATTTTAGCTCTAACACTGATGATCCACCTACAAATGTGAACTGACGTTCAAAAATAAAACATTTGAAAACGGACCATTTTCCACATTTCTGAAGCATGACGTAATGGGGGGGTGTTATCTCTTTTGTCGAAAATCAGCCGTTTTTGCTCGAACATTAAATGCCTCCAAATGGTATTTAAATAACTTCCCGGGGTGAAGAAACCCTTTTTGAGAACTCAGAGTGAGTAAATTGGCCATTTTCATGCACTTTTAACCATTCCATAAATCTTGTGTTTTGGGCCCCTGGAAGCATGAAAATCACTTTAAACATGCTAATTTTAGCTCTAACACTGATGATCCACCTACAAATGTGAACTGAAGTTCAAAAATAAAACATTTGAAAACGGACCATTTTCCACAGTTCTGAAGCATGACGTAATGGGGGGGTGTTATCTCTTTTGTCGAAAATCAGCCGTTTTTGCTCGAACATTAAATGCCTCCAAATGGTATTTATTTCACTTCCCGAGCCCCTGGAAGCATGAAAATCACTTTAAACATGCTAATTTTAGCTCTAACACTGATGATCCACCTACAAATGTGAACTGACGTTCAAAAATAAAACATTTGAAAACGGACCATTTTCCACATTTCTGAAGCATGACGTAATGGGGGGGTGTTATCTCTTTTGTCGAAAATCAGCCGTTTTTGCTCGAACATTAAATGCCTCCAAATGGTATTTAATTAACTTCCCGAGCCCCTGGAAGCATGAAAATCACTTTAAACATGCTAATTTTAGCTCTAACACTGATGATCCACCTACAAATGTGAACTGACGTTCAAAAATAAAGCATTTGAAAACGGACCATTTTCCACATTTCTGAAGCATGACGTAATGGGGGGGGTGTTATCTCTTTTGTCGAAAATCAGCCGTTTTTGCTCGAACATTAAATGCCTCCAAATGGTATTTAATTAACTTCCCGGGGTGAAGAAACCCTTTTTGAGAACTCAGAGTGAGTAAATTGGCCATTTTCATGCACTTTTAACCATTCCATAAATCTTGTGTTTTGGGCCCCTGGAAGCATGAAAATCACTTTAAACATGCTAATTTTAGCTCTAACACTGATGATCCACCTACAAATGTGAACTGACGTTCAAAAATAAAACATTTGAAAACGGACCATTTTCCACATTTCTGAAGCATGACGTAATGGGGGGGTGTTATCTCTTTTGTCGAAAATCAGCCGTTTTTGCTCGAACATTAAATGCCTCCAAATGGTATTTAATTAACTTCCCGAGCCCCTGGAAGCATGAAAATCACTTTAAACATGCTAATTTTAGCTCTAACACTGATGATCCACCTACAAATGTGAACTGACGTTCAAAAATAAAACATTTGAAAACTGACCATTTTCCACATTTCTGAAGCATGACGTAATGGGGGGGTGTTATCTCTTTTGTCGAAAATCAGCCGTTTTTGCTCGAACATTAAATGCCTCCAAATGGTATTTGATTAACTTCCCGGGGTGAAGAAACCCTTTTTGAGAACTCAGAGTGAGTAAATTGGCCATTTTCATGCACTTTTAACCATTCCATAAATCTTGTGTTTTGGGCCCCTGGAAGCATGAAAATCACTTTAAACATGCTAATTTTAGCTCTAACACTGATGATCCACCTACAAATGTGAACTGACGTTCAAAAATAAAACATTTGAAAACGGACCATTTTCCACATTTCTGAAGCATGACGTAATGGGGGGGTGTTATCTCTTTTGTCGAAAATCAGCCGTTTTTGCTCGAACATTAAATGCCTCCAAATGGTATTTAATTAACTTCCCGAGCCCCTGGAAGCATGAAAATCACTTTAAACATGCTAATTTTAGCTCTAACACTGATGATCCACCTACAAATGTGAACTGACGTTCAAAAATAAAACATTTGAAAACGGACCATTTTCCACATTTCTGAAGCATGACGTAATGGGGGGGTGTTATCTCTTTTGTCGAAAATCAGCCGTTTTTGCTCGAACATTAAATGCCTCCAAATGGTATTTAATTAACTTCCCGGGGTGAAGAAACCCTTTTTGAGAACTCAGAGTGAGTAAATTGGCCATTTTCATGCACTTTTAACCATTCCATAAATCTTGTGTTTTGGGCCCCTGGAAGCATGAAAATAACTTTAAACATGCTAATTTTAGCTCTAACACTGATGATCCACCTACAAATGTGAACTGACGTTCAAAAATAAAACATTTGAAAACGGACCATTTTCCACATTTCTGAAGCATGACGTAATGGGGGGGTGTTATCTCTTTTGTCGAAAATCAGCCGTTTTTGCTCGAACATTAAATGCCTCCAAATGGTATTTAATTAACTTCCCGAGCCCCTGGAAGCATGAAAATCACTTTAAACATGCTAATTTTAGCTCTAACACTGATGATCCACCTACAAATGTGAACTGACGTTCAAAAATAAAACATTTGAAAACGGACCATTTTCCACATTTCTGAAGCATGACGTAATGGGGGGGGTGTTATCTCTTTTGTCGAAAATCAGCCGTTTTTGCTCGAACATTAAATGCCTCCAAATGGTATTTAATTAACTTCCCGGGGTGAAGAAACCCTTTTTGAGAACTCAGAGTGAGTAAATTGGCCATTTTCATGCACTTTTAACCATTCCATAAATCTTGTGTTTTGGGCCCCTGGAAGCATGAAAATCACTTTAAACATGCTAATTTTAGCTCTAACACTGATGATCCACCTACAAATGTGAACTGACGTTCAAAAATAAAACATTTGAAAACGGACCATTTTCCACATTTCTGAAGCATGACGTAATGGGGGGGTGTTATCTCTTTTGTCGAAAATCAGCCGTTTTTGCTCGAACATTAAATGCCTCCAAATGGTATTTAATTAACTTCCCGAGCCCCTGGAAGCATGAAAATCACTTTAAACATGCTAATTTTAGCTCTAACACTGATGATCCACCTACAAATGTGAACTGACGTTCAAAAATAAAACATTTGAAAACGGACCATTTTCCACATTTCTGAATCATGACGTAATGGGGGGGTGTTATCTCTTTTGTCGAAAATCAGCAGTTTTTGCTCGAACATTAAATGCCTCCAAGTGGTATTTAATTAACTTCCCGGGGTGAAGAAACCCTTTTTGTGAACTCAGAGTGAGTAAATTGGCCATTTTCATGCACTTTTAACCATTCCATAAATCTTGTGTTTTGGGCCCCTGGAAGCATGAAAATCACTTTAAACATGCTAATTTTAGCTCTAACACTGATGATCCACCTACAAATGTGAACTGACGTTCAAAAATAAAACATTTGAAAACGGACCATTTTCCACATTTCTGAAGCATGACGTAATGGGGGGGTGTTATCTCTTTTGTCGAAAATCAGCCGTTTTTGCTCGAATATTAAATGCCTCCAAATGGTATTTATTTCACTTCCCGAGCCCCTGGAAGCATGAAAATCACTTTAAACATGCTAATTTTAGCTCTAACACTGATGATCCACCTACAAATGTGAACTGACGTTCAAAAATAAAACATTTGAAAACGGACCATTTTCCACATTTCTGAAGCATTACGTAATGGGGGGGTGTTATCTCTTTTGTCGAAAATCAGCCGTTTTTGCTCGAACATTAAATGCCTCCAAATGGTATTTAATTAACTTCCCGGGGTGAAGAAACCCTTTTTGAGAACTCAGAGTGAGTAAATTGGCCATTTTCATGCACTTTTAACCATTCCATAAATCTTGTGTTTTGGGCCCCTGGAAGCATGAAAATCACTTTAAACATGCTAATTTTAGCTCTAACACTGATGATCCACCTACAAATGTGAACTGACGCTCAAAAATAAAACATTTGAAAACGGACCATTTTCCACATTTCTGAAGCATGACGTAATGGGGGGGTGTTATCTCTTTTGTCGAAAATCAGCCGTTTTTGCTCGAACATTAAATGCCTCCAAATGGTATTTAATTAACTTCCCGAGCCCCTGGAAGCATGAAAATCACTTTAAACATGCTAATTTTAGCTCTAACACTGATGATCCACCTACAAATGTGAACTGACGTTCAAAAATAAAACATTTGAAAACGGACCATTTTCCACATTTCTGAAGCATGACGTAATGGGGGGGTGTTATCTCTTTTGTCGAAAATCAGCCGTTTTTGCTCGAACATTAAATGCCTCCAAATGGTATTTAATTAACTTCCCGGGGTGAAGAAACCCTTTTTGAGAACTCAGAGTGAGTAAATTGGCCATTTTCATGCACTTTTAACCATTCCATAAATCTTGTGTTTTGGGCCCCTGGAAGCATGAAAATCACTTTAAACATGCTAATTTTAGCTCTAACACTGATGATCCACCTACAAATGTGAACTGACGTTCAAAAATAAAACATTTGAAAACGGACCATTTTCCACATTTCTGAAGCATGACGTAATAGGGGGGTGTTATCTCTTTTGTCGAAAATCAGCCGTTTTTGCTCGAACATTAAATGCCTCCAAATGGTATTTAATTAACTTCCCGAGCCCCTGGAAGCATGAAAATCACTTTAAACATGCTAATTTTAGCTCTAACACTGATGATCCACCTACAAATGTGAACTGACGTTCAAAAATAAAACATTTGAAAACGGACCATTTTCCACATTTCTGAAGCATGACGTAATGGGGGGGTGTTATCTCTTTTGTCGAAAATCAGCCGTTTTTGCTCGAACATTAAATGCCTCCAAATGGTATTTATTTCACTTCCCGGGGTGAAGAAACCCTTTTTGAGAACTCAGAGTGAGTAAATTGGCCATTTTCATGCACTTTTAACCATTCCATAAATCTTGTGTTTTGGGCCCCTGGAAGCATGAAAATCACTTTAAACATGCTAATTTTAGCTCTAACACTGATGATCCACCTACAAATGTGAACTGACGTTCAAAAATAAAACATTTGAAAACGGACCATTTTCCACAGTTCTGAAGCATGACGTAATGGGGGGGTGTTATCTCTTTTGTCGAAAATCAGCCGTTTTTGCTCGAACATTAAATGCCTCCAAATGGTATTTATTTCACTTCCCGAGCCCCTGGAAGCATGAAAATCACTTTAAACATGCTAATTTTAGCTCTAACACTGATGATCCACCTACAAATGTGAACTGACGTTCAAAAATAAAACATTTGAAAACTGACCATTTTCCACATTTCTGAAGCATGACGTAATGGGGGGGTGTTATCTCTTTTGTCGAAAATCAGCCGTTTTTGCTCGAACATTAAATGCCTCCAAATGGTATTTATTTCACTTCCCTAGCCCCTGGAAGCATGAAAATCACTTTAAACATGCTAATTTTAGCTCTAACACTGATGATCCACCTACAAATGTGAACTGACGTTCAAAAATAAAACATTTGAAAACGGACCATTTTCCACATTTCTGAAGCATGACGTAATGGGGGGGTGTTATCTCTTTTGTCGAAAATCAGCCGTTTTTGCTCGAACATTAAATGCCTCCAAATGGTATTTATTTCACTTCCCGGGGTGAAGAAACCCTTTTTGAGAACTCAGAGTGAGTAAATTGGCCATTTTCATGCACTTTTAACCATTCCATTAATCTTGTGTTTTGGGCCCCTGGAAGCATGAAAATCACTTTAAACATGCTAATTTTAGCTCTAACACTGATGATCCACCTACAAATGTGAACTGACGTTCAAAAATAAAACATTTGAAAACGGACCATTTTCCACATTTCTGAAGCATGACGTAATGGGGGGGTGTTATCTCTTTTGTCGAAAATCAGCCGTTTTTGCTCGAACATTAAATGCCTCCAAATGGTATTTAATTAACTTCCCGGGGTGAAGAAACCCTTTTTGAGAACTCAGAGTGAGTAAATTGGCCATTTTCATGCACTTTTAACCATTCCATAAATCTTGTGTTTTGGGCCCCTGGAAGCATGAAAATCACTTTAAGCATGCTAATTTTAGCTCTAACACTGATGATCCACCTACAAATGTGAACTGACGTTCAAAAATAAAACATTTGAAAACGGACCATTTTCCACATTTCTGAAGCATGACGTAATGGGGGGGGTGTTATCTCTTTTGTCGAAAATCAGCCGTTTTTGCTCGAACATTAAATGCCTCCAAATGGTATTTATTTCACTTCCCGGGGTGAAGAAACCCTTTTTGAGAACTCAGAGTGAGTAAATTGGCCATTTTCATGCACTTTTAACCATTCCATTAATCTTGTGTTTTGGGCCCCTGGAAGCATGAAAATCACTTTAAACATGCTAATTTTAGCTCTAACACTGATGATCCACCTACAAATGTGAACTGACGTTCAAAAATAAAACATTTGAAAACGGACCATTTTCCACATTTCTGAAGCATGACGTAATGGGGGGGTGTTATCTCTTTTGTCGAAAATCAGCCGTTTTTGCTCGAACATTAAATGCCTCCAAATGGTATTTAATTAACTTCCCGGGGTGAAGAAACCCTTTTTGAGAACTCAGAGTGAGTAAATTGGCCATTTTCATGCACTTTTAACCATTCCATAAATCTTGTGTTTTGGGCCCCTGGAAGCATGAAAATCACTTTAAACATGCTAATTTTAGCTCTAACACTGATGATCCACCTACAAATGTGAACTGACGTTCAAAAATAAAACATTTGAAAACGGACCATTTTCCACATTTCTGAAGCATGACATAATGGGGGGGTGTTATCTCTTTTGTCGAAAATCAGCCGTTTTTGCTCGAACATTAAATGCCTCCAAATGGTATTTAATTAACTTCCCGAGCCCCTGGAAGCATGAAAATCACTTTAAACATGCTAATTTTAGCTCTAACACTGATGATCCACCTACAAATGTGAACTGACGTTCAAAAATAAAACATTTGAAAACGGACCATTTTCCACATTTCTGAAGCATGACATAATGGGGGGGTGTTATCTCTTTTGTCGAAAATCAGCCGTTTTTGCTCGAACATTAAATGCCTCCAAATGGTATTTAATTAACTTCCCGGGGTGAAGAAACCCTTTTTGAGAACTCAGAGTGAGTAAATTGGCCATTTTCATGCACTTTTAACCATTCCATAAATCTTGTGTTTTGGGCCCCTGGAAGCATGAAAATAACTTTAAACATGCTAATTTTAGCTCTAACACTGATGATCCACCTACAAATGTGAACTGACGTTCAAAAATAAAACATTTGAAAACGGACCATTTTCCACATTTCTTAAGCATGACGTAATGGGGGGGTGTTATCTCTTGTCGAAAATCAGCCGTTTTTGATCGAACATTAAATGCCTCCAAATGGTATTTAATTAACTTCCCGAGCCCCTGGAAGCATGAAAATCACTTTAAACATGCTAATTTTAGCTCTAACACTGATGATCCACCTACAAATGTGAACTGACGTTCAAAAATAAAACATTTGAAAACGGACCATTTTCCACAGTTCTGAAGCATGACGTAATGGGGGGGTGTTATCTCTTTTGTCGAAAATCAGCCGTTTTTGCTCGAACATTAAATGCCTCCAAATGGTATTTA